>NC_046255.1:908246-1210606 GCF_009819885.2 Catharus ustulatus
ATTCCCTGGGGGTGTGAGGTGGGGTCGGGGAGGTTCCGCGGGGTTGTTGTGGGTCCCGTGGGGGTTCGGGGGGGCGATGTTGAGGCTCTATCAGGTTGTTTGGGGGGGGCTGGATGAGGGTCGGGGGTCCCAGGGGGCTGGGGGGGGATTGTCACAGCGTCAGAGCATTGGGGGGGGGTCCTGGGGGATTGTGAGGAGCTCCCGGGGGGGTCTCCAAGGAGAGGGGAAGTCCCGGGAGGGGTCTGTGGGGTGTCGGGGGGTCCCGGGGGGGGGGTCTGTCGGATCTGTGGGGAGGGGTCTATGGGGAGGGTTCTGTGGGGAGGGGTCCCCGGCCGGCGCTCACCTCTCACAGTCCCCGCCGCATCCCCGCCGCTGCCGCCGCCGTCACTGGGACACACCGGCGCGGCCCCGCCCCCTGCGGTAGGCTCCGCCCCTCCCGGTACCGACCACGCCCCTCCCGGTATCGGCTCCACCCCTCCCGGTACCGTTCCAACCCCTGCGGTATCGGCCACGCCCCTCCCCGTACTGACCACGCCCCTCTCGGTATCGGCCACGCCCCCTCTCGGTATCGCCAGCCCCCTGCGGTACTGACCACGCCCCTCTCGGTACGGGCCCCGCCCCCCTTTAACCCCTCAGGCTCTCCCACAAACCCCCCCGAGCCCCCCTCAAACCCGTCCCTGTCTCCGAAAGGCCCCAAAAGCCCCCCAGGTACCCCAAAGCCCCCTCACGCTGACCCCCAACAGCTCTCAGCACCCCCACATTCTCCCAGTTATCCCAGTGCTCTCCCAGTTACGCTCCAGACAGCACAGGGCCAGGAGGGGGCAGGTTTTGGGGTCTGTGGGGCAGCTTTTGGGGTTTTATGGGGCAGCAAACCCCGAGGAGCAGCTATAGGGGGGTTATGGTGACGGCAGGGACAGGGACACTTCAGAGGACAGAACAGGGACAAACGGCTGCCTCAGGCCAGGTGGCAGCTGGGGACAGGGCCAGGTGAGGGGACTGGGACAGACACGCTTGGTGGCACAGCGACAGGGCCAGGTGACAGGACTGGGACAGACACGGTTGGTGGCACAGCGACAGGGCCAGCTGGTGGCTTGGGACAGATGGGAGGACAGGGCCAGGTGGCAGCTTGGGGACAAGGCCAGGCCACGCTCCGCTGGCCATGTCGCCATGCGCTAACGAACCCCGTTAATCACCTGGCCAGCAGCTGCTTTCAGTCCAGGGCCACGCTCGGGTGACGGTGACAAAGGGACACCCACAGTGGTGGCAGGAGCTCTGCCACGATGGAGATCCCCGCGGTGGGATAGGGGTGGGGATAAGGGGAGGTGGGTGAGGGAAATGGGGGAGCCTCTGCCATTACGTGAGGGCTGAGGGGCGCCCTCACCAACATGGCGCCCTCAGCGTGAGGGGAGAGGAACGAGGGAAGGCCTCCACGAGCAGATCCCAGAGCCAGGGGGCTCACCCACAACTGGAGAGCCCCCCATTCAAGCCCCGGAGGGTCCCGAGGGAGGTTTTTTGGGGTTCTAAAGGAGTTTTGGGGTTCTGAGGGGCTCTCCCGCTCCCCTCAGTGCTTTCCCGCCCTTTTCCCTCACGCTCGGCCGCTAGGGGGCGCTCGCTTACTGCGCATGCGCCCCGCCCACATTCCCCACGTGCCCGCCTCTGATTGGCCGCGCCCTCGGCGAGGCTCCGCCCCCGTCACGTGCGGGTAGGGGGGCGTGGCCTACGGGAAGGGGCGTGGCCACAGGGGTCCTATAGAGACCTATAGTAACCTATAGAGACCCACAGCAACCTATAGCGCCCTATAGGGCCCTATAGAGACCATAGTAACCTATAGAGACCCATAGCAACCTATAGCACCCTATAGAGCCCTATAGAGACCTACAGCACCTCATAGAACCCAATAGAGACCTATAGCGGCCCATAGAGACCTATAGAGACCTATAGCAACCTATAGAAAACCATAGCACCCTATAGAGCCCTATAGTAACCTATAGAGATCCATAGCGCCCTACAGAGACCTATAGAGCCCTATAGAGCCCTATAGAGACCCATAGAGGCCTATAGAGACCCACAGCACCCTATAGAGACCCAGAGCACACCCTACTGAGACCCATACGGCCCTATAGAGACCTACAGCACCCTATAGAGACTTATAGCACCCTTTAGAGACCTATAGAACCCTATAGAGACCTACAGTACCTCATAGAACCCAATAGAGATCTATAGAGACCTATAGCACCCTATAGAGCCCCCCACCCCCCATTACCCACAATGCCCCAGGGTGATCCCTGCCCCCCCGCCGAGCGCCCCGATGATGACGTCATTAGCCACGCTGATGATGTCACTGGTCATGTTGACACCTGCCGTGATGTCACCGGACACGCCCATCCCGACATTGACATCACTGATGATGTCATCTGTCATGGTAGCCTTGCTGGTGATGTCATTGGCCACGCCCATTCCACTGATGACATCACTGGCCACGTCAGTTCCACCACTGGCCACCCTGGGCCTGTCAATGACATCACTGGACACGCCCATCTCACTGATGACGTCATAGGCCATGCTGTGCTGTCGATGACGTCAGTGGCCGCGCCAATGATGTCACCAGCCACGCCCACTTTGCTGATTACGTCATCGATGCCGCCAGCGCCATCATTGGCTGCGTCGCTGATGACGTCATCGCCCGCGCCAACGCACCAGGGACGCCATCGGCCACATTGGTGATGTCACCAGCCACATCCATGACGTCATTGGTCACATCCATGATGTCACTGGCCACACCCATGATGTCACTGGCCACATCTACGATGTCACTGGCCACATCCATGATGTCACTGGCCACACTGATGCCATTGATGACGTCACTGGAGGGTCCTTGGTTGGGCTACGTGGTGTTGTCCAGTGGGAGTGACCAGTGTCCGTGTCCAGTATCCGTGCAGTGTCCAGTGTCCTTGTCCAGTGTCCTTGTCCAGTGTCCGTGTCCAGTGTCCGTGTCCAGTGTCCATGTCCAGTGTCCGTGTCCAGTGTCCGTGTCCAGTGTCCAGTGTCCACGTCCAGTGTCCGTGTCCAGTGTCCAGTGTCCAGTGACCAGTGGCCATGTCCAGTGTCCGTGTCCAGTGGCCATGTCCAGTGTCCATGTCCAGTGTCCGTATCCAGTCCCGTGTCCATGTCCAGTGACCAGTAGCCATGTCCAGTGGTCATGTCCCAGCTCAGTCCCGTGTCCGTAGCCGCAGGTAGCCCCCACCACTGACCAGTGGCCATGTCCAGTGACCAGTGGCCATGTCCAGTGACCAGTGACCAGCAGCCATGTCCAGTGACCAGTAGCCATAACCAGTGGCTGTGTCCAGTGACCAGTGGCCATGTCCCAGCTCAGTCCCGTGTCCGTAGCCTCAGGTAGCCCCCAGTAGTGACCAGTGGCCATGTCCAGTCACCAGTGACCAGTAGCCATGTCCAGTGACCAGTAGCCATGACCAGTAGCCATGACCAGTGTCCAGTGGCCATGTCCTGATGTCCCAGCTCAGTCCCGTGTCTGCAGCCTCAGGTAGCCCCCACCACTGACCAGTGGCCATGTCCAGTGACCAGTGGCCATGTCCTGATGTCCAGCTCAGTCCCGTGTCCGCAGCCTCAGGTAGCCCCCACCACTGACCAGTGCCAGGGGCCCCTCCCAGCCCGGCCAGCACTGGGCAGTGCCCGGGGCGGCCACCACTGGCCCGGTCACCTCCGGCCACAAAGAGCCCCGCCCCAGCAGCGCTGCCAGCCCTGAGGGGACAACACGGGGACACTCAGGGGACAACATGGGGACAATCAGGGGACACTCAGGGAACAGGGGGGACACAGGGGACACTCAGGGGACACTCAGGGGACACTCAGGGAACAGGGGGACACTCAGGGGACACGGGGGAACACTCAGGGGACACTCAGGGGACACTCAGGGGATGGGGGACACTCAGGGGACACTCAGGGGACACTCAGGGGACATAGGGGACACTCAGGGGACACTCAGGGACACAGGGGACATGGGGTGACACTGGGGGACCTCAGGGGGAAGTGGAGGGGACATAGGGGGACACGGAGGACACTCAGGGGACACTCAGGGGACACGGGGGGGACACTCAGGGGACGGGGGACACTTAAGGGGACACTCAGGGGGACACTCAGGGGACACACAAAGGGGACAGGAGGGGACAGGGGGACACCTCAGGGGACATGGGTGACGCATGGGGTGACCCTCAGGGGACACAGGGGGACACGCAAGGACACAGGGGGACACAGGGGGACACTCAGGGGACAACATGGGGACACTCAGGGGACAGGGGGCAACACGGTGGGACACTCAGGGGACACTCAGAGGACGCTCAGGGGACACTCAGGGGACGGGGGGGACACTGGGGGGGTTTTGGGGGTATCCCAGAAATTTTGGGTGTCCCAAGGATTTTGGGGAGCCCCTTTTGGGGTCACTCCAGGGAGTTTTTGGGTGTCCCAGGGATTTTGGGGGTCCCTCCATGGGATTTTGGGTGTCCCAAGGATTTTGGGGTCCCCATTTTTGGGGTCACTCCAGGGGTTTTTTTGGGTGTCCCAAGAGATTTTGGGGGTCCCGAGGATTTTTTTGGGGTCACTCACCTGCCAGCAGCTGCGCCGTGGCCGGGGCCAGGAGGAGGCGCCCGCGGGGCCCCCAGCAGGAGCTGCCCGAGGAAAGAGGAGGAGGCCGAGGGGCCGAGAGCAGGCAGGGACGAGACCACGAGACCCGTGGACCCCCCTCAGGAGGGCTGGGGGGGAGAGACCTCGGTGAGACCCCCAAAAGTGACCCCAAAAGTGACCACGAGGCCCTGGACACCCCTGAGCAGGGCTGGGGGGGGAGAGACCCCTCGGTGAGACCCCCAAAACTGACCAGTGACCCCCAAAAGTGACCACGGAACCCAAAAAGTGACCACTGACCCCAAAATCCCCCTGAACCCCCACCCCCGACCCCCTGAACCCCACCAGGACCCCCAGAAACACCCCAGGACCACCCAGAACCCCCCCCAGAAAACCCCCAGGAGGACCCCCCATAGCCCCCCCCAGGACCCCCCATAGCCCCCCCAGGACACCCCAAAAGCCTCCAAAATCCCCCTGAAGCCCCCCAGGAACACCCCCAGGACCCCCCCAAGGACCCCCCAGGATCCCCCAGAACCCCCCAGGACCCCCCAGGACCCCCCTCAGAAACACCCCAAAATCCCCCTAGGACCCCTCAGGATTCCCTTGAACCTCCCCAGGACCCCCCCCAGGACCACCCAGAATCCCCCAGGACCCACCCAGGACCCCCCAGGACCCCCCAGAACCCCCCCAGGACCCCCCAGACCCCCCATAACCCCCCTCAGAGCACCCCAAAATCCCCCCTAGGACCCCTCAGGATTCCCTTGAACCCCCCCAGAACCCCACCCAGAACCCCCCCAGGACCCCCCCAGGACCCCCCCAGGACCCCCCACTCACGGCTGAGCCCGAGGCTGCTGCACTCCCAGCCCTGGGAGCGATTTTGGGGGGCGCAGTCGTACCAGAGGTTGAGTCCCTGAGAATCTGGCAGCACCCACCAGCCCTGGGGGGGCAAGGGAGGGGTGTGGGACCCCCAAAATATCCATGGGATCCCCCCCAAAAATATCCATGGGACCCCCCAAAATATCCATGGACCCCCAAAATATCCATGGGACCACCCAAATATCCATGGGAACCCCAAAATATCCATGGGAACCCCAAAATACCCATGGGACACCCAAATATCCATGGAACCCCAAATATCCATGGGAACCCCAAATACCCATGGGACCACCCAAATATCCATGGGAACCCCAAAATATCCATGGGAACACCAAAATATCCCCTGGGATTCCCAAAATATCCATGGGACCCCCCCAAAATAACCCTGGGACCACCCAAAATATCCATGGGACCCCCCAAAATATCCATGGGAACACCAAAATATCCCCTGGGATTCCCAAAATATCCATGGGACCCCCCCAAAATAACCCTGGGACCACCCAAAATATCCATGGGACTCCCAAAAACATCCATGGGACCCCCCCAAAATATCCCTGGGAGCCCCAAAATATCCATGGGATCCCCCAAAATATCCATGGGACCACCCAAAATATCCATGGGACCCCCAAAATATCCATGGGACCCCCAAAAATATCCATGGGACCACCCAAAATATTCCTGGCACCCCCCAGAATATCCATGGGATCCCCAAAATAACCCCTGGGACCCCCCTGAACCCCCCAAAATATCCCTGAGACCCCCCAGAATAACCCTGGGACCCCCCCAAAATATCCCAGGGACCCCCTGGACCCCCAAATATCCTCTGGGACCCCCCAAAACCCCCCCGGGACCCCCTCCCCAGATGCTCAGGGGTCACATTTTGGGATGGGGGTCCCATATTGGGGTCTGGGGGTCCCACCCGGGGTTTTTTGGGGTCCCACCCGGGATTTTTTGGGGTCCCACCCTGGATTTTTTGGGGTCCCACCTTATCCAGGGTGGCGATGAAGAAGAGGAGGAGCACGAGGAGATGAAGGGCGGTGACGGCGGCCGGGAGGAAATTCATGGTGGGGCTGGGGGGGGGGTCCGGGGAGGGGTCAGGGGGGTGCAGACCCCCCAAAACGCCCCGAAATTCCCCCAGAGACCTTTCTGAACCCACTTAGAGCCCCCAAAACCCCGCAAAACTCCCCCAAAACTGCTTAAAACTCCACAAAAAAATCCTCCTGGAGCCCTTTAGAGTCCCTCAAACCCCCAAAACTCCCCAAATCCCCCCAAAATCTTCCCCAAAAATCCTTCTGAGCCCCCCCAGACTCCCCAAAACTCCCCAAATCCCCCCAAAAATCCTCCCCAAAAATCCTTCTGAAGCCCTTAGACCCCCCCAGGCATCCCCAAAACTCCTCCAAGCCCCCCAAAATCCTCCCATAGAGACCCCAGACCCCTCCAGACCCCCCAAAACTCCTCCAACCCCCCCAAAATCTCCCCATAGAGACCCCCCCAGACCCCCCCAAAACTCCTCCAACCCCCCAAAATCCTCCCATAGAGACCCCAGACCCCCCCAAAACTCCTCCAACCCCCCCAAAATCTTCCTCAAAAATCCTCCTGAACCCCCTTAGAGCCCCCCAGACCCCCCAAAACTCCCCCAACCCCCCAAAAATCCCCTCATAGACCCTCCTGAACCCCCTTAGAGCCCCTCAAACCCCCCAAAACTCAAAAAATCCCCCCAAAATCTTCCTCAAAAATCCTCCTGAGGCCCCTTAGACCCCCCAGCCCCCCCAAAATCCCCCCACAGAGACCCCCAGACCCCCCCCAAAACTCCCCAAACCCCCCCAAACTCCCCCCCAGACCCTCCCGAGCCTCCTTAGAGCCCCCAGCCCCCCCTAAAACCCGCCCAAAATCCCCCCATAGAGACCCCAGACCCCCCAAAACTCCCCCAAACCCCCCCCATAGAGACCCCAGACCCCCAAACTCCTCCCAAAATTCCCCCAACCCCCCCTGCCCCTCCTCAGACCCCTCCCCAAACCCGCGCTCGGGGGTCCCGCGGCTCCGGCAGCTCCGCTCGCTCCGCTGGGCAGTGGGCGGGGCCTCGCCAGCTCCGACCACGCCCACAAGGGACCGCACCCATCCAGTGACCACGCCCACGAGCGGTCACACCCATTACAGGCCACGCCCACCAAATTCTGGCCGCTGATTGGCTGAAAACTTTGGCAGCATCTGATTGGTTCGGGGTTTTTTTGGGTCCCCCCCGTCCCAGCCGCGCTGCGCTCTGATTGGTCGAGAAAAAAAGGGCGGGGTTTAGGCGTAAAATCCCGGCCTCTGATTGGCTGTCGGCGCTGGCGCCGCACCCTGTTTGTGATTGGCTGTGAGCCCGAGCCCCGCCCGGCCTCTGATTGGCTGATTCAGCTGGAGGCGGGGAAAGTTTGAAGCACGTGACTATAAGTAAGCCCCGCCCTTTTTTCCAATGTCACGTGGTTACTGTGAGGCCCCGCCCCTGGCGACGGCTCCATGGCAACGGCGGGGGGAGTCACGTGACCAGGGTCAGCGCCAGGAGGGGAAATTTGGGGGTCCCGGGGGGGAAAAAATTGGGGGGGTGGGAGATTTTGGGGGTTGGGACCCCGTTTTGGTGGCTGGGACCCCGTTTTGGGGGTGTTTGGAGAGGAATTCCAAGGGAAAAAAGCTTTTTTTTGGTGGGGTGGGGGGGTTAGGGGTGGACTTGGGGGGCTGGGGGTGACTGGGGGGGATTTGGGGGGGCTGGGATGGAATTTGGGGGCAATTTTGGGGGCAGGGATGGAATTTGGGGGGATTTGGGGTCAGTTTGGGATCCTCGTGGGGGGATTTGGGGGGGCCTGGGATGGAATTTGCAGAGATTTGGGGGGTCTGGGATGGAATTTGGGGGGATTTAGGGGGTCTGGGATGGAATTTGGGGGGATTTGGGGGTCTGGGATGGAATTTGGGTGGGGGTTGAGGGTCTGGGATAGAATTTGGGGGGGATTTAGGGGGTCTGGGATAGAATTTGGGGGGATTTAAGGGGTCTGGGGTGGAATTTGGGGATCTGGGGTGGAATTTGGGGGGATTTGGAGGGGCTGGGATGGAATTTGGGGGAAGTTTGGGGGGGCTGGGATGGAATTTAGGGGGATTTGGGGTCAGTTTTGGGATCCTTGTGGGGGGATCCTTTGGGGGGGGATTTGGGGGTTTGGGATGGAATTTGGGGGGATTTGGGGGGTCTGGGATGGAATTTGGGGGTAATTCTGGGGGGATTTTGGGGGGGAGGGGTCACCTGCCGGTTTGTGGGGGAGGGGGAGGGGCGGGGTTGCCCCTTGGTTGCCACCAACAAATCCTCACCAGCCCCGGCAGGA
Organism: Catharus ustulatus; assembly: GCF_009819885.2. NCBI lineage: Eukaryota > Metazoa > Chordata > Aves > Passeriformes > Turdidae > Catharus > Catharus ustulatus. Next base: position 917,108 of record NC_046255.1, read on the forward strand.
GCCGGGAGGTCCCCGCGGCCATGGGGGGGGTCCCGCACCCTTGGGTGGGGCTGGGGGGGGGTCCCGGACCCATCGAGGGGGGTCCCGGTGTCCCCCCCCACCCCCCACAGATGGACCCGGCCCAGCTCAGGGTGGAGGTGCTGGAGGGGGAACTGCAGAGGGTGAGACCCCCGGGACGTGGGGAGGGGTCTCAGATCTATGGGTGGGGGTCCCAGACCCATGGGTGAGGGTCCCAAAACATGGGTGGGGGTCTCAGATCCATGGGTGAGGGTCTCAGGGTTAAGGGTGGGGGTCCCAGACCCATGGGTGAGGGTCCCAGATCCATGGGAGAGGGTCTCAGATCTATGAGTGGGGGTCCCAGAACATGGGTGGGGGTCTCAGACCCATGGGTGGGGGTCTCTGAGGGTCCCTGCCCTTTTTTTGGAGGTCCCTGACCCATTTTTTGGGGGTCCCTGACCATTTTTGGGGTTCCTGACCCATTTTTGGGGTCCCACAGGCAGGGGCAATTCTGGGGGGGGTCTCTGAGGGTCCTGATCCATTTTTGGGGGTCCTTGCCCCATTTTTGGGGGTCCCTGACTCATTTTTGGGGTCCCCCACATGCAGGGGCAATTCTGGGGGGGGTCCCTGAGGGTCTCTGACCCATTTTGGGGGTCCCTGCCCTATACTGGGGGTCCCTGAGGGTCCCTGACCGATTTTTGGGGTTCCCTGACTCATTTTTGGGGTCTCTGATTCATTTTTGGGGTCCCCCCCAGGCAGGGGCAGTTCTGGGGGGGTCCCTGAGGGTCCTGCCCCGCCTGCGCCGGGAGCTGGAGGGGCTGCGGGGGGAGCGGCGGCGGCTGCGGCGCCTCCTGAGGCGGCGGCTCCAGGTGAGAGACCCCAAAACCTGAGAGACCCCCCACCCAAAATCTGGGTGAGAGACCCCCCAATAATCGGGTGAGAGACCCCCCCAAAAATCCAGGGGATCCTGGGCTGACCGAGCGCTCTGATTGGCTGGGCGGTGGATCCCGTGCTGATGGAGGGCTCTGATTGGCTGGGGGGTGGATCCCATGCTGATGGAGAGCTCTGATTGGCTGGGGGGTGGATCCCAGGCTGACAGAGGGCTCTGATTGGCTGGGGGATGGATCCCAGGCTGATGGAGGGCTCTGATTGGCTGGGGGATGGATCCCAGGCTGATGGAGGGCTCTGATTGGCTGGGGGATGGATCCCACACTGATGGAGGGCTCTGATTGGCTGAGGGGTGGATCCCGGGCTGACAGAGGGCTATGATTGGCTGGGGGGTGGATCCCAGGCTGACGGAGTGCTCTGATTGGTTGAGGGGTGGATCCCGGGCTGACAGAGGGCTCTGATTGGCTGGGGGTGGATCCCGGACTAATGGAGGGCTCTGATTGGCTGGAGGATGGATCCTGGGCTAACCGAGGGCTCTGATTGGGTGGGGTGTGGATCCCGGGCTAACAGAGGGCTCTGATTGGCTGGGGGGTGGATCCGTGGCTGACAGAGGGCTCTGATTGGCTGGGAGATGGATCCTGGGCTGACGGAGGGCTCTGATTGGCTGAGGGGTGGATCCCAGGCTGACGGAGGGCTCTGATTGGCTGGGGGATGGATCCCGGGCTGACCCAGGGCTCTGATTGGCTGGGGGATGGATCCTGGGCTAACCGAGGGCTCTGATTGGCTGGGGGGTGGATCCCTGGCTGACGGAGGGCTCTGATTGGCTGGGGGGTGGATCCCTGGCTGACGGAGGGCTCTGATTGGCTGGGGGGCGGATCCCGGGCTGACGGAGAGCTCTGATTGGCTGGGGGATGGATCCTGGGCTAACCGAGGGCTCTGATTGGCTGGGGGGTGGATCCCTGGCTGACGGAGGGCTCTGATTGGCTGGGGGGTGGATCCCTGGCTGACGGAGGGCTCTGATTGGCTGGGGGGCGGATCCCGGGCTGACGGAGAGCTCTGATTGGCTGGGGGATGGATCCCGGGCTAACGGAGGGCTCTGATTGGCTGCAGGAGCTGGAGCAGACCCAGCGGGAGATCGAGGCCGAGCTGGAGCGAGCGGCGCCGGCCCAGAGCGACGGGTGGGGACCCCAAAACCTCTGACACCCCAAAAATCCCTCCTGACACCCCCCAAAAACCTCTGACACCCCAAAACCCCTCCTGATACCCCAAAAATCCTTCTTGATACCCCAAAAATCCCTCCTGACACCCCAAAAACCCCACTGAGACCCCCAAACCTGACACCCCCAAATCTCAAATCCCCCCAATCTCAAATCCCCCAAAACCTGACACCCCAAATCTCAACACCCCCAAAATGCTCCCAAACCAAACACCCCAAATCTCAAATCCTCCAAATCTCAAATCCCCGAAATTTCAAATCCCTCCAAACCAGACACCCCCAAACCCAACACCCCCAAATCCCCCCTGACCTCCCCTTTACACCCCAAATCCCCTAAAACCCCACTGAGACCCCCAAACTTGACACCCCAAATCTCAAATCCCCCCAAACCTGACATCCCAAAATCTCAAATCCCCCAAATCTCAAATCCCCCAAATCTCAAATCCCCCCAAACCTGACATCCCAAAATCTCAAATCCCCCAAATCTCAAATCCCCCCAAACCCAACACCCCCAAATCTCAAATCCCCACTGAGACCCCAAACCCGACACCCCAAAATCTCAACACCCCCAAATCTCAAATCTCCAAAATTTCAAATCCTCCCAAACCTGACACCCTAAAATCTCAACACCCCCAAATCCCCCCAAACCAGACACCCCAAAATCTCCCTTGACCTCCCCCTAGACACCCCAAATTCCCCCCTGGATCCCCTAAACCCCCCCTGGATCCCCCCAGGGTCCCACGGGGGTCCCGGGGGTCTTGGGGGGCTCCGGCCGAGCCCGAGCGGGGGCGGGGGCGGCACCGGGAGCAGCAGCGGCGGCTGCGGAGATTCCTGGAGATCAAGGGGAGGGGTACGGGCAACTGGGGATACTGGGGATACTGGGGATACTGGGAGGGACTGGGAGGGACTGGACAGCAAGGGGAGAGCGAGGGGTATGGGGAACTGGGGATACTGGGATGGACTGGGATGGACTGGGATGGACTGGGATGGACTGGAGACCAAGGGGAGAGCGAGGGGTATGGGGAACTGGGGATACTGGGAGGGACTGGGAGGGACTGGGAGGGACTGGGGAGGAACTGGAGACCAAGGGGAGAGCGCAGGGTACGGGGAACTGGGGATACTGGGAGGGACTGGGATGGACTGGGAGGGACTGGAGACCAAGGGGAGAGCGAGGGGTACGGCGAACTGGGGATACTGGGAGGGACTGGGAGGGACTGGGATGGACTGGGATGGACTGGAGACCAAGGGGAGTGCGCGGGGTATGGGGAACTGGGGATTCTGGGGATACTGGGAGGGACTGGGAGGAAACTGGGGGGGACTGGGAGTATCTGGGGGTACTTGGAGGCACCTGCAGGGTACCTGGGGGTCTCTTGAGGGGGATTTTGGGGGTCCCTGGGGAGGATTTTGGGGGTCCCTGGGTACCTTGAGGAGGATTTTGGGGGTCCCTGGGTGCTCTGGGATGGAGATTTGGGGGTCCCTGGGTACCTTGAGGGGATTTTGGGGGTCCCTGGGTGCCTCCTCCAGACCCCTCAATCTCTTGGGGAGGATTTTGGGGGTCCCTGGGTACCTTGAGGGGGATTTGGGGGTCCCTGGGTGCCCTGGGGAGGATTTTGGGGGTCCCTGGGTTGGGAATTTTGGGGTCCCTGGGTACCTTGGGGAGGATTTTGGGGGTCCCTGGGGAGGATTTTGGGGTCCCTGAGGAGGATTTTGGGGGTCCCTGGGTGCCTTGAGGAGGATTTTGGGGGTCCCTGGGTACCTTGAGGGGGATTTTGGGGGTCCCTGCTCCATGTCTGTTCCCCCCCTCCCCCAGCACGGCCCTGCCCGAAGCCCCGGGACCCCCCCGAGGGGATGGGGGAGGGGCTGGAGCCCCCCAAAAATGAGGAGGAGGAGGAGGAGGAGGAAGAGCCCTGGATGGACGGTGAGGGGGGGCCAGGTTGGGTTTGGGGGTCCTGGGGGGATTTTGGGGGGTCCCAGGCTGGGTTTGAGGGTCCCAGGTTGGGTTTGGGGGTGGATTTTGGGGTTCAGGGGTGTCTTGGGGGGGGTCCCCGTTCATTTTTGAGGTCCCCTGTTGATTTTTGGGGTGCCCCCGTTAATTTTTGGGGTGCCCCATGCTGATTTTAGGGTGTCCCATTCATTTTTGGGGTGTCCCAGTTCATTTTTGAGGTCCCCTGTTGATTTTTGAGGTGTCCCCTGTTGATTTTTGGGGTGCCCCATTCATTTTTGGGATCCCCAGTTCATTTTTTGGGTGTCCCATGCTGATTTTGGGGTGTCCCATTCATTTTTGGGGTGTCCCATGCTGATTTTGGGGTGTCCCAGCTCATTTTTGGGGTGTCCCATGCTGATTTTGGGGTGTCCCAGCTCATTTTTGGGGTGTCCCATGCTGATTTTGGGGTGTCCCCGTTGATTTTTGGGCTGTCCCTGTTAATTTTTGGGGTGTCCCCGTTGATTTTGGGGTCCCTCAATCATTTTTTTGGCTGTCCCATGTTGATTTTTGGGGTCCCCCGTTCATTTTTGGGGTGCCCCAGTTCATTTTTGGGCTCCCCAGTTCATTTTTGGGGTGTCCCATGCCGATTTTTGGGGTGTCCCAGTTCATTTTTGGGGCGTCCCTGATATTTTTTGGGGTGTCCCAGTTCATTTTTGGGGTGTCCCATGCTGATTTTTGGGGTGTCCCCAGTTCATTTTTGGGGTGTCCCAGTTCATTTTTGAGGTCCCCTGTTAATTTTTGGGGTGCCCCATGCTGATTTTGGGGTCCCTCGTTTATTTTTGGGGTCCCCCGTTCATTTTTGGGGTGTCCCCGTTGATTTTCGGGTGTCCCTGATAATTTTTTGGGGTGTCCCATGCTGATTTTGGGGTGTCCCATTCATTTTTGGGGTGTCCCATGCTAATTTTGGGGTGTCCCTGTTCATTTTCGGGGTGCCCCAGTTAATTTTTGGGGTGTCCCAGTTCATTTTTGGGCTCCCCAGTTCATTTTTGGGGTGTCCCATGCTGATTTTCGGGATGTCCCTGATATTTTTTGGGGTGTCCCCGTTGATTTTGGGGTGTCCCATGCTGATTTTGGGGTGTCCCCGTTGGTTTTGGGGTGCAGGGGACTCCCGAGCCTTCTCTCAGTTCCTGCTGCTGACGGAGCAGCACCGGGAGCTGCAGGAGCTGCAGCAGCACCTGGAGCAGGTGGGACCCCAAAAACCCAACAGGGACCCCCAAAAACCCCAAAATACCATCCAGACACCCCAAAATACCAAAATACCATCCAGACACCCCCAAATCCCCTCCAGGAACCCCAAAAACCCCCAAAATCCCCCCAAAATTCCCACAAATTCCCCACAAAAACCCCTCCAGGAACCCCCAAATCCCCCCAAAAATCCCTCCAGGAACCCCAAAAAAACCCCAGAATCCTCTCCAGGAACCCCTCAAAACCCCAAAATCCCCCCAAATTCCCCACAAAACCCCCTCCAGGAACCCCAAAATCCCCTTCAGACACCCCAAAATCCCCCCAAATCCCCTCCAGGAACCCCAAAAAACCCCAAAATCCCCCCCAAAAAACCCCAAAATCCCCTCCAGACACCCCCAAAACCCTCCAGACACCCCTATAAACAAAAAAAAACCCCAAAATCCCCCCAAATTACCCACAAAAACCCCTCCAGGCACCCCCAAATCCCCCCAAATCCCCTCCAGATCCCCCCAAAACCCCTCCTGATCCCCCCAAATCCCCCCCAAACCTCCCCATATCCCCCCAAATTTCCCCCAAACCCCCTCCAGACTCCCCAAAAACTCCTCCAGGTCCCCCCAAAACCCCTCCAGACCCCACAAAAACCTTTGCAGACCCCCCAAATCCCCCTCAAACCCCCCCAAATCCACCCCAAAACCCCTCCAGACCCCCCCAAAATCCCCCCCAGACACCCCAAAACCCCATCCAGACCCTCCAGAACCCCCCAAATCCCCCCAAATCCCCCCCAAATCCACCCCAAAACTCCTCCAGACCAACCCAAACCCCTCCAGACCTTCCCAAATCCCCTCCAAACCCCCTCCAGATCCCCCCAAAATCCCCCCCCAAATCCCCCCAAATTCCCCCTAAAACCCCTCCAGACCTCCCCAACCCCCCAAATCCCCCCCAAATCCCCCCAAGCCCCCTCCAGACACCCCAAATCCTTCCCAAATCCCCCCAAATTCCCCAAAATCCCCCCAAATCCCCTCCAGGAACCCCTAAAAACCCCAAAATCCCCCCAGATTCCCCCCCCAAATCCTTCCAAACCCCCCCCCAGACCCCCTAAAACCCCTCCAGACCCCCACAAATCCCCCCCAAAACCCCTCCAGACCTCCCCAAAACCCCTCCTGATCGCCCCTGACCTCCCCAAATCCCCTCCAGACCCCCCAAATCCCCCCCAATCCCCCTCCAGGCACCCCAAAATCCCCCCAAAATTCCCTCAATTTCCCTCCAGACCCCCCCAAACCCCCCAAAATCCCCCCAAAAACCCCTCCAGACCCCCCCCAAATCCCCAAACCCCCTCCCCAGCTGCGGGCAGCGGTGGCAGCAGCAGAGGAGCCCCCCGAGGAGCCGGAGGGACCCCCGGGGGATCCCGAGCTGGAGATCCGGGAGCTGCGGGAGCAGGAGAGGAGGGGCAGGGAGGAGCTGGAGGAGCTCAGGGCAGGTCCGGGAAAACCCGAAAAATGGGGGGTGAGGGGTGGGGAGGGGGAAATTTGGGATTTGGAGGGGAGAATTTGGGGTCTGGGGGTGGAAATTTGGGGTCTGGGGGGTGGAATTTGGGGTCTGGGGGTGGAAATTTGGGGTCTGGGGGGTGGAATTTGGGGATCTAGGGGGGGAATTTAGGGTGTGGGGGGTGGAATTTGGGGTCTGGGGGAGGGGATTTGGGGTCTGGGGGTGGGATTTGGGGTCTGGGGGAGGGGATTTGGGGTCTGGGGGAGGGGATTTGGGGTCTGGGCGGGGAAATTTTGGATTTGGAGGGGAGAATTTGGGGTCTGGGGGTGGAATTTGGGGTCTGGAATTTGGGAACTGGGGGTAGAATTTGGGTCTGGGGGGAAATTCGGGGTCTGAGATTGGGATCTGGGGGAGAATTTGGGTTCTTGGAGGGGAAATTTGGGATCTGGGATTGGGATTTGGGGCCTGGGGATGGAATTTGGGGTCTGGGGGTGGGATTTGGGGTCTGGGGGGGAAATTTGGGGATTTGGAGGGGAGAATTTGGGGTCTGGGGGTGAAATTTGGGGTCTGGGGTTGGAATTTGGGGTGCTGGGGGTGGAATTCGGGGTCTGGGGGGTGGAATTTGGGGTATGGGGGTGGGATTTGGGGTCTGGGGAAGAAATTTGGGGTCGTGCAGGGGTATTTGGGGTCTGGAGGGGGAAATTTGGGGTCTGAGGGGTGGAATTTGGGGTCGGGGGAGGGGAAATTTGGGGTCTGGGGTTGGAATTTGGGGTCTGGGGGTGGAATTTGGGATCTAGGGGGTGGAATTTGGGGTCTGGAGATGGAATTTGGGGTCTGGGGGTGGAATTTGGGGTCTGGGGGATGGAATTTGGGGTCTGGGGGTTTGAATTTGTGGATCTGGGGGGGAAAATTTGGGATTTGGAGGGGAGAATTTGGGGTCTGGGGGTGGGATTTGAGATCTGGGGGGGGAAATTTGGGGTCTGGGGGCTGAAATTTCGGGATCTGGGGATGGAATTTGTGGATCTGTGGATGGAATTTGGGGATCTGTGGATGGAATTTGTGGATCTGGGGATGGAATTTGTGCTCTGGGGTGCCACCCAGATTTTGGGGTCCCCCCTGATTTTTGGGGTCTCTCCCCCCCCCAGGGCTGGAGGCGCTGCTGGCCCAGCTGGAGGAGGGGCAGGGGGACCCCGACCCCCCCCTGGAGCCCCCGTGGGACCCCCCCCAATTCGGGGACCCCCCCCAGGACCCCCCCCAGGACCCCCTGTGGGAGCAGCTGCGGCTGCTGGAGAGGGCGGTGGGGCGGCTGCTGCTGGGGGGGGGGCACCCCCACACCGAGGTGAGGGCAACTGGGGGAACTGGGAGGGACTGGGAGGGACTGGGAGGGACTGGGAACACTGAGGGGGACTGGGGGGACTGGAACTGGGAGCACTGGGGAGGACTGGGGAGTGGAACTGGGAGCACTGGGGGGGACTGGGAGAACTGGGGGGAACTGGGATGGACTGGGGGGGAACTGGGGAGCACGGGGGAACTGGGAGAACTGGGAGGACTGGAACTGGGAACACTGGAACTGGGAGCACTGGGGGAACTGGAACTGGGAGCACTGGCAGCAACTGGGAGAACTGGCAACACTGGAACTGGGAGCAACTGGGAGAACTGGGGGGAACTGGAACTGGGAGCACTGGGGGGGACTGGGAGAACTGGGGGGCAACTGGGAGCACTGGGAGAACTGGGGGGAACGGGGAGAACTGGGGGGAACTGGGAGCACTGGGAGGGACTGGGGGGAACTGGGGGGACTGGAACTGGGAGCACTGGGGGTGACTGGGAACACTGGGGGAACTGGAACTGGGAGCACTGGGAGCAACTGGGGGAACTGGAACTGGGAGCACTGGGGGGACTGGGGAAACGGGGAGAACTGGGAGGGAACTGGGAGCACTGGGAGCAACTGGGAGCAACTGGGGGGACTGGAACTGGGAGAACTGGGGGGGACTGGGGGAAATGGAACTGGGAATACTGGGAGCAACTGGGAGAACTGGGGGGAACTGGAACTGGGAGAACTGGGGGGGAACTGGGAGCACTGGAATTGGGAGCACTGGGGAGTGGAACTGGGAGAACTGGGGGGACTGGGAACACTGGAACTGGGAGCACTGGGGGGGATTGGGGGGAACTAGGAGCACTGGGGAGTGGAACTGGGAGCACTGGGGGGAACTGGGATGGACTGGGGGGAACGGGGAGCACTGGGGGGAACGGGGAGAACTGGGGGGGACTGGAACTGGGAGCACTGGGGGGAAATGGAACTGGGAGAACTGGAACTGGGGGGACTGGGGGGACTGGAACTGGGAGAACTGGAACTGGGAGAACTGGGGGGACTAGAACTGGGAACACTGGGGGGAACTGGGAGCACTGGGAGCACTGGGGGCAAACTGGAAGAACTGGGGACAAACTGGAAGAACTGGGGGGAACGGGGGGATTTTGGGGAGAATTTGGGGGTTCATGGAGGGAAAATTTGGGGGAGGGAACTGGGGGTACTGGGAGCTGAACTGGGGGTACTGGGGAGCTGAACTGGGAGTACTGGGATGGGAACTGGGGTTACTGGGAGCTGAACTGGGGGTACTGGGGATATTTGGGGTCCCCCCCTCACTGCCCCCCCCTCCCAGGTCCTGGCAGGGAACGATCCCAGCAGGAGCCGCCCCCCCCCTCCGCGCCCCCCCAGCCCCAGGTGAGACCCCCCAGGACCCCCCAAACCCCCCCAGCAGTGAGGGGGGGTCCCCCCGATGTCACAGCCCCCCCCAGCAGTGAGGGGGGGTCCCCCCGATGTCACAGCCCCCCCAAATCCCCCCAGGGAGGGGGAGCAGCAGGAGGAAGAGGAGGAGGAAGAGGAGGAGAGACCCCTGAGCCCCGGCGAGCTGAGAGAGAGGGTCCTGAGAGAGGTGGGGGGGTCCTGGGGGGGTCCTGGGGACATGGGGAGGGGTCCTGAGAGAGGTGGGGGGTCCTGGGGGGGTCCTGGGGGGGATGGGACATGGGGAGGGGTCCTGGGGTGATCCCAGATCCATGGGTGGGGTTCTGGGACCATGGGTGGGGGGGGGTCTCAGATTCATGAGGGTGGTCCCAAATTCATGGGTGGGGGTCCCAAACCCACGGGGGTGGTCTCAGGCTCATGGGTGGGGGTCCCTGATCCATGGGTCGGGGTCTCAGAGCCTCGGGTGGGGTTCTGGGACCATGGGTGGGGGTCCCAAACCCACGGGGGTGGTCCCAGACCCTTGGGTGGGGGTCCGTGATCCATGTGTGGGGGTCCCAGATCCATGTTTGGGAGTCTCACACCCATGGGTGGGGGTCCCAGATCCATGTTTGGGAGTCTCACACCCATGGGTGGGGGTCTCAGACTCATGGGCGTGGTCCCAGACCCATGGGTGGGGGTCCCAGCCCCTCGGGTGGGATTCTGGGATATGGGTGGGTGGTCCCAGACCCTCGGGTGGGGGTCCCAGATCCATGGGTGGGGGTCTCAGATCCATGGGTGGGAGTCTCACACCCATGGGTGGGGGTCCCAGACCCATGGGTGGGGTTCTAGGATATGGATGGGTGGTCCCAGCCCCACGGGTGGGGGTCCCAGATCCATGGGTGGGGGTCCCAGCCCCATGGGAGGGGTTCTGGGATATGGGTGGGGGTCGCAGAGCCTCGGGTGGGGGTCCCTGATCCATGGGTGGGGTTCTGGGATATGGGTGGGGGTCTCAGATCCATGGGTGGGGGTCCCAGATCCATGTTTGGGAGTCTCACACCCATGGGTGGGGGTCCCAGACTCATGGGCGTGGTCCCAGATCCTCGAGTGGGGGTCTCAGACCCATGGGTGGGTGGTCCCAGCCCCATGGGTGGGGGTCTCAGATCCATGGGTGTGGTTCCGGGATATGGGTGGGGGGTCCCAGATCCATGGGTGGGGGTCCCAGAGCCTCGGGTGGGGTCCTAGAACATGGGTGTGGTTCTGGGACATGGGTGGGTGGTCCCAGCCCCACGGGTGGGGGTCTCAGATCCATGGGTGGGGGTCCCAGACTCAGGGATGGAGTTCTGGGACCATGGGTGGGGGGGTCTCAGATCCATGGGTGGGGTTCTGGGATATGGGTGGGGGTCCCAGATCCATGTTTGGGAGTCTCACACCCACGGGTGGGGGTCCCAGCCCCATGGGTGTGGTTCCGGGATATGGGTGGGGGTCCCACCCCCCCCGTGCCCCCCCTCACCCCCCCCCTCCGCAGGTGCTGAGCCGCGAGGGACCCCTCCCCACCCCCCGGCTGGATTTGGGGGGGGTCCCGAGACCCCCCTGAGCCCTGACCCCCCCTCCCCTCCCCCTCCCCCACCGGACCTCGCTGTCCCCCCCCCCCCCTCCGAGTTCCTGTCCCCCCTCCCCGTTGCCATGGAAACCAAATAAATATTTGGTGCGGTCGCGGTCGCGTTGCTGCGGAAACGGCCCAAACTTCCCAAAACAGCGCAAAACAACCCAAAACCAGCGCGGGGGGAGGGGCAGCGGGGGGCGCCCCGGAGCACCCCCAGGGCGTGGTGATGCTGTGACGTCATCGCGGGGACCCCCTGACGTCACACACCCCCCCCCGGCCACGCCCCGGGGGCACCGCCCGGAGTGACACGGCGGAGGGACCCGAACCCGGACCGGGGGGATCCGAACCGGAGCGGAAACGCCCGAACTGCCTGAGGGGACTCCGAACCGCTCCGGAAACACCCGAACCTCCGGGAGGGTCCCGCGCTAAGGGGAACCGAACCCGGACCGGGGGCACCCGAACCGCTCCGGAAACACCCGAATTGCTTGAGGGGACCCCGAACCGCCCGGCGGGATCCGAACCGGGAGCAGCCGAACCGCCCCGGAGAGACCCGAACCGTCCAGAAACACCCGAACCGGGACGTCCCGAGCCAAGGGGAACCGAACCCGGACCGGGGGCACCCGAACCGCTCCGGAAACACCCGAACCGGGAGGGTCCCGAGCCAAGGGAACCGAACCCGGACCGGGGGCACCCGAACTGCCTGAGGGGACCCGAACCGCTCCGGAAACACCCGAACCGGGAGCGTCCCGAGCCAAGGGAACCGAACCCGGACCGGGGGCACCCGAACTGCCTGAGGGGACCCGAACCGCTCCGGAAACACCCGAACCTCCGGGAGGGTCCCGAGCCAAGGGGAACCGAACTCGGACCGGGGGCACCCGAACCGTCCCGGAAACACCCGAACCGGGAGCGTCCCGCGCCAAGGGGGCCCGAACCTGAGTGGAAAAACCCGAACTCTCTGAGGGGACCCCGAACCGCTCCGGAGAGACCCGAACCGTCTCGAAAACCCCCGAACCGGGAGCGTCCCGCGCGAAGGGAACCGAACCGACCCGGGGGGACACGAACGTGAACCCGAAGCGCTCCGGAGGGACCCGAATCTCCCCGAGGGGACTCGGAGAGAACCCGAACCGTTAGGAGCGGAACCGCCCCAGACACACCCGAACCCGGCCCGGAGCGGACCCGAATCGGGACCGTCCCGTCCGGAAGGACCCGAACCCAACCCAAAAAAAGTCCCGAACTCCTCCGGAACAAGCCGAACCCACTCGGGTGAGCGCCGGGGGTTTTGGGGGGAAGTTTGTGGGGAAGAGGCGGTGACCCAATGTGTGGGGGGTCCATTCCCAACTCTTGGGGTCTCCCCTGGATGTGTGGGACCCCCCTCCCCTCCCCAAAATCAGGCACAGGATGCGGCCAGCGCCCTCCTGGGGCGGGGCGACCCCAGATGGGGAGGGGGGGGGAGAGGAAGGAGATTCTGCAAAGCCTTTTATGGGCACAGCCCTGAGCGACCCCTCCCCCGCACGGCCGGGACCCCCGGGTGAACCCCAGCATTGCTGGGAATCCCTGCTTTAATTCCTTCATTTCCTTCCAGCCCCGCTAAAAATCCTCAGTCACACGATAACCGCCCCCAGAATCCCCCAGTGCCAAAATCTCTGCTCACTCAGTGCTTAATTCCAGCTCCCAGTGTGCCCAGTCCACATCCCAAATCCCACTGGTGCTCCCACAAAAAAGCCCAAAATCACTGACCCTCATTTTCCACAGGTTCCCCTGTTCCCTCTCTGCTGTGTGCAGACCCCCCAAAAACCCCCAGTGCCAAAATCTGCCCCCAGTGCTTAATTCCAGCTCCCAGTCTGCCCAGTTTTCCACACCCCAAATCCCACTGGTGCTCCCCCAAAAAACCCCAAAATCACTGACCCCCACCTCTGCACAGACACCCCTGTTCCCCCTCTGCTGTGTGCAGACCCCCAAAAACCCCCAGTGCCAAAATCTCCTCCCAGTCCTTAATTCCAGCTCCCAGTCTGCCCAGTCCTCCACACCCCAAATCCCACTGGTGCTCCCCAATCTCCCCCTCCTGACCCTAAAAACCCCCAAAATCACTGACCCCCATTTTCCACAGACACCCCTGTTCCCTCTCTGCTGTGTGCAGACCCCCAAAAAGCCCCCAGGCTGCAAACCTGAGGGTAAAAATGTACCCCTGATACCCCCCAATATCCCTGATACCCCCAGCCTCAATACCCCCAAGACCCCCCGATGCTCTCCAACCCCAAACACCCCCAAAATCACTGACCCCCATTTTCCACAGATGCCCCTGTTCCCTCTCTGCTGTGTGCAGACCCCCAAAACCTCCCAGGGTGTAAACCTGAGGGTAAAAATGTATCCCTGATACCCCCCCAACATCCCTGATACCCCCCCAATATCCCTGATAACCCCAAATATTTCTGATACTCCCCAAGCCTCAATACCCCCAATACCCTGATACCCACCCAAGACCCTCCAATGCCCCAAAAACCCCCAAAATCCCTGACCCCCATCTCTGCACAGACACCCCTGTTCCCTCTCTGCTGCGTGCAGACCTCCAAAACCCCCAGGCTGCAAACCTGAGGGTAAAAATGTACCCCTGATACCCCCCAATATCCCTGATACCCCCAAATATTTCTGATACCCCTCCAGCCTCAACACCCCCAATACCCTGATACCCACCCAAGACCCCCCAATGCCCCAAAAACCCCCAAAATCCCTGACCCCCATTTTCCACAGACGCCCCTGTTCCCTCTCTGCAGTGTGCAGACCCCCAAAAAGCCCCCAGGGTGCAAACCTGAGGGTAAAAATGTACCCCTGATACCCCCCAAATATCCCTGATAACCTCCAAATATTTCTGATACTCCCCCAGCCTCAATACTCCCAATACCCTGATACCCACCCAAGACCCCCCCAATGCTTCAAACACCCCCAAAATCACTGACCCCCATTTTCCACAGATGCTTCTGTTCTTCTCTGCTGTTTCCCAGCCCCTCAAAAACCCCCAGTGCCAAAATCTCCTCCCAGTCCTTAATTCCAGCTCCCAGTCTGCCCAGTCCTCCACACCCCAAATCCCACTGGTGCTCCCCAATCTCCCCCTCCTGACCCCAGACACCCCCAAAATCACTGACCCCCATTTTCTACAGACACCCCTGCTCCCTCTCTGCTGTTTCCCAGCCCCTCAAAACCCTCGGGGTGCAAAACTGAGGGTAAAAATGTACCCCTGATACCCCCCCAATATCCCTGATACCCCCAAATATTTCTGATACTCCCCCAGCCTCAATACCCCCAATACCCTGATACCCACCCAAGACCCTCCAATGCCCCAAACACCCCCAAAATCACTGACCCCCATTTTCCACAGACACCCCTGTTCCCTCTCTACTGTGTCCCAGCCCCCCAAAAACCCCAGTGCCAAAATCTCCTCCCAGTCCTTAATTCCAGCTCCCAGTCTGCCCAGTTCTCCACACCCCAAATCCCACTGGTGCTCCCCAATCTCCCCCTCCTGACCCCAAACACCCCCAAAATCACTGACCCCCATTTTCCACAGACACCCCTGCTCCCTCTCTGCTGTGTCCCAGCCCCTCAAAACCTTCGGAATGTAAACCTGAGGGTAAAAATGTACCCCTGATACCCCCCAACATCCCTGATACCCCCCCAATATCCCTGATAAACCCCAAATATCCCTGATACTCCCCCAGCCTCAATACCCCCAATACCCTGATACCCACCCAAGACCCTCCAATGCCCCAAACACCCCCAAAATCACTGACCCCCATTTTCCACAGACACCCCTGTTCCCTCTCTGTTGTGTGCAGACCCCCAAAAACCCCAGTGCCAAAATCTCCTCCCAGTTCTTAATTCCAGCTCCCAGTCTGCCCAGTTCTCCACACCCCAAATCCCACTGGTGCTCCCCAATCCCCTCCTCCTGACCCCAAACACCCCCAAAATCACTGACCCCCATTTTCCACAGATGCCCCTGTTCCTCTCTGCTGTTTCCCAGCCCCTCAAAACCCCCAGGCTGCAAACCTGAGGGTAAAAATGTACCCCTGATACCCCCCCAAATATCCCTGATACCCCCAGCCTCAATACCCCCAATACCCCCCGATGCTCTCCAGCCCCAAACACCCCCAAAATCCCTGACCCCCATTTTCCACAGATACCCTTGTTCCCTCTCTGCTGTCCCAGACCCCGAAAAAACCCCCCAGGGTGTAAACCTGAGGGTAAAAATGTACCCGTGATACCTCCAAATATCCCTGATAACCCCATCCTCAATACCCCCAATACCCTGATACCCACCCAAGACCCTCCAATGCCCCAAAAACCCCCAAACTCGCTGCCCCCCATCTCTGCACAGATGCCCCTGTTCCCTCTCTGCTGTGTGCAGACCCCCAAAAACCCCCCAGGCTGCAAACCTGAGGGTAAAAATGTTCCCCTGATACCCCCCCAATATCCCTGATACCCCCCAGCCTCAATACCCCCAAGACCCCCCGATGCTCTCCAGCCCCAAACACCCCCAAACTCACCAACCCCCATTTTCCACAGACACCCCTGTTTCCTCTCTGCTGTGTCCCAGCCCCCCAAAATCCCCCAGGGTGCAAAACTGAGGGTGAAAATGTACCCCTGATACCCCCCCAATATCCCTGATACCCCCCAAATATCCCTGATACCCCCAGCCTCAATACCCTCAACACTCCCCAAGACCCCCCGATGCTCTCCAGCCCCAAAAACCCCCAAAATCACTGACCCCCATTTTCCACAGACACCCCTGTTCCCTCTCTGCTGTTTCCCAGCCCCCCAAAATCCCCCAGAGTGTAAACCTGAGGGTAAAAATGTACCCGTGATACCCCCAAATATCCCTGATACCCCCAGCCTCAATACCCCCAATACCCTGATACCCACCCAAGACCCTCCTTCTGACCCTAAAAACCCCCAAAATCAGACCCCCATTTTCCACAGACACCCCTGTTCCCTCTCTGCTGTGTGCAGCCCCCCAAAAACCCCCAGTGCCAAAATCTCCTCCCAGTCCTTAATTCCAGCTCCCAGTCTGCCCAGTTTTCCACACCCCAAATCCCACTGGTGCTCCCCAATCCCTTCCTCCTGACCCCAAACACCCCCAAAATCACTGACCCCCATTTTCCACAGACACCCCTGTTCCCTCTCTGCTGTTTCCCAGCCCCTCAAAATCCTCGGGCTGTAAACCTGAGGGGAAAAATGTACCCCTGATACCCCCCCAATATCCCTGATAACCCCAAATATTTCTGATACTCCCCCAGCCTCAATACCCCCACTACCCTGATACCTGCCCAAGACCCCCCAATGCCCCAAAAACCCCCAAATCACTGACCCCCATTTTCCACAGACACCCCTGTTCCCTCTCTGCTGTGTGCAGCCCCCCAAAAACCCCCAGTGCCAAAATCTCCTCCCAGTCCTTAATTCCAGCTCCCAGTCTGCCCAGTTTTCCACACCCCAAATCCCACTGGTGCTCCCCAATCTCCCTCTCCTGACCCCAAACACCCCCAAACTCACTGCCCCCCATTTTCCACTGATGCCCCTGTTCCTCTCTGCTGTGTGCAGACCCCCAAAACCTCCCAGGGTGTAAACCTGAGGGTAAAAATGTATCCCTGATACCCCCCCAACATCCCTGATACCCCCCCAATATCCCTGATACCCCCCAAATATTTCTGATACTCCCCAAGCCTCAATACCCCCAATACCCTGATACCCACCCAAGACCCCCCAATGCCCCAAAAACCCCCAAAATCACTGACCTCCATTTTCCACAGACGCTCCTGTTCCCTCTCTGCTGTGTGCAGACCCCCAAAAACCCCAGTGCCAAAATCTCCTCCTAGTCCTTAATTCCAGCTCCCAGTCTGCCCAGTCCTCCACACCCCAAATCCCACTGGTGCTCCCCAATCCCCCCCTCCTGACCCTAAAAACCCCCAAAATCGCTGACCCCCCATTTTCCACAGATGCTTCTGTTCCTTCTCTGCTGTTTCCCAGCCCCCCAAAAACCCCCAGGGTGCAAAACTGAGGGTAAAAATGTACCCCTGATACCCCCCCAACATCCCTGATACCCCCCCAGCCTCAATACCCCCAAGACCCCCCAAGACTCCCCGATGCTCTCCAGCCCCAAAAACCCCCAAACTCACTGACCCCCATTTTCCACAGACGCCCCTGTTCCCTCTCTGCTGTGTGCAGACCCCCAAAAACCCCCCAGGGTGCAAACCTCAGGGTGAAAATGTACCCCTGGTACCCCCCAAATATCCCTGATACCCCCAGCCTCAATACCCTCAACACTCCCCAAGACCCCTCGATGCTCTCCAACCCCAAAAACCCCCAAAATCCCTGACCCCCATTTTCCACAGATACCCTTGTTCCCTCTCTGCTGTCCCAGACCCCGAAAAACCCCCCAGGGTGTAAACCTGAGGGTGAAAATGTACCCCTGGTACCCCCCCAATATCCCTGATACCCCCCAAATATCCCTGATACCCCCAGCCTCAATACCCCCAATACCCTGATACCCACTCAAGACCCCCCAATGCCCCAAAAACCCCCAAAATCCCTGCCCCCCATTTTCCACAGATGCTCCTGTTCCCTCTCTGCTGTGTGCAGACCCCCAAAAATCCCCCAGGGTGCAAACCTGAGGGTAAAAATGTACCCCTGATACCCCAAAGCCTCAATACCCCCAATACCCCCCAAGACCCCCCGATGCCCCCCAGCCCCAAACTCACCGCCCCCCTCTCTCCACAGCCCCCGGGATGCCCCCTCCGTGCCGCCCCCCGTCCCTTCTCCGCTGCATCCAAGCCCTCAGCGCCCTGCTGGCCCTGGCCCTGGCAGCAGCTCCTGGCTACTGGCACCCCGGCGAGGGCGACGGCTGCTTGTCCGCCTGGGCTTTATCCTTCGTCTTCACCCTCCTCCTCCTCCTCAACGACGCCTTCCGCCGCCCGCCGCCCCGCCGCGACCTCCCGCTGGTCCTGGCCACCGCCGCCGCCATGGCTTGCGCCACCGCCACCGTCCTGTGGCCACTGGGCCACCTCCGAGGGAACGAGGGTGGCCACGGCCGCCCCCGCGCCCTCCGCGCCGCCGCCACCGCCGCCTCGGCCATCGCCACCTTGGCCTACGCCGCCGAGGTCACCCGCGACCGGGCGCGACCCGGCGAGGCCGCCCCGTACCTGGCCACCCCCTCGGGGCTGCTCAAGGTGGTCGAAGCTTTCCTGGCTCTTCTCCTCCTCGGTTTATCGGCCGAGCTGGGCGCGGCGTCCGGCCCGGCGGCGTTGCGTTGGTGTCTGGGCATTTTCTGCGTGTCCTTCGTGCTGGGGGTGCTGCTGGTCGGGGGTTGCCTGCTGGGATGGGGGTGGTGCGGGTGGATGCGCGACCCCGAGGGGCTGCGCTGGGGGTTGGGGGTCTATGCGGGGTTAGGGGTGGTGGCCTACGGGGCGGCCACGGTGCTGTGGGCGCTGTACAGCTTCTCGGACGACATGGGGGGCCGCTCGCGGAGACCCTACGGCTGCTCGGCCACGTGTCCCTGGGACAGGGAGGTGCTGGTGGCCGTGCTCAGCGGGCTCAACCTGGTGGCGTTCGGGGTGGATTTGGGGCAGACGGGCAGGTTGGTGCTGCTCAGGGCCTGAGGGGGCGCGGCGGGGTGAGTGGGGGGGTTCAGGGGGGAGTTGGAGGCTTAAACAGAGGGCTGGGGTCTGCCACAGGGTGGGATCAGGGCCTGCGTGGGGGTCTGGGGTCTTCTCCTGGGGTGGGATCAGGCTCTAAATGGGGTCCTGGATGCTCTGTGGGGCAGGATTGGGATCCTGATGGGGGTCTGGGGTCACCCCAGGGTGGGATCAGGCTCCCAAATGGGGTCCTGGATGCTCTGTGGGGCAGGACTGGGATCCTGATGGGGGTCTGGGGTCACCCCAGGGTGGGATCAGGCTCCCAAATGGGGTCCTGGATGCTCTGTGGGGCAGGATTGGGATCCTAAGAGGGACCTGGAGGGGTCTGGGGTCACCCCAGGGTGGGATCAGCTCTAAATGGGGTCCTGGATGCTCTGTGGGGCAGGATTGGGATCCTAAAAGGGGTTTGGGGTCACCCCAGGGTGAGATCCAGCTTCTATGGGGGTCTGGGGTCTTCTCCTGGGGTGGGATCAGCTTCCCAAAGGGGTCCTGGATGCTCTGTGGGGCAGGATTGGGATCCTAAAAGGGGTTTGGGGTCACCCCAGGGTGGGATCCAGCCTCTATGGGGTCTGGGGTCTTCTCCTGGGGTGGGATCAGGCTCCAAATGGGATCCTGGATGCTCTGTGGGGCAGTATTTGGATCCTAAGAGGGGTCTGGGGTCCCATCCTGGAAGTATTTGGATCCTAAGAGGGGTCTGGGGTCCCATCCTGGCAGTATTTGGATCCTAAGAGGGGTCTGGGGTCCCATCCTGGCAGTATTTGGATCCTAAGAGGGGTCTGGGGTCCCCTCATGGGCTCCTAATTTTAATCCTGGATCCTCTCTAGGGCAGGATTGGGCCCCTAATGTGGGTCTGGGGGTCACCCCACGGTGGGATCTGGATGCTCTGAGGGTCTGGGGTCCCCTCTTCAGCCTCTAATGTGAGTCTTGGATCTTCTGTGGGGCAGAATCCGGCTCTTTTTGGGGTCTGGGGGATACTGGGATCCTAATGGGGGTCTGGGTGTTCCTGTGGGGTGGGCTCAGGACCCCAAGGGTGCTCCAGGCACCCCCTAAAGTGACATTTGTGGGACCTGGACTCACCTGGTGAAGGATTTGGACACCAGCAGCGCTCAGGGCCAGGATGGATTCCGGTTCTAAACGTGTCCTGGATCCTCTGTGGGGCAGGGTCTGGAAATTTGGGATGGGATCAAGTGCCTGAGGGATCATAAGGGGGGGTCTTGGGGAGGGGGACACCGCTGAGGCCTTAATTTGGGGGTGTTGTCATTAAAGTGTCATTTCTGCTTCTTAATGAGCTGCTGAGTGTCTGTGAGGAGGGCAAAAGTGAAGGAAAATGTGGGAAGTGTGAGGGTAAAATCGTTGGGCAACATGAGGGGGAAAAGGGTAAAAAAAGGGAGGGACGGGGAAAAGAAGGAAACGGGGAAAAAGGTGGAAAACGTGAGGGGGAAAGTGTGGGAAGTCTGAGGGGAAAAGAGTGGGAAAGGAGGGGAAAAGACAGGAAGTGTGAGGGAAAAGGGCAGAAGATGTGAGGGGAAAAGTAGTGAGAAATGAGAGGGGTAGAGTGGGAAATGTGAGGGGAGAAGTGGGGAGAAATTGGAGGGGTAAAGGGTGGGAAATATGAGGGGAGAAAAGGGAGGGAAATGTGAGGGGAGAAATAGAAATGTGAGGGGGGAAAAGGGTGGGAAACGTGAGGAAAAAAGGCAGAAAATGTGAGGGGGAAAAGGATGGGAAATGTGAGGAAAAAAGAGCAGAGATGTGAGGAGAAAAAGGGCAGGGAAATGTGAGGGGGAAAAGGGAGGAAGTGTGAGAAGAAAAACGGCAGAAAATGTGAGGGGAAAAGTGAGAAATGTGAGGGATAAAGAGTGGGAAACGTGAGGGAAAAGGGCAGAAAATGTGAGGGGAAAAGTGAGAAATGAGAGGGGTAAAGAAGGAAAAACGTGAGGGGGAGAAAAGGGCGGGAAAACGTGAGGGGAGCGGACGGGAGCTGTGAGGGGACAAAAAGAGCGGGAAAACGTGAGGGGACAAAATGGCGGAAACGTGAGGGGCCAAAATGGCGGAAACATGAGGGGACAAAAAGGGCGGGAAAACGTGAGGGGACAAAATAGCGGAAACGTGAGGGGCCAAAATGGCGGAAACATGAGGGGACAAAAAGGGAGGGAAACCTGAGGGGGAGAAAAAGAGCGGGAAACCTGAGGGGACAAAATGGTGGAAACGTGAGGGGGAGAAAAGGGCTGGAAAACGTGAGGGGAGCGGACGGGAGCTGTGAGGGGACAAAAAGAGCGGGAAACCTGAGGGGACAAAATGGTGGAAATGTGAGGGGACAAAAAGGGCGGGAAAACATGAGGGGAGAAAAAGGGCGGGAACCCTGAGGGGACAAAAAGACAGAAAACCTGAGGGGACAAAATGGCAGAAACTTGAGGGGACAAAAGGCAAGAACCACGAGCAGAAAAAGAGCCAAGAAACATGAAGGAAAAAAAAAGAAAACACAAAGTGAAAAAGGTACAAAATGTTCTCCCCACTTCCTCGGGTGCCCCCTCTCCAAATGAATTGCAGACTCTGGGGTTTTGCTCAGATATTTTATTTTTTGGGGGGGCTCATGGGGCCTTTGTCACCTTCAGTCTCTTCTTCCTCGCTGCCATGAGCTTCTGGCTGGGCACAGTAGCCTGGAGGGCTTAAAAATAAAAGGTTAGCACCCCAAAAATAAGGGTGTGGAGTGGGCCTGCACCCTAAATTATCCCTCTGAGCACCAGCTACAAGTTTGTGGACCAGCTTCAGTTTTGAGGATCCCTCTCCGTGATCCATGGGAGTCACAACGATCTTCAACCCTCCCTGCTTTTGGGATTTCCAGTTTTAAATCCCCTCAAGAGTGGCTCCATTTTTTGGGGGGTTCTTCCAAGGTGTTCAGCCTAAGACCCTCACAAAGCTCTGGATGCCTTGCCGTGTTTCAGAACCATTTCCCCCAAATTTTGGGGTCTCTGCAGGTTTTTGGGTTCCTGCCCAGTTTTAGGGTCACTCTCCCCCAGATTTTTGGGGGAACTCAGGGGTCGTTGTAGCCTCCACACCTGGGGAATCCTCTTGTTCCTAAATGTTTCCCACAAATTTCAAATCCCCACTTCCCAAATCTCATGATCCTCCTGGAATTTTGGGGTCACCCCAATCCCAGATCTCCCCCTCCCAAATCATCCCCACAATCCCCCTATAACCCTGGACCTTCCCATTCCCAGATTTCCCCCGGTCCCAAATTCCAATCCCAGACCCCTCCACATCCCAAATCCCAGTTTCTTTACTCCACTGATTAAGTTCTAATTTTTTTTATTTTTTTAATTGAGCAAAGCAAAAAAGGGAGCAAGAGAGATTTGCAGGGGGGCACTTCAAAAGAGGGACAGGGAATTCCCAACCCTGGGATGACCGTGAGGGTCCAGGGGTGGACAAATAGTCCCAGTTGTTTCTCCAAAATTCTTCTGGTGCCCAAGAGGTTCTGCTGAAGGTTCTTCCAGAGAATCTGCAGCATTTTAGAGGTGACAACAAGCTTCTAGAAGTTTCTGCAGGGTTCTAGATGTGTCTGTGGGGTTCTGGGGCTGTCTGCAGGGTTTTCAGGGTACCAGGGCTGTCCAGGAGGTCTCACTGAAGGTCCTGCAGGTTCTCACTTTTTCTGGCAGCACTTCCTGGCCCTCACTGTTCCTCCAGGATCACCTTGAGGGTGGAGGTCTCGGTGTAGGACATCATGGCTGTCACCTTGATGGGGCCCTTGCTCACCTTGGCAATCCCATAGCTGCTGTTCACAGTGACGCGGTCAAACTCGGCATCCACGCAGCAGCTGGAGTAGGTGCCCTTGGCCATGCGGGCGTAGATATCGGCCCGCGCGCCCTGGTGGGCACTGCCTGAGGACAGCTCCAGGCCCAGCTCCATGGAGAATTTGTTGTAGTCGATGGGGTTGGAGAAGTAGATGGCCAAGGTGAAGGCATCAGCGTCGTAGACCAGGATCCCAGCCACACCCCAAAATGGGGAAGAGCCATAGAATTGGGGGGTGTCAGAGGAACCAGGGAGCAACACTGGCAGGGGTTCTTTGTAGCAGGAAGCCACATTCAAAGTAGGTCCTGGGGGGAGAAATGGGGTGGGATCAGTGGGAGATGTTGATGGGACCAGCAGGGGATGGAACAACCCCTGGGAGTTGATCCCTCCATGGGATGAAGATCCCACCTAGAGCTGTCCCCCTTCACTACAAGAGTCCCCCTGATGCCTCCCCAACCTCACCTGGGGTTCCTCAGGGTGATGTTCTGGGTCCTGTTGGAGATCTCAAGCTCCACACCGCGGCTCAGTGACGACCCCATGCTGGCTTGGGATCTCCTCAGCTCTGGGCTCTCCCTGGCTCCAGACCCTTCTCCCCCCACTCTCTTATAACCACAGCCAGGGCTCCTCCCCATCCAATGCCCCGGGATCAATGCCTCCAATCGCTGCTTATCAAGAATGACAACTTTCAGTTTCACACCAGGCTTTCCAAGCCCCACTCTTTCCTTGCCATGGAATTTTATGAATGAACCCAAAGCTCACCTGGATTTTTGAGTCACCAACCCCGGGATGTCCCCAGCGTGTGTGGGACACACCTGGAACAGGCGTGCCCATCGTATTGGTGGGGCCAGCTCTCACCTGAGCAGGCTCCTGGCAGGTGTCCACCAGCATTTCCCACTGATCCCACCCCATTTTTTCCTCCCAGGATCTACTTCAAATCTGGCTCCTGCTCCAGATCTCCCCAGCCTGGGTTGCACCCCTGTTTCCTCTGACACCTCTCCCGCTTTGGGAACTCCTTCCCATTTTGGGGTGTGGCTGGAGCCCTGGTTTATGAGTCCGATTCCTTCACCTTGGCCATCTACTTCTCCAGCCCTTTTGATTACAACAAATTCTCCGTGGGGCTGGGCCTGGAGCTGCCCCTGAGCAAGGCCCACCTGAGGAATCTGGCCAAAATCTACACCTGAATGGCCAAGGGCACCTACCCCAGCTCCTTCCCAGATGCCAAGTTTGACTGGGGAGAAAATATTGGGAAAGGTGAGGGGAGTAAAAGGGAAACATGAGGGGAAAAGAGCGGGAAATGTGAGGGGAAAAACCAGCGGGAAACGTGAGGGGACAAAAATGGCGGAAAGGTGGGGGGGGAAAGGGGAAAAATGAGGGGAAAAAGGGGAGGAAATGTGAGGGGAAGATGAGAGGAATGTGAGGGGAAAAGAGAGGGGAAATATGAGAGGAGAACATGGAGGGAAACGTGAGGGGAGAAAATGGCGGGAAACGTGTGGGGAGAAAATGGTGGAAAACATGAGGGGAAAAAAGGGAGGGAAACGTGAGGGGAGAAAAAAGAACAGGAAATAAGAGGGGGGAAAAGAAAAGCAGAAAATTTGAGGGGGAAAAGGGCAGAAAATGTGAGGGGATAAAAGGGCCAGAAATGTGAGGGGAAAAAGAGCGGGAAATATGAGGGGAGAAAATGGGGAAAAATGAGGGGAGAAAGGAGAGGAAATGTGAGGGGAAGATGAAAGGAAGGTGAGGGGAAATGGGTGGGAAAATGAGGGGAGGAAAGGGTGGCAAACTTCATTTCTCCATTCCTGCAAATGCCACAATTTCCCAGAAATCAGCTCTGCCTTTTGGCTTCACCTCAAACCCTCTCATTTTGGCACCGTTGCAGAATTGGATGCAAACAAACCCAAAACTTCCTGGAATTTTTTGTGTCCCTGAAGTCACCAGTCCTGGGATGTGTCCTAGGGGCACAATTGAGTCTGGGTTTAACCACTGTAACTATTTTTAGTGGTGTAACTGGTTGATTTCTCTACCACAACTCATTTAATTGGTATAACTGAATATAACTGGTTTGGAAAATTAAACCATTTAAACCAGTGACACTGGAGAAATTAACCAGTTAAACATTCAGGGAGGCACAAGATCCCGGGAAGTTTTTGGGTCTGTTTACATCAAATTGTGTGACGGTGACAAAATTCAATGAGAAGGAAGTGAAGCAAAAATCAAAGGGTTAAAGAGAATTGTTCATCTGAAGGGGGCTGGGTTTGGGATTTCCAGCGAAAGTGAAAGCTCTTGGTTTTGGAGATATCTGTGACTATTTTTGGTCACTTTGACACTAAGGGTGTGGTTTTTGGTGGGAGAAACAACTGAGAAAACCGGGAGGAGACTTTGGAGTGGGGACAGAAGGGTCTGGAGCCACGAAGAGCCCAGAGCTGAGGAAGAGGTTCTGGGGCTGAGGAGATCCCAGAACTGAGATCCCAGAACTGAGATCCCAGGACTGAGCAGATCCCAGAACTGAGATCCCAGAGCTGAGATCCAAGAGCTGAGAAGATCCCAAGCCAGGATGGGGTTGTTACTGAGCCGCACTTTGGAGATCCAGATCACCAACAGGACCCAGAACATCACCCTGAGGAACCCCAGGTGAGGCTGGGGAGGTGCTGAGGGACCCTTGGGGTACAGGGGGGTCTTCATCCCTGAAGGGGATGAAGGGAGGGATCAACTCCCAGGATTGTTCCATCCCCTGCTGGTCCCGCCAGCATCTCCCACCAACCCCACCCCATTTTTCCTCCCAGGTTCTACTTTGAATCTGGCTCCTGCTCCAAGCCCCCCATGCCAGAGTTGTTCCCTGGTTGCATTGACACCTCCCGCTTTGAGAACATCGGTCTTTTTTGTGGCATCGCTGGAGTCCTGGTCTACGAGTCCGACTGCTTCACCTTGGCCATCCACTTCTGCAACCCCTTTGACTACAACATATACTCCATGGAGCTGGGCCTGGAGCTGTCCCTGAGCAAAGCCCACCTGGGCAGTCTGGACAGCACCTACGCCCGCATGGCCAAGGGCACCTACTCCAGCTCCTTCCAGGATGCCAAGTTTGCCCGTGTCACCATGGACAAGAGCCACGGGACCACGGAGGTGAGCGACGGCCTCATCAAGGTGATGGCCATCATGTCCAACACCACAAAATCCACCCTCAAGGTGATCCTGGAGGAGCAGGGGGGTACTGAGAGATGAAGCTGAGATTGAAACCCCCTCTGAAATGCTGCTGCAACACCATTCTTAGAAAAATTAGGATTTTAGTTAAAAGTTAGTTATTTACTAGAATTAATTAAAAAGTAAATGCTAAAAATAATTAAGAGTTAGAAGGAAAACTGGGCTTGAGGTAGTTATCTGAAACTTAAATAATGGATTGCCTGCCATTTTATGTTTGCTCAGATGTGCTTGCAACGGGAAAACACAACACTAGTAACCAGACCCGGAAAAACACGAACAATTGCAATCGGAGACCCATTCTTTGAAAAATTGGGCTATCTCCAGAAATAATTTGTATTGTCATTAACAGAAAAGAGTGAGGAAGACTCGCCTTACTTCCTCCTTTTAAGACCCCTCCTCACAAAAACGACCCCAGACTTAATTCAAGAAGCCAATTACACATGCTAATAGCCATTCAAGCTAATTACCATAGGATGGGAGAGGCTTTTATTATTAATATGTATTTGTTTGAAGCTTTTATTAATAAATAGACCCCCTGATCACCTGTAATTTTGCAGTGTGTATCAGACGATTACCCCACGCTGCTACCCTGTGCTGAATAAACATACGTTTTCTAACTTTAAATTTTTAGAGTCTTTTGTCCCTCACAGTTGAGTCCTGGTGTTAGACCAATACTCATATTTTAATAAATCAGTTGGCAGCTCTGGTGGGACTCTCCTCTCTGAATTTTTGGCTTGTAGAATACAGTGATCACAGTTTGTGCTCGTCAAATGTGTGTGTGTATTTTGATTGTGTGTGTAAGCAGCAGAATTGTGGGACTGTGAGAAAATAGAGTTTGTTGTTTGTGAGGTTTTAGAATTGCAAAGGTTAGTTTCTAAACGTGGAGGGGTGAGGCAGCGATGTGAGTCTGGAGCTGCTTCCCCCCAACGCAGAGAAACTGTGTCTTGGCCAAAGTTCTATGGATTTTTGGCATAGCTATGTGAATATTTAACCCAAGGTATAACGAGAAAAGTTTGGTTTACGATTAGCAATGTAAAGACAAAAAAAAAATAAAAAATTTTGGTTTGTTATTTTAAGTGTTCTGAGTGAAGCTTTTGAGAGTTTTTGGTTGTGATATCTGAGTACCTCAGAAGTAAATAAAGAGGAGGTTTTTTTGCTGTTGTGCGGTGTGTGTGGTGAACATTTTGAAGAAAAAAAAATATATGATAACCATTTGTCTCAGTCAGTGACTTAAGCTTTAGAAGAGTTACTTTAAGTGATTTGGTTCATTGTTTTTTACTGTTAACCCTTTATTTTGTTGGTTGCTTTTAACCATTCCCCTTTCCTCTGCTGATTAAATTATATGCCAAGGATTAGAATGTTCAGGGAGGGGAATCCCAGGCCTCATTTCCCCCCATTTTCCACCCCCTACGTTTCCCACCCTTTTCTCCTCTCATGTTTCCCTCCATTTTCTCCCCTCACCTTTCCCAAAATTTTCTCCCCTCACATTTCCTTCCCTTGTCTCCCCTCACCTTTCCCGCCATTTTCCCCCCCTCACAGTTCCGCCATTTTCTGTCCCCTCACGGTTCCGCCATTTCCCCCCCTCACATTTTGTGCTCTTACAAGTCCATATTATATTATTATATTCACAAATATAATATAATATATATTATATATAACTATTTAGATTATATGTATTGTATTATATACAATGATATATATTACGTTATATACAATATATAATTATATATATTACATAATATAAATAATATATAATATATAGTATATTCTCAAATATTAAAATTAATGTTGTATGCGTAATGTTGGAAAACTTTGATGAATGAGTAGAGTTTCTTTTAGTTCTGCTATGAACAAAATTTAGGAATAATTTTGTGATAAATATACTTTTCTTAGACTATAACATGGTGATGGAAATATCACCCCAAATCCCTTTCCCCCATCCTAAATTCTCCCCAAATCCCAAAAATCCTCCTGGATCCCACCCCAGATCTCAAATTCCCCCATCCCAAATTCCCCTAATATCCCAAATCTCCTCCCAGATCCCAAAATTCCATTTTTTGACCACAGATCAAATGCAAAAATCCCTGGTATTTATTCAGCAATGTGACAAAAAGAAAAAGTGAGTGGGTAGAGATTTGGGATGATTTGGGGGTCCCTGGGGGAATCTCCCCAAATTTTGGGGACTCCTCCATGGGGGTCTCACCCTGGGGGGTCACAAATGCCCGATTTGTGGGGGAGGGTCCCTTTGTGTTTTGAGGGAATTTTGGGATTCTCTGGGGATGTTTTGGGGTCTCAGGGGTATTTTGGGGAGGTTCTAGGTAGGTCTGAGTTGGGGGGATGTGGGATGGGAGAGTGGAGGGGTCTGGAACATTCTGAACCCCACGGAGTCCGTTCTGTCCAGAAGGTTCCGGAGGGTTCTGCGAGGTTCTCCTGGAGACCGTGAGGTTCTGCTGAAGGATCTTCTGGAGTGTCTGTGGGGTTCTAGAGGAGCCTATGGGGTTCTAGAAGTCTCTGTGGGGTTATAGAGGTGTCTATGGGGTTATAGAAGTGCCTATGGGATTCTAGAAGGGTCTATGGGTTTCTAGAGGTTCCCATGTGGTTCTAGAGGTGTCTATGGGGTTCTAGAAGTGCCTCTACGGTTTTAGAGGTATCTATGGGGTTCTATAGGTATTTATGCGGTTCTAGAAGTGCCTATGGGATTCTAGAGGTGTCTATAGGGTTCTAGGGGTCTCTATGGTGTTCTAGAAGTTTCTATGGTGTTCTAGGGGTCTCTATGGGGTTTTAGACTTGCCTACAAGATTCTAGATGTGTCTTTGGGTTTCTAGATGTGCCTATGGGATTCTAAAGATGTCTACACATTTCTAGGGGTCTCTATTGGGCTCTAGAGGTATCTATGGGATTCTAGGACTCTCTATGGGATTCTAGAGATGTCTATGGGATTTTAGACATGCCTATGGGGTTCTAGATGTGTCTATGGTGTTCTAGAGGGTCACACAAGATTTTTATAGATTCTCCCAGGGTTCTAAGCACACCAATGGGGTTTCAGAGGTGCCTAGAGGTGTTTGTGGCGTTCTAGAGTTACCAACAGTTCTAAAGGATTGTACACTCGCCCCCAAGATCCTTGGGGTGCCTCCGTTCCTCCAGCTTCACCTCAATGCCACTCTGAAACATGGCAGCCATCACTTTGTAGGGCCCAGCTCTCAGCGTGACAAACCCCATCGTGTTGGTGAACATGCCGCGGGCCACGGTGGTTTTATCGGCATGGGGATTATTCTGATCCTGGACCAGGCAGGAAAAGGCATCCTCAAAATCACCCAGGTGAGCTTTGTCCAGGGACAGCTCCAGGTGCAACACGTTGGGGGAAAAGGGCGACTTCAGGGCCATGTAGGCAGCGAAGGCCAAGGTGAAGGACTCGGCCTCGTAGACCAGGAGCCACTCGTAGCACTGGGTGTCGGGCTCACTGAAAATGTGGCAGTAGTCAGAGGAGCCAGGGGGCAACTCCGGCTCTAAGATGGGGGATATCCGGTACCCCTTATACCTGGTGGGGAAAAAGGAGAGGTGGGATCAGAGCTGGGAAATGAAAGAATCTCTGAGAGTTGGTCCCAGCCTGGAATGAAGATCCCACCCAGAACTGCACCCCCAGAGTCCCTCTGATGTCCCCCAGTCCTCACCTGTAGCACTTCAGGGTGGTGTTCTGGGTATCGTTAGAGATCTGGAACTTCAGAGACCTCTGGTTCTGCCCTTCTGACATCCTGGCAAGGGATCCTCTCAGCTGTGGGATTTCTTTCTCAGCTCTGGAATTCCTTTCTCAGCTCTGGGATCTTCTCAGCTCTGGGATCTCCTCAGCTCTGGAATTTCTTTCTCAGCTCTGGGATTTCTTCCTCAGCTCTGGAATTTCTTTCTCAGCTCTGGGTTCTCCTCATCTTGGGTCTCTCCCTGGCTCCTGACCCTTCTCCCTGAACTCTGGACTCTCTCCCACTTTTCTCGGCACAGCCAGGGCTGCTCCCCAGTTGCTCCCTTGTGATCAAAGCCTCCAAATGCTGCTTCTTATCAAGAATGAGAACTTCCATTTTCACTCCAGGCTTCCCAATCCCCACTCCTTCCTTGCCATGGAATTTTATTAATAGACCAAAACTCACCTGGATTTGTGAGTTACCAATCCTGGGATGTCCCCAGTGTGTGTGGGACACACGTGGAGCAGGGACCTGTCCTACCATGCCCACAGGGACTTCTGTCCCCGATGTCATCACCACGCCCCACCGTGTTTCCCTGGACACCTGCCAGGAGCCGGCTCAGGTGAGTGCTGGACCCCACCGAGGTGATGGCACACCCAGGTACCTGCTCCAGGTGTGTCCCACCCAAACTGGGGACATCCCAGGGCTGGTGACTCACAAATCCAGATGAATTTTGGGTCTGTTCATAAAATTCCATGGCAAGGAAAGAGTGGGGCTCGGGAAGCCTGGAGTGAAAATGAAAGTTCTCATTCTTGATAAGAAGCAGTGCTTGGAGACTTTGATCCCGGGGCAGCTGTTGGGGAGCGGCCTCGGCTGTGCCAAGAAAACCAGGAGGAGACTCCGGAGAGGGGGGAAAAGGGTCAGGAGCCAGGGAGAGCCCAGAGCTGAGGAGATCCCAGAGCTGAGGAGACACAAAGCCAGGATGGGGTTGTTTCTGAGCCGCTCTTTGTTGATTGAGATCACCAACAAGACCCACAACATCACCCTGAGGAACCCCAGGTAAGTCTGGGGAAGCATTGGGGGGGCCCTTGGGGTACAGGGGGGTCTTCATCCCTGAAGGGAATGAGGGGAGGGATCAACTGTCAAGAGTGGGATCAACTCCCAGGGGTTGTTCCATCCCCTGCTGGTCCCTCCAGCATCTCCCACCAACCCCACTCCATTTTTCCTCCCAGGACTTGCTTAGGATATGGCTCCTGCCGCAGACAACCCGCGCCAGAGTTGCGCCCCGGTTCCTCTGACACCTGCTTCTTTGAGAACACCGGTCCTTTCATTGGCATCTCTGGGTTCCTGGTCTACGAGTCCGATTCCTTCACCTTGACCATCCACTTCTGTAACCCGTTCGACTACAACTTAGACTCCATGGAGTTTGACCTGAAGCTGTCCCCGACCAAGGCCCACCCAGACAGTCTGGCCAGCATCTGCGCCCGCATACTCAGTGGCTCCTACTCCAGTAAGGCCCACCCAGACAGTCTGCCCAGCACCTACGCCCGCAAGGCCAAGGGCACCTACTCCAGCTCCTTCCAGGACGCCAAGTTTGCCCGTGTCACCATGGGCAAGAGCCACGGGACCGTCCAGCTGAGCAACGGCTCCATCAGGGTGATGGCCACCATGTCCAACTCCACAGAATCCATCCTCAAGGTGGTCCTGGAGGAGACTGCGAGATGAAGCTATGATTGAAACCCCCCTGAAATGCTGCTGAAAAAATAATCTTAGAAAAATTAGCATTTTATTTTAAAGTCAGTTATTTACTAGAATTAATTAAGAAGCAAATGGATAGATAGACCTTACTGAAAATAATTTAAAAGTTAGAAGGGCTTGAGGTAGTTATCTGAAGCTTAAATAATTGTTTGCCTGTCATTTTATGTTTGCTCAGCGATGCTTGCAACGGGAAAACACAAAACTAGACCCGGTAAGCAGACCTGGAAAAACACGAACAATTGCAACCAGAGACCCATTCTTTGAAAAATTGGGCTATCATTTGTATTGGAAATTGGAAATAATTTGCATTGTCATTAACAGAAAAGAGTGAGGAAGACTCACCTTACTTCCTCCTTTTAAGACCCCTCCTCACAAAAACGACCCCAGACTTAATTCAAGAAGCCAATTACGCATGCTAATAGCCATTCAAGCTAATTACCATAGGATGGGAGAGGTTTTTATTATTAATATGTATTTGTTTGAAGCTTTTATTAATAAATAGAACCCCTGATCACCTGTAATTTTGCAGTGTGTATCAGAATCCTGTAGAACTGTTGGCAACTCTAGAACCCCACAGACACCTCTAGGCACCTAGAGGGGGCTTTGGGAGGGTTAGGGTGTGATGGAGCAGCTGGGATTGGGGAGGGGGAGAACAGTTACCCCAGTTACACTGGAGAATTAAACCAGTTAAACCAGTTAAACTGGTTTTGGTAGAGAATGTTTCCCGCCATTTTCTCCCCTCAAGGCTCCGTCATTTTCTGTTCCCTCTCATTTCCTCCTCTTTTTTCCCTTCACATTTCCTACCCTTTTCCCCTCATTTTCCCCCTCACGTTTATGTCATTTTCTCCCCTCACGTTTTCCGCCATTTTCTCCCCTCATACTTCCGCCATTTTCTGTCCCCTCACATTTCCCGCTCTTTTTTCCCCCTCAAGATTCCCACTATTTTCTCCCCTCACGTTTCCCGTTCTTCTCCCCTCACCTTCCTCTCCTTTTCCCCTCACATTTCCCTCTCTTTTCTCCCCTCACATTTCCCTCCATTTTCTCCCTCACATTTCCCGCCCTTTTTCCTTCCCCTCAGGGTTCCACCATTTTGTCCCCTCACGATTTCCGCCATTTTCTCCCCTCACAGTTCCCATTCTTTTCTCCCCTCAAGTTTTCCACCCTTTTTGTCCCCTCACATTTCCTTCCCTTTTCTTTCCTCACTTTTCTTGCTCATTTTATCGCTTCATGGTTTCGCCATTTTCTGTCCCCTCACAGTCCCTCCATTTTGTCCCCTCATGTTTCCCGCTCTTTTCCCTTCACCTTCCTCTCCTTTCCCCTTCACATTTCCTCTCCCTTTTCCCCTCATTTTTCCTTATTTCCCCCCCTCATGTTTCCTCTTGTTACAAGTGCATATTATATTATTTGCTTTTCACAAATATTAAAACGAATGCTGTATGCACAATGTTGGAAAACTTTGCTGAATGAATATTTTTTTTTTAGTTCAACTATTAACAAAACTTAGGAATAATACTGTGATAAATATATTTTTCTTGGACTGTAACATGGTGATGTAGATATACCCCCAAATACCACCTTCAATCCCAAAAATCCCCCTGGAACCCACCCAACATCCCAAATTCCCCCAATCCCAAATTCCCCCCTATTCCCAAATACCCCAAATCTCCACCCAGATCCCAAAATTCCCAATTTTGACCACAGAACAAGAGAAAAAATTCCTGTTTTTTATTCGGCAAAGTGATAAAAAGAAAAAAGTGAGTGGGCCAAGATTTGGGGTTTTTTGGGGGTCTTGGGGGAAATCTCCCCAAATTTTGGGGACTCTCTCCATGAGGGTCTCACCCTGGGGAGTCACAAATGCCCGATTTGTGGGGGAGGGTCTCTTTGTGTTTTGAGGGAATTTTGGGATTCTCTGGGGATGTTTTGGGGTCTCCTGGGAATATTTGGGGGATTCTGGGTAGGTTGGGATTGGGGGGACGTGGGATGGGAGAGCGGAGGGGTCTGGAACATTCCGACCCCACAATTTCTGTTCTGCCCAGAAGGTTCTGGAGGGTTCTCCGAGGTTCTCCTGGAGACTGTGAGGTTCTGCTGAAGGATCTTCTGGAGTGTGTATGGGGTTCTAGAGGTGTCTATTGGGTTCTAGAGGTGCCTATGGGGTTCTAGAGGTGTCTATGGGTTTCTAGAGATGACTACAGGGTTCTAGGGGTCTCTATGCGGTTCTAGAGTAGCCTATGGGGTTGTAGAGGTGCATATGGGTTTCTAGGAGTCTCTAAGGAGTTCTAGGGGTCTCTATGGGGTTTTAGACTTGCCTAGAAGGTGACTCTGGAGTTCTAGAAGCGCCTATGGGGTTCTAGATGCATCTAAAGTTTTCTAGCGGTATTTGCAGGGTTCTCAGGTTGTCCCTGCAGTTCCAGGGCTGTCCAGGAGGTCCCACAGAAGGTCCTACAGGTTCTCATTTCTCCTGGCAGCGTTTCCCTGGGGACAGGGCCTCCATCTCAGCTTCCTCTCTCAGCACAGCCCAGTTCCTCCAACTCCACGTTGAGGATGGAGGTTTTGTCTTTGTACATGGTGGCCATCACCTTGATGGGGCCGTCGCTCACCTGGGCGGTCTCTTGGCTCCTGTCCACGGTGACACGGGCAAACTTGGCGTCCACAAAGGAGCTGGAGTAGGCACCACTGGCCATGCGGGCGTAGATTCCGGCCAGCCTGCCCACGTGGGCCTTGCTCAGGGACAGCTCCAGGCCCAACTCTATGGAGAATTTGTTGTAGTCGATGGGGTTGGAGAAGTAGATGGCCAAGGTGAAGGAATCAGCCTCATAGACCAGGATCCCAGCCACACCCCAAAATGGGGAGGAGCCTCGGAATTCAGAGATGTCAGGGGAACCGGGGAGCAACTCTGACAGGGGTTCGTCGTAGCAGTAGCCACATTCAAAGTAGGTCCTGGGGGGAGAAATGGGGTGAGACCAGTGGGAGATGTTGGTGGGACCAGAGGGGATGGAACAAGATCCCCCCACACCAAAAGGATTCCCCAGTGCCTCCCCAGCCTCACCTGGGGTTCTTCAGGGTGCTCTGGGTCCTGTTGGTGATCCGGATCTCCACACTGCGGCTCAGTAATGGCCCCATCCTGGCTTTGGGTCTCCTCAGCTCCAGAACCTCTTCCTCAGCTCTGGGATCTCCTCACCTCTGGGATCTCACCTCTGGGATCTCTTCAGCTCTGGAATCTCCTCAGCTCTGTGATCTCCTCAGTTCTGGGCTCTCCCTGGCTCCAGACCCTTCTCCCCGCTCTCCGGAGTCCCCTCCCAGTTTTCTTGGCACAGCAGAGGCCACTCCCCAACCACTGCCCCAGCATCAAAGCCTCCAGCTGCTGCTGCTTATCAAGAATGAGAACTTTCAGTTTCACACCAGGCTGCCCAATCCCCACTCCTTCCTTGCCATGGAATTTTATTAACAGACCCAAAACTCACCTGGATT
This sequence comes from Catharus ustulatus, assembly GCF_009819885.2. Lineage (NCBI taxonomy): Eukaryota > Metazoa > Chordata > Aves > Passeriformes > Turdidae > Catharus > Catharus ustulatus. The sequence goes on from NC_046255.1 coordinate 951,745, forward strand.
TGTGAGTCACCAACCCCGGGATGTCCCCAGTGTGTGTGTGGGACACACCTGGAGCAGGTACCTGGGTGTGCCATCACCTTGGTGGGGTCCAGCACTCGTCTGAGCCGGCTCCTGGCAGGTGTCCAGGGAAACACGGTGGGGCGTGGTGACAACAGGGACAGAAGTGATAAGCAGCAGCAGCTGGAGGTTTTGATGCTGGGACAGTGGATGGGGAGTGGCCTCGGCTGTGCCGAGAAAACCAGGAAGGGACTCTGGAGAGGGGACAGAAGGGTCTGGAGCCAGGGAGAGCCCCAAGATGAGGAGATCCCAGAGGTGAGGAGATCCCAGAGCTGAGGAGACTCAAAGCCAGGATGGGGTCATCAATGAGCCGCACTGTGGAGATCCGGATCACCAACAGGACCCAGAACATCACCTTGAGGAACCCCAGGTGAGGCTGGGGAGGCACTGGGGGAATCCTTGGGGTGCAGGGGGGCAGCTCCAGTTGGGATCTTCTTCCATCCCCTGCTGGTCCCACCAGCATCTCCCACCGATCCCACCCCATTTCTCCTCCAGGACCTATGAATCTGGCTTCTGCACCAGATCTCCCCAGTCAGAGTTGCGTCCCAGTTCCACTGACACCTCCCGCTTTGTGAACTCTGGCCGTTTCTGTGGCATCGCTGGGATCCTGGTCTACGAGGCCGAGTCCTTCACCTTGGCCATCTACTTCTCCAACCCCTTCGACTACAACATGTACTCCATAGAGCTGGGCCTGGAGCTGTCCCTGAGCAAGGCCCACGTGGGCAGTCTGGCCGAAATCTACGCCCGCATGTCCAAGGGCACCTACTCCAGCTCCTTTGTGGACGCCGAGTTCAACCGTGTCATCGTGGAAGAGAACCAAGGGATTGCCTGGTTGAACAAGGGCCCGATTAAGGTGATGGCCACCATGTCCAACACAAGAAACTCCACCCTCAAAGTGATGCTGGAGGATCAGGGGGGACTTAATGAGGAAGCCAATATGGAGACCCACAGAAACGCTGCCAGGAGAAGTGAGAACCTGCAGAACCTCCTGTGGGACCTCCTGGTCAGCCCTGGAACCCTGAAAACCCTGAAACACCCCTAGAAACCTTTAGATATAACTGGAATCCCATAGGCACCTCTAGAATCTTGTAGGCACGTCTAGAACCCCATAGAGACTCCTAGACCCTATAGACACTTCTAGAACCCGTAGGCATGTCGAAAACCTTATAGAGACCCAGAGAACCCCCTAGGCACTTCTAGAACCACATAGGCACTTGTAGAATCAGAGACTCCTAGAACCCTTTAGGCATCTCTAGAAACCCATAGAGACCTCTAGAACCCCATAGACACCTCTAGAACCCTGTAGGCATCTCTAAAACCTCATAGAGCTTTCTAGAACCCCATAGGCACCTTTAGAACCCCATAGGCACCTCTAGAACCCCATAGAAACTTCTAGGACCCTACCGACATTCCAGAAGATCCTTCAGCAGAACCTCACGGTCTCCAGGAGAACCTTGCAGAAACCTCCAGAACCTTCTGGGCAGAACAGACACCGCGGGGTTGGAATGTTCCAGACCCCTCCACTCTCTTATCCTGACCTCCCTCTCCCCTTTTTCCCTTTGCTCAATAAAATGGAAGAAATTTGCACTTGGCCCACAGAATTTAAAACCAAAAAATAAATAAGTGGGATTTGAGATTGGGGAGGGATCTGGGAATTGGGAGAGGCAGAGGTGTGGATTTGGGAGGGGGAGATCTGGGATTGATGGGAAAGAATCTGGGATTTGGGGGAATTTGGGATTGGGGGCTTTGGGAGGGTTTGGGTGTGATGGAGTAGCTGGGATTGGGGAGGGGAAGAACAGTTACCCCAGTTACACTGGAGAATTAAACCAGTTAAACCAGTTAAAATGGATTTTGGGGGGCTGCCCCCCTGGCACCGACCCCTCCGTCACCGTCCCGGTGGCCCTGGGCTGTCACTGCAGCCGCTGCCCCATTGCTGCTGCCGACTGCGCCGTACTGGGGCTGGGACCCTCCTTCTGTGGGGCCCCGGGGGGGTTTGGGGGGTCTTGACCCCGTTTTTTTCCCGGATTTGGGACCCTCACCCTTAATTTGTGGGATTTTTTGGTGGGGGGTAATAAAACCTCCAGGCCGCCAGGGGGCGCTGTGTGTCATTGGGGGTACCATAGAGTGGAGACAAAAAAAACCTCCAGGCCACCAGGGGGCGCTGTGTGTCATTGGGAGTACCATAGAGTGGGGACAATAAAACCTCCAGACCGCCAGGGGGCGCTGTGTGTCATTGGGGGTACCATAGAGTGAAAACAATAAAATCTCCAGGCCGCCAGGGGGCGCTGTGTGTCATTGAGGGTACCATAGAGTGAGGACAATAAAACCTCCAGGTCGCCAGGGGGCGCTGTGTGTCATTGGGGGTACCATAGAGAGGGGACAATAAAACCTCCAGGCCGCCAGGGGGCGCTGTGTGTCATTGGGGGTACCATAGAGTGAAAACAATAAAACCTCCAGGCCGCCAGGGGGCGCTGTATGTCATTGGGGGTACCATAGAGTGGGGACAATAAAACCTCCAGGCCGCCAGGGGGCGCTGTGTGTCATTGGGGGACACCATAGAGAGGGGACAGCTCCTTTTGGGGGGCTTCAGGGGGGTCATTGGGGGATCCCTCCCCACTTTGGGGACCCCCCCCAAACCTTGGGGACCCTCCCCAAACTCTGAAGACCCCAAAGCGTGGAAATCCCAAATCTCAGAGTCCCCCCTCCCTTTGGGACCCCAAAACTTTGGGATCCCAAATCTTGGAGACCCCAAACCTTGGAGACCCCAAAACTTTGGGACTCCAACCCTGGTGACCCCAAATCTAGAGACCCAAAACTTGGAGACCCAAAACCTTGGAGACCCCAAAACTTCGGGACCCCAAAACTTTGGGAACCCAAACCTTGAGGAGGCCAAATCTTGAGGACCCTCAAACCTGGTGACCCCAAAACTTTGAGACCCCAAAACTTTGGTGAACCAAAATTTTGGAGACCCCAAATCATGGAGATCCCAAAACTTCAGGACCCCAAACCTTGGAGACCCAAAATTTTGGGAACTCAAACCTTGGAGACCCCAAAACTATGGGACCCCAAACATTGGAGACCCCAAAACTTTGGAACCCCAAACTTTGGAGAACCAAAACTTTGGAGACCCCAAACATTGGAGACCCAAAACTTTGGGACCCCAAACTTTGGGATCCCAAAACTTGCCGACCCCAAAATTTTGGGACCCCAAACTTTGGAGAACTAAAATTTTGGAGACCCCAAAATTTTGGAGACCCCAAACCTTGGAGGGCCAAAACTTTGGGACTCCAAACCTTGGAGACCCCAAAACTTTGGGACCCAAAACTTTGGGACCCCAAAACTATGGGACCCGAAACATTGGAGACCCCAAAATTTTGGGACCCCAAACATTGGAGAACCAAAACTTTGGAGACCCCAAACCTTGGAGGCCCCAAAACTTTGGAGACCCTAAAACTTGGAGACCCCAAAATTTTGGGACCCCAAAACCTTGGAGACCCAAAAGCTTTGGGACCCCAAAACTTTGGGACCCCAAACCTTGGGAAGGCCAAATGTTGAGGACCCCCAAACCTGGTGGCCCCAAATTTAGAGACCCAAAACTTTGGAGACCCAAAATTTTGGAGAACAAAAACTTTGGGACCCCAAAACTTTGGGAACCCAAACATTGGAGAACCAAAACTTTGGAGACCCCAAACCTTGGAGACCCCAAAACTTTGGAGACCCTAAAACTTGGAGACCCCAAAATTTTGGGACCCCAAAACCTTGGAGACCCAAAAGCTTTGGGACCCCAAAACTTTGGGACCCCAAACCTTGGGAAGGCCAAATGTTGAGGACCCCCAAACCTGGTGGCCCCAAATTTAGAGACCCAAAACTTTGGCGACCCAAAATTTTGGAGAACCAAAACTTTGGGACCCCAAAACTTTGGGACCCCAAACCGTGGAGAGCCAAAACTTTGGGATCCCAAAACTTTGAGACCCAAAACCATGGAGACCCCAAAATTTTGGGACCCCAAACTCATGATCTGGGATTTTAGGGAGGGAACCCTGAATTTGGAGAAGAATCTGGGATTTGGGGAGGTTCAGGGATCCCAGGGGGACATTTGGGATTTTGGGGATGATCTGGAATTCGGAGGGCTGGGGAGAACTTAAAGAAATTGGGATCAGAGAGGGAGAAGTTACGTATCAGTTATTAAAATTAATTATAAAAAATAATTATAAAAATTAACTGGTTTAGAATTAAAAGAGTTCTGTTAGGAAAATGGTGGGAATGTGAGGGGGGAAAGACGGGGAAACGTGAGGGGAGAAAATGGCGGAACCGTGAGGGGACAGAAAATGGTGGGAAACGTGAGGGGAGAAAATGGTGGAACCGTGAGGGGACAGAAAATGGCGGGAAACGTGAGGGGAGAAAATGGTGGAGACTGGCGGAAGGAAATGGGGAAAAATGAGGGGAAAAGGGAGAGGAAATGTGAGGGGAGAAGAGGAAGGTGAGGGGGAAAAATGGCGGAAATCGTGAGGGAAGAAAAATGGTGGGAAACGTGAGGGGAGAAAAAGAGCGGGAAACATGAGGGGACAAAATGGCGGAAACGTGAGGGAGAAAAAGGAGCAGGAAATGTGAGGGGGAAAATGGGGAAAAATTAGGGGAAAAGGGAGGGAAATGTTAAAGGAAAAAGAAGAGGAAGGTGAGGGGAAAAAGGTGGGAAATGTGAGGGGAGAAATTGCTGGAAACTGTGAAGGGACCAAACGAGCAGGAAATGTGAGGGGGAAAAGAGCGGGAAACGTGAGGGGACAGAAAATGGTGGAAATGTGAGGGGGGGAAATGGGGAAAAATGAGGGGAAAAGGAGAGGAAATGTGAGGGGGAAAGGAGAGGAAGGTGAGGGGAAAGGAGTGGGAAATGTGAAGGTAGAAAATGGATGGAACCATGAGGGGAGAAAAGAGCAGGAAAAATGGCGGGAGAAAATGGCGGAAAAGTGAGGGGGAAAATGGATGGAAAGATGAGGGGAGAAAAGGGTGGGAAAGGTGAGGAGAGAAAAGAGCAGGAAATCTGAGGGGAGAAAATGGTGGGAAATAAGAGGGGGGGAAAGAAAAGCAGAAAACTTGAGGGGGAAAAGGGCGGAAAATGTGAGGGGGAAAAGAGCGGGAAACGTGAGGGGATTTCTCTACCACAACTCATTTAATTGGTATAACTGAATGTAACTGGTTTGGAAAATTAAACCATTTAAACCAGTTAAACTGGAGAAATTAATTAGTTAAACTTTCAGGGAGGCACAAAATCCCAGGAAGTTAACATTCAATTCTGTGACAGTACCAAAATTCAATGAGAAGGAAGTGAAGCAAAAATCAAAGGGTTGAGAGAATTCCTCATCAGAAGGGGGCTGGGTTTGGGATTTCCTGTGAAAGCAAAAGCTCTCGATTTAGAGATATCTGTGACTATATTTGGTCACTTTGACACTAAGTGCGTTGTTTGTGATGCGGCAAACAGCCCCGGCTGTGCCAAGAACACCTGGAGGAGAGCCTGGAGTGGGGACAGAAGGGTCTGGAGCCAGGGAGAGCCCGGTGATGAGGAGATGCCAGAGGTGAGGAGAGCCCAGAGGTGAGGAGCTCCCAGAGCTGGGGAAGAGGTTCTGGCGCTGAGGAGATCCCAAGCCAGGATGGGGTCATTATTGAGCCGCAGTGTGGAGATCCGGATCACCAACAGGACCCAGTACATCACCCTGAGGAATCCCAGGTGAGGCTGGGGAGGCACTGGGGGGCCCTTGGGGTGAAGGGGGCCTCCAGGTGGGATCTTCATCCCATGGAGGGATCAACTCCCAGGGATTGTTCCATCCCCTGCTGATCCCACCAACATCTCCCACTGATCCCACCGCTTTTCTCCCTCCAGGACCTACTTTGAATGTGGCTACTGCTCCAAGTCCCCTGTGCCATATTTGCTCCCCGGTTCCTCTGACACCTGCCACTTCCAGGGCTCCTTCCCATTTTGGGGTGTGGCTGGGATCCTGGTCTATGAGGCTGATTTTTTCACCTTGGCCATCTACTTCTCCAACCCCATCGACTACAACAAATTCTCCATGGAGCTGGGCCTGGAACTGTCCCTGAGCAAGGCCCACAGGGGCAGGCTGGCCGGAATCTACGCCCGCATGGCCAAGGGCACCTACTCCAGCTCCTTCCTGGACACCGAGTTTGCCCGTGTCACTGTGAAGGACAGCCACGGGGTAGCCCAGCTGAATGACGGCCCCATCAAGGTGTCGGCCATCATGTCCAATGCTGTGTCCTCCATCATTGAAGTGATGCTGGAGGATCAGTGCTGGACTGAGAGAAGAAGCCAATATTGAGACCCCATTCCCCGGGAAACGCTGCCAGGAGAAACGAGAACCTGCAGGACCTTCTGTGGGACCTCCTGGACAGTCCTGGAACCACAGGGACCACTTGAGAACCCTGCAAACACCCCTAGAAACCTTTAGATATCTCTAGAACCCCGTAGGCACTTCTAGAACCCAATAGACACTTTTAGAACCTCATAGGCAATTCTAGAACCCCAGAGGCATTTCAAGAACCCCATAGGTGGGTCAAAAAACCCATAGAGGCTCCTAGAACCCTGTAGACACCTCTAAAACTCCATAGGTTCCTCGAGAATACCATAGGTATGTTTAAAACCCCATACAGTTCCCTAGAACCCCATAGACACCTCTAGAACCCCATAGGCTCCTCTAGAGCCCCATAGACACCTCTAGAACCCCACCAACACTCCAGAAGATCCTTCAGCAGAACCTCACCATCTCCAGGAGAACCTCACAGAAACCTTCAGAACCTTCTGGGCAGAACGGACACGGTGGGGTCGGAACGTTCCAGACTCCTCTGCTCTCCCGTCTCACGTCCTCCCATCCCTGACCTCCTTCTCCCCTTTTTCCCTTTTTCTCAATAAAATGGGAAAATTTTGCACTTGGTTCACAGAATTTTTTTAAAAAAGAGGGATTTTATGTCAGGGAGGGATCTGGGAATTGAGAGAGGCTGAGATGGGGATTTGGGAAGGGGAGATACCAGTTAAACTGGTTCTGATAGAGAAATAAACCAGTTACACCAGTTAAAATTGAGAATTTAACCAGTTAAACTGGAGAATTTAACCAATTAAAATGGTTCTGGTAGAGACATAAACCAGTTACAACAGATAAAATGGCGAATGTAACCAGTTAAACCAGTTGAAATTATTCTGGTAGAGAAACCAGTTACACCAGTTACACTAGAGAATTTAACCAGTTAAACTGGTTCTGGTAGAGAACATTTCCCGCCATTTTCTCCCCCCATGGTTTCGCCATTTTCTCCCCTCACGTTTCCCACTCTTCTCCCCTCACCTTCCTCTACTTTCCCCTTCACATTTCCTCTCCCTTTTCCCCTCATTTTTCCTCATTTTCCCCCTCATGTTTCCCTCCCTTTTCTCCCCTCACGGTTCCGCCATTTTGTCCCCTTACAATTTCCGCCATTTTCTCCCCTCAAAGTTCCCATTCTTTTCTCCCCTCAAGTTTTCCACCCTTTTTGTCCCCTCACATTTCCTTCCCTTTTCTCTCCTCACTTCTCCTGCTCTTTTTGTCCCTTCATGGTTTCGCCATTTTCTGTCCCCTCGCATTTCCCTCCCTTTTCTCCCCTCACATTTCCTGCTCTTTTCTCCCCTCATGTTTTCTCCTAAATCCATATTATATTATTGGCTTTTCACAAATACTAAAATGAATACTATATTATATGCATAATGTTGGAAAACTTTGCAGAATGAGTAGAGTTTCTTTTAGTTCTGCTATGAACAAAATTTAGAAATAATATTGTGATATTTTTCTTGGACTAGAAAATGGTGATTTAAATATCCCCCAAAATCCCTTTCACTCATCCCAAATTCCCCCCCTAATCCCAAAAATCCCACTGGATCCCAACCAACATCCCAAATCCCCCAATCCCAAATTCCCCCCTTATCCCAAATACCCCAAATCTTTTCCCAGACTCCAAAATGCCCAATTTTGACCACAGATCAAGTGCAAAAATTCCTGGTTTTTATTCAGCAAAACAACAAAAAGCAAAGGGGTCAAGATTTGGGATGTCTTGGGGATCCTGAGGGAGAATCTCCCCAAATTTTGGGGACCGGTTCATGGGGGGTCTCACCCTGGAGGGTCACAAATGCCCGATTTGGGGGGGTCCGTTTGTGTTTTCTGGGGGGTTTTGGGGTGAATTTTGGGCATCTCTGGGGATGTTTTGGGGTCTCGAGGGTGTTTTGGGGGGGTTCTGGGTAGGTCGGGGATGGGGGGACATGGGATGGGAGAGCGGAGGGGTCTGGAACATTCCGACCCCACGGTGTCCGTTCTGCCCAGAAGGTTCTGGAGGGTTCTGCGAGGTTCTCCTGGAGACTGTGAGGTTCTACTGAAGGATCTTCTGGAGTGTCGGTGGGGTTCTAGAAGCGTCTACAGTGTTCTAGAAGTGCCTATGGGGTTCTAGAAGTGTATATGGGATTCTAGAGGTGTCTATGAGTTTCTAGACGTGTCTATGGGGTTCTAGAAGTATCAATGGAGTTCTAGAGGTGTCTATGGAGTTCTAAGGGTCTCTATGGAGTTTTAGACACGCCTACAGGGATCTAGAGATGCCTATGGTGTCCTAGAAGTGTCTACGGGGTTCTACAGGAGTCTATGGGGTTCTAGGGGTGTCTATGGGGTTCTAGAACTGCCTATGGGATTCTAGGGGTGTCTATTGGGTTCGTTAAGTGTCCATGGGGTTCTAGAGGTGTCTGTGGAGTTATTGGGGTCTCTATGGGGTTTTAGACCTGCCTGTGGGGTTCTAAAAGTGCCTATGGGGTTCTAGAGGTATCTGTGGTGTTCTAGAGTTGTCTATGGTGTTCTAGAAGTGCCTATGGGGTTCTAGGGGGCTCTATGGCATTTTAAACATGCCTGTGGGGTTCTAGAAGTTCCTGTGGGGATTTAGAGGTGTCTGTGGGGTTATAGGGGACTCTATGGGGTTTTAGACATGCCTATAGGGCTCTAGAGGTGTTTCTGTGGTTCTAGGGGTCCCTATGAATTTTAGACATGCCTATGGGGTTCTAGAAGTGTCTATGGGGTTCTAGAGGTATCTATAGGGTTGTAGAGTGGTCTCTATGGGGTTTTGAACATGCCTATGGGTTCTAGAAGTGCCTATGGAGTTCTAGAAGTGCCTTGGGGTTCTAGAGGTGTTTACAGGGTTCTAGAGGGTCTATAGGGTTTTAGGGGTCTCTATGGGGTTTTAGACATGCCTACAGGTTTCTAGATATGCCAAAGCTGTTCTAGAAACATCTAAGGGCTTCTAGGGGTGTCTGCAGGGTTTTCAGGTCATCCCTATATTTCCAAAAGTCCCACCGAGGGTTCCGCACTTTCCCATTTCCGCCATTTTCTCCCCTCACGTTTCCCGCCCTTTTCCCCTCACGTTTCCTGCTCTTTTTCCCCCCTCACCTTTCCCAACATTTTCTCCCCCGACGTTTCCTGCTGTTATAAGTACATGTTATTGACTTCTGTCACTTGGAGGTGACATTAGATGCCTAATGTCAGAAAACTTTGCTGAATGAACATACATTCTTTTAGTTCTGCTATTAACAAAACTTAGAAATAGTATTGTATAAATACATTGTTTTCTTGGACTATAACATGGTGATGTAAAAAGGTTTTGTTCATGTAACTAACTCAGAGAATGGTGAAAAGACAATCAGGAAATTCTTCACATTCTTGGATTGTCCTATCAAGATGAAGATAGGGGGATGAACACCAGAACTCCAGGGAAGGAATTTATTGATCTCCGTTATCCCAGACATCCCCCCAAATCCCTTTCCCCTGTCCCAAATTCCCCCCTTATCCCAAATTCCCCAAATCTCCTCCCAGACCCCAAAATTCCATTTTCAAACTACAGATTAAATACAAAAACTCCTCCTTTTTTTTTTTTGTTCAGAAAGTATACAAAATGAGCGAAAGAATAAAACACAAAAAAACCAACAACAACAAAAAAAGGGAGACAATATTTAGGATTTTTGGGGGGAGGGTCTTGAGGGAGCAGCTCTCCAAATTTATGGGAATCCACTCATGGGGGGTCTCACCCTGGGGGGTCACAAATGCCTGATTTGGGGGCGGGGGGTCTTTTTGTGTTTCCTGGGGGTTTATCGGATGAATTTTGGGCATCTCTGGGGATGTTTTGGAGGCTTGGGGGGGTATTTCAGGGGTTCTGGGGAGGACAGGATTGGGGGGATGCGGAACGGGAGAGTGGAGGGGTCTGGAACATTCTGACCCCGCGGTGTCTGTTCTGCCCAGAAGGTCCTGGAGGTTTCTGCGAGGCTCTCCTGGAGACTGTGGCGTTCTGTTGAAGGATCTTCTGGAGTGCCTGTGGGATTCTAGAAGTTTCTATGGGGTTCTAGATGTGCCTCTGGGGTTATAGGGGTGTCTATAGGGTTCTAGAGGTGTCTACAGGGTTCTAGAGGTGTCTACAGGGTTCTAGGGGTCTCTATTGGGTTTTAGACATGTTTACAAGGTTCTAAAGGTGCCTATGGTGTCCTAGATGTGTCTATGGGGTTCTGGGGGTGTCTACAGGGTTCTAGAAGTGTCTATAGGTTTCTAGGGGTGTCTATAGGGTTGTAGAGTGGTCTCCATGTGGTTTTGAACATGCGTATGGGTTCTAGAAGTGTCTATGGAGTTCTAGAAGTGCCTATGGCATTCTAGAGGTGCCTACAGGGTTCTGGATGTCTCTATGAAGTTTTAAATATATCTAGAGGGTTCTAGAAGTGCCTATGGGGTTCTAGCGATCTCTATGTTGTTTTAAACTTGCCTACAGGACTCTAGAATTGCCTATGGGGTTCTAGAGGCATCTGAGGAATTCTACGGGTGTCTGCAGGGTTTTCAGGTCATCCCTGTATTTCCCAATATGTCATGAAGGCACCACCGAGGATTCCGTACCTTCCCATTTCCCCTTGAAACACTTGCATGGCCTGGGGATCTGCATCTTGTCCTCGTCCCTCAGTCCCCCGTTGTTCCTCCACGAACACCCTGAGGATGGAGTTTCCGGCATAGGACATAGCCGCTGTCACCATGATGGGGCCGTCGCTCACCTGGACGATCTCTTGACTCTCGTCCACGGTGACACGGGCAAACTTGGTGTCCACGAAGGAGTTGGAGTAGGTGCCACTGGCCATGCGGGCATAGGTGCGGGGCAGGCTGCCCAGGTGGACTTTGCTCAGGGACAACTCCAGGCCCAACTCCATGGAAAATTTGTTGTAGTTGAAGAGGTTGGAGAAATAGATGGCCAAGGTGAAGGAATCGGCCTCGTAGACCAGGACCCCAGCTACACCCCTAAATGGGAAGGTGCCGAGGAACTGGGAACTGTCAGAGGAACCAGGGAGCACCTCTGGCATGGGGGCCCTGTAGCAGGAACCATATCCGAAGTAGGTACTGAGGGGAGAAAAGCGGTGGGATCAGTGGGAGATGCTGGTGGGACCGGCAGGGGATGGAACAATCCTGGGAGTTGATCCCACTCCTGATAGTTGATCCCTCCCTTCATCCCCTTCAGGGATGAAGATCCCCCTGCACCCCAAGGGTCCCCCAGTGCCTCCCCAGCCTCACCTGGGGTTCCTCAGGGTGATGTTCTGGGTCTTGTTGGAGATCTGGATCTCCACAGTGTGGCTCAGTAATGACCACATCCTGGCTTTGAGTCTCCTCAGCTCTGGAATCCCAGCTCTCAGATCTCCTCAGCTCTGGGATCTCCTCACCTCTGGGCTCACCTCACCTCCAGGTTCTCCTCACCTCTGGCACCTCCTCATTGCTGGACTCTCCCTGGCTCAGACCCTTCTGTCCCCACTCCAGAGTCTCCTCCAGGTGTTCTTGGCACAGCCGGGGCTGTTTGCCGCATCACAAACAACGCACTTAGTGTCAAAGTGACCGAATATAGTCACAGATATCTCTAAATCGAAAGCTTTTGCTTCCACAGGAAACCCCAAACCCAGCCCCCTTCAGATGAACAATTCTCTTTAACCCTTTGATTTTTGCTTCACTTCCTCCCCATTGAATTTTGGCGCCATCACACAATTGAATGTAAACAGACCCAAAAACTTCCCAGGATTTTGTGCCTCCCTGAAGTCACCAGCCTCAGGATGTCCCTGTCTGAGAGGGACCCACCTGGGGCAGGTACCTGAGGGTCCCCTGAGGGCAGGTTTGGGGTCCCTGTAAGGGTCCCAGAATGGGCTTAACTGGTGTAACTGGTTTGACTGGTTTAATTCCCCAGGATAACCGATTGAACTGGTTTAATTCTCTATTGTAACATCTTTAACTGGTTTCACTGGTATTGCTGGTTTAACTCTGCAGTGGGACTGCTTGAACTGGTTTATTTCTCCAATGGCGCTGGTGGAACTGGTTTATCCCATTGCACATCCCAGGGTCACTCCCACCCCGCAGTCTCCCCCAGTTGGACCAGTTGGACCAGTAGCCCCAAGGCCTCCCTGAGACCAAGCATCAGCCCCATTCCCACCATTTCTACCCCTTTCCGCTCATTCCAGAGCTGAAGAAGAGATCCTGGAAATGAGGAGATCCTGGAACTGAGAAGGTTTTGGGTTTGTTTGCATCCAATTCTGCAACGGTGCCAAAACTCGAGGAACAGGAAAGAAGGTGCTGGGTCTGAGAGGGTTTGAGGTGAAACCGAAAGGAAGAGCTGATTTCTGAGAAATCGTGGAGTTTGCACAACAGAGAACTGAGGTTTGCTGCCCTTTTTCTCCCCTCACATTTCCGCCATTTTCTCCCCTCACATTTCCGCCATTTTCTCCCCTCACATTTCCACCATTTTATGTCCCCTCGTATTTCCCCCCTTTTCTCCCCTCATGGTTCTCACTTTTTTTCCCCTCACCTACTTCTCCTTTTTCCTTCACATTTTCTCTGCCTTTTCCTCTCATTTTTCCCCTCTTGTTTCCTGCCATTTTCTCCCCTCACAGTTCCACCATTTTCTGTCCCCTCACATTTCCTGCTCTTTTTTCTTGCCTCAAATTTCCCTCCATTTTCTCCCCTTCAAGTTTCCCTCCATTTTATCCCCTCACATTTCCCACTCTTTTCCCCTCACCTTCCTCTCCTTTTTCCCTTCACATTTCCTCTCCCTTTTCCCCTCATTTTTCCCCATTTTCTCCCTCACATTTCCCTCCATTTTCTCCCTCACGTTTCCCGCCCTTTTTCTGTCCCCTCACGTTTTCCGCCATTTTGTCCCCTCACGATTTCCGCCATTTTCTCCCCTCACAGTTCCCATTCTTTTCTCCCCTCAAGTTTTCCACCCTTTTTGTCCCCTCACATTTCCTTCCCTTTTCTCTCCTCACTTTTCCTGCTCTTTTTGTCCCTTCATGGTTTTGCCATTTCCTCCCCTCACATTTCGCTCCCTTTTCTCCCCTCACATTTCCCGCTCTTTTCCCCTCACCTTCCTCTCCTTTCCACTTCACATTTCCTCTCCCTTTTCCCAACATTTTTCCTTATTTTCCCCCCTCACGTTTTCCTCCTGTTACAAGTGCATATTATACTATTTGCTTTTCACAAATATTAAAATGAATGTTGTATGCACAATGTCGGAAAATTTGCTGAATAAATAATTTTTTTTAGTTCAACTATTAACAAAACTTAGGAATAATACTGTGATAAATATATCTTTCTTGGATTGTAACACGGTGATGTAAATATTCCCCCAAATTCCCCCCAAATCCCAAAAATCCCCCTGGATCCCACGCCAGATCTCAAATTCCCCCATCCCAAATTCCCCCCTTATCCCAAATATCCCAAATCTCTTCCCAGACCCCAAAATGCCCAATTTTAACCACGCATCAAGAGAAAAAATTCCTGGATTTTATTCAGCAAAACAACAAAAAGAGAAGGGGTCAAGATTTGGGATGTCTTGGGGGTCCTGAGGAGGAATCTCCCCAAATTTTGGGGATTCCACCCATGGGGGTCTCACCCTGGAGGGTCACAAATGCCCGATTTGGGGGGGTCCCTTTGTGTTTTGAAGGAATTTTGGGGATCTCTGGGGATGTTTTGGGGTCTCCTGGGGGTATTTGGGGGGTTCTGGGTAGGTCGGGGTTGGGGGGATGTGGGACAGGAGAGCGGAGGGGTCTGGAACATTCCGACCCCGAGGTGTCCGTTCTGCCCAGAAGGTTCCGGACGGTTCTGTGAGGTTCTCCTGGAGACTGTGAGGTTCTGCTGAAGGATCTTCTGGAGTGTCGGTGGGGTTCTAGAAGCGTCTACAGTGTTCTAGAAGTGCCTATGGGGTTCTAGAAGTGTATATGGGATTCTAGAGGTGTCTATGAGTTTCTAGACATGTCTATGGGGTTCTAGAGGTATCAATGGAGTTCTAGAGGTATCTATGGGGTTCTAAGGGTCTCTATGGAGTTTTAGACATGCCTACAGGGATCTAGAGATGCCTATGGTGTCCTAGAAGTGCCTACGGGGTTCTACAGGAGTCTATGGGGTTCTAGGGGTGTCCATGGGGTTCTAGAGGTGTCTGTGGGGTTATTGGGGTCTCTATGGGGTTTTAGACCTGCCTGTGGGGTTCTAAAAGTGCCTATGGGGTTCTAGAGGTATCTGTGGTGTTCTAGAGTTGTCTGTGGTGTTCTAGAGTTGTCTGTGGTGTTCTAGAAGTGCCGATGGGGTTCTAGGGGGCTCTATGGCATTTTAAACATGCCTGTGGGGTTCTAGAAGTTCCTGTGGGGATTTAGAGGTGTCTGTGGGGTTATAGGGGACTCTATGGGGTTTTAGACATGCCTATAGGGCTCTAGAGGTGTTTCTGTGGTTCTAGGGGTCCCTATGAATTTTAGACATGCCTATGGGGTTCTAGAAGTGTCTATGGGGTTCTAGAGGTATCTATAGGGTTGTAGAGTGGTCTCTACGGGGTTTTGAACATGCCTATGGGTTCTAGAAGTGCCTATGGAGTTCTAGAAGTGCCTTGGGGTTCTAGAGGTGTTTACAGGGTTCTAGAGGGTCTATAGGGTTTTAGGGGTCTCTATGGGGTTTTAGACATGCCTACAGGTTTCTAGATATGCCAAAGCTGTTCTAGAAACATCTAAGGGCTTCTAGGGGTGTCTGCAGGGTTTTCAGGTCATCCCTATATTTCCAAAAGTCCCACCGAGGGTTCCGCACTTTCCCATTTCCGCCATTTTCTCCCCTCACGTTTCCCGCCCTTTTCCCCTCACGTTTCCTGCTCTTTTTCCCCCCTCACCTTTCCCAACATTTTCTCCCCCGACGTTTCCTGCTGTTATAAGTACATGTTATTGACTTCTGTCACTTGGAGGTGACATTAGATGCCTAATGTCAGAAAACTTTGCTGAATGAACATACATTCTTTTAGTTCTGCTATTAACAAAACTTAGAAATAGTATTGTATAAATACATTGTTTTCTTGGACTATAACATGGTGATGTAAAAAGGTTTTGTTCATGTAACTAACTCAGAGAATGGTGAAAAGACAATCAGGAAATTCTTCACATTCTTGGATTGTCCTATCAAGATAAAGATAGGGGGATGAACACCAGAACTCCAGGGAAGGAATTTATTGATCTCCGTTATCCCAGACATCCCCCCAAATCCCTTTCCCCCATCCCAAATTCCCCCCTTATCCCAAATACCCCAAATCTCCTCCCAGACCCCAAAATTCCATTTTTTAACTTCAGATTAAATACAAAAACTCCTCTTTTTTTTTTTGTTCAGAAAGGATACCAAAAGAACGAAAGAATAAAACACAAAAAAATCAACAACAAAAAAAAAAGGGAGACAATATTTAGGATTTTTGGGGGGAGGGTCTTGAGGGAGCAGCTCTCCAAATTTATGGGAATCCACTCATGGGGGGTCTCACCCTGGGGGGTCACAAATGCCTGATTTGGGGGCGGGGGATCTTTTTGTGTTTCCTGGGGGTTTATCGGATGAATTTTGGGCATCTCTGGGGATGTTTTGGGGTCTTGGGGGGGTATTTCAGGGATTCTGGGGAGGACAGGACTGGGGGGATGCGGAACAGGAGAGTGGAGGGGTCTGAAACATTCTGACCCCGCGGTGTCTGTTCTGCCCAGAAGGTCCTGGAGGTTTCTGCGAGGCTCTCCTGGAGACTGTGGCATTCTGCTGAAGGATCTTCTGGAGTGCCTGTGGGATTCTAGAAGTTTCTATGGGGTTCTAGATGTGCCTATGGGGTTATAGGGGTGTCTATGGGGTTCTAGAGGTGTCTACAGGGTTCTAGAGGTGTCTACAGGGTTCTAGGGGTCTCTATTGGGTTTTAGACATGTTTACAAGGTTTAAAAGGTGCCTATGGTGTCCTAGATGTGTCTATGGGGTTCTGGGGGTGTCTACAGGGTTCTAGAAGTGTCTATAGGTTTCTAGGGGTGTCTATAGGGTTGTAGAGTGGTCTCCATGTGGTTTTGAACATGCGTATGGGTTCTAGAAGTGTCTATGGAGTTCTAGAAGTGCCTATGGCATTCTAGAGGTGCCTACAGGGTTCTGGATGTCTCTATGAAGTTTTAAATATATCTAGAGGGTTCTAGAAGTGCCTATGGGGTTCTAGCGATCTCTATGTTGTTTTAAACTTGCCTACAGGACTCTAGAATTGCCTATGGGGTTCTAGAGGCATCTGAGGAATTCTACGGGTGTCTGCAGGGTTTTCAGGTCATCCCTGTATTTCCCAATATGTCATGAAGGCACCACCGAGGATTCCGTACCTTCCCATTTCCCCTTGAAACACTTGCATGGCCTGGGGATCTGCATCTTGTCCTCGTCCCTCAGTCCCCCGTTGTTCCTCCACCACCACCCTGAGGATGGAGTTTCTGGCGTAGGACAAGGTGGCTGTCACCTTGATGGGGCCGTCGCTCACCTGGGCGGTCTCTTGGCTCTCGTCCACAGTGACACGGTCGAACTTGGTGTCCACGAAGGAGTTGGAGTAGGTGCCACTGGCCATGCGGGCATAGGTGCGGGGCAGGCTGCCCAGGTGGACTTTGCTCAGGGACAGCTCCAGGCCCAACTCCATGGAAAATTTGTTGTAGTTGAAGAGGTTGGAGAAATAAATGGCCAAGGTGAAGGAATCGGCCTCGTAGACCAGGACCCCAGCTACACCCCTAAATGGGATGGTGCCGAGGAACTGGGAGACGTCAGAGGAACAAGGGAGCACCTCTGGCATAGGGGCCCTGTAGCAGGAGCCATATCCGAAGTAGGTACTGAGGGGAGAAAAGCGGTGGGATCAATGGGAGATGCTGGTGGGACCGGCAGGGGATGGAACAATCCTGGGAGTTGATCCCACTCCTGACAGTTGATCCCTCCCTTCATCCCCTTCAGGGATGAAGACCCCCCTGCACCCCAAGGGTCCCCCAGTGCCTCCCCAGTCTCACCTGGGGTTCCTCAGGGTGATGTTCTGGGTCTTGTTGGAGATCTGGATCTCCACAGTGTGGATCAGGAATGACCACATCCTGGCTTTGAGTCTCCTCAGCTCTGGAATCCCAGCTCTCAGATCTCCTCACCTCTGGGCTCACCTCACCTCTGGGCTCTCCTCACCTCTGGCATCTCCTCATCGTTGGGCTCTCCCTGGCTCAGACCCTTCTGTCCCCACTCCAGAGTCTCCTCCAGGTGTTCTTGGCACAGCCGGGGCTGTTTGCCCCACCAACAAACATTGCACTTAGTGTCAAAGTGACCAAATATAGTCACAGATATCTCTAAATCGAGAGCTTTTGCTTTCACAGGAAACCCCAAAGCCGGCCCCCTTCAGATGAACAATTCTCTTTAACCCTTTGATTTTTGCTTCACTTCCTCCCCATTGAATTTTGGCACCGTCACACAATTGAATGTAAACAGACCCAAAAACTTCCCAGGATTTTGTGCCTCCCTGAAGTCACCAGCCTCAGAATGTCCCTGTCTGAGAGGGACCCACCTGGGGCAGGTACCTGAGGGTCCCCTGAGGGCAGGTTTGGGGTCCCTGTAAGGGTCACAGAATGGGCTTAACTGGTGTAACTGGTTTGACTGGTTTAATTCCCCAAGACAACTGATTGAACTGGTTTAATTCTCTATTGTAACATCTTTAACTGGTTTCACTGGTATTGCTGGTTTAACTCTGCAATGTGACTGCTTGAACTGGTTTATTTCTCCAATGGCACTGGTGGAACTGGTTTATCCCATTGCACATCCCAGGGTCACTCCCACCCGGAAGCCTCCCCCAGTTGTCCCAGCAGCCCCAAGGCCTCCCTGAGGCCAAACATCAGCCCCATTCCCACCATTCCTTCCTGTTTCCGCTCATTCCGGAGCTGAGGAAGAGATCCTGGAACTGAGGAGATCCTGGAACTGAGAATGTTTTGGGTTTTTTGCATCCAATTCTGCAACAGTGCCAAAACTCAAGGAACTGGAAGGAAGGTGCTGGGTCTGAGAGGGTTTGAGGTGAAACCGAAAGGAAGAGCTGATTTCTGAGAAATCGTGGAGTTTGCACAACAGAGAACTGAGGTTTGCTGCCCTTTTTCTCCCCTCACATTTCCGCCATTTTCTCCCCTCACATTTCCGCCATTTCCTCCCCTCACATTTCCACCATTTTATGTCCCCTCGTATTTCCCCCCTTTTCTCCCCTCATGGTTCTCACTTTTTTCCCCCTCACCTACTTCTCCTTTTTCCTTCACATTTTCTCTGCCTGTTCCCCTCATTTTTCCCCTCTTGTTTCCTGCCGTTTTCTCCCCTCACAGTTCCACCATTTTCTGTCCCCTCACATTTCCTGCTCTTTTTTCTTGCCTCAAATTTCCCTCCATTTTCTCCCCTTCAAGTTTCCCTCCATTTTATCCCCTCACATTTCCCACTCTTTTCCCCTCACCTTCCTCTCCTTTTTCTCTTCACATTTCCTCTCCCTTTTCCCCTCATTTTTCCCCATTTTCTCCCTCACATTTCCCTCCATTTTCTCCCTCACGTTTCCCGCCCTTTTTCTGTCCCCTCACCTTTTCCGCCATTTTCTCCCCTCACAGTTCCCATTCTTTTCTCCCCTCAAGTTTTCCACCCTTTTTGTCCCCTCACATTTCCTTCCCTTTTCTCTCCTCACTTTTCCTGCTCTTTTTGTCCCTTCATGGTTTTGCCATTTTCTGTCCCCTCATGGTTCCCTCCATTTTCTCCCCTCACGTTTCCCGCTCTTTTCCCCTCACCTTCCTCTCCTTTCCCCTTCACATTTCCTCTCCCTTTTCTCAACATTTTTCCTTATTTTCCCCCCTCACGTTTTCCTCCTGTTACAAGTGCATATTATATTATTTACTTTTCACAAATATTAAAACGAATGCTGTACTCACAATGTTGGAAAACTTTGCTGAATGAATATTTTTTTTTTAGTTCAACTATTAACAAAACTTAGGAATAATACCGTGATAAATATATTTTTCTTGGACTGTAACATGGTGATGTAAATATACCCCCAAATACCACCTTCAATCCCAAAAATCCCCCTGGAACCCAACCAACATCCCAAATTCCCCCAATCCCAAATTCCCCCCTATTCCCAAATACCCCAAATCTCCACCCAGATCCCAAAATTCCCAATTTTGACCACAGAACAAGAGAAAAAAATCCTGTTTTTTATTCGGCAAAGTGATAAAAAGGAAAAAGAGAGGGGGCCAAGATTTGGGGGCTTGAGGGTCTCACCCTGGGGGGTCACAAATTCCCGATTTGTCGGGGAGGGTCTCTTTGTGTTTTGAGGGAATTTTGGGGGTCTCTGGGGATGTTTTGGGGTCTCCTAGGGGTATTTGGGGGGGCTCTAGGTAAGTCGGGGTTGGAGGGACGCGCGATGGGAGAGCGGAGAGGTCTGGAACATTCCGATCCCACGGTGTCCGTTCTGCCCAGAAGGTTCCGGACGGTTCTGCGAGGTTCTCCTGGAGACCGTGAGGTTCTGCTGAAGGATCTTCTGGAGTGTCGGTGGGGTTCTAGAGGTGCCTATGGGGTTCTAGAAGTGTCTATGGAGTTCTAAGGGTCTCTATGGAGTTTTAGACACGCCTACAAGGATCTAGAGATGCCTATGGTGTCCTAGAAGTACCTACGGGGTTCTACGGGAATCTTTGGGGTTCTAGGGGTGTCTACGGGGTTCTAGAAGTGCCTATGGGATTCTAGGAGTGTCTATTGGGTTCGTTGGGTGTCCGTGGGGTTCTAGAGGTGTCTGTGGGGTTATTGGGGTCTCAATGGGGTTCTAGAAGTGCTTATGAGGTTCTAACAGTGCCTATGGGGTTCTAGAGGTGTCTGTGGGGTTCTAGAGGTGCAGATGGGGTTCTAGGGGTCTTAAAGGTGTTTTAAACATGCCTATGGGCTTCTAGAAGTTCCTATGGGGTTCTAGAATTTCCTGTGGGGTTTCAGAGGTGTCTATGGGGTTACAGGGGACTGTATGGGGTTTTAAACATGCCTATGAAGTTCTAGATGTGTTTATAGTGTTCTAGGTGTGTCTATGGGTTTTTAATATGCCTACGGGGTTCTAGAAGTATCTATGGGGTTCTAGAGATGTATATAGGGTTGTAGAGTGGTCTCTATGAGGTTTTGAACATGCCTATGGGTTCTAGAAGTGTCTATGGGGTTCTAGAACTACCTATAACATTCTAGAGGTATCTACAGGGTTCTAGAAGTGTTATAAGGTTTTAGGGGTCTCTGTGGGGTTTTAGATATGCCTACAGGTTTCTAGAGATGCCAACAGAGTTCTAGAAACATCTAAGGCCTTCTAGGGGTGTCTGCAGGGTTTTCAGGTTGTCCCTGTATTTCCGAAGGTCCCACTGAGGGTTCCGCACCTTCCCATTTCCCCTGGAAGCCCTTGCATGGCCTGGGGACCTACATCTTGTCCTCGTCACTCAGTCCCCCGTTGTTCCTCCACCAACACCCTGAGGATGGAGTTTCTGCCTTTGGACATGGTGGCCTTCACCTTGATGGGGCCGTCGCTCACCTGGGCGGTCTCTTGGCTCCTGTCCACGGTGACACGGGCAAACTTGGCGTCCACAAAGGAGCTGGAGTAGGCACCACTGGCCATGCGGGCGTAGATTCCGGCCAGCCTGCCCACGTGGGCCTTGCTCAGGGACAGCTCCAGGCCCAACTCTATGGAGAATTTGTTGTAGTCGATGGGGTTGGAGAAGTAGATGGCCAAGGTGAAGGAATCGGCCTTATAGACCAGGATCCCAGCTACACCCCAAAATGGGGAGGAACCTCGGAATTCAGAGGTGTCAGAGGAACCGGGGAACAAGAATGGCAGGGGTTCTTCGTAGCAGTAGCCACATTCAAAGTAGGTCCTGGGGGGAGAAATGGGGTGAGACCAGTGGGAGATGTTGGTGGGACCAGAGGGGATGGAACAAGATCCCCCCACACCAAAAGGATTCCCCAGTGCCTCCCCAGCCTCACCTGGGGTTCTTCAGGGTGCTCTGGGTCCTGTTGGTGATCCGGATCTCCACACTGCGGCTCAGTAATGGCCCCATCCTGGCTTTGGGTCTCCTCAGCTCCAGAACCTCTTCCTCAGCTCTGGGATCTCCTCACCTCTGGGATCTCACCTCTGGGATCTCCTCAGCTCTGGAATCTCCTCAGCTCTGTGATCTCCTCAGTTCTGGGCTCTCCCTGGCTCCAGACCCTTCTCCCCGCTCTCCGGAGTCCCCTCCCAGTTTTCTTGGCACAGCAGAGGCCACTCCCCAACCACTGCCCCAGCATCAAAGCCTCCAGCTGCTGCTGCTTATCAAGAATGAGAACTTTCAGTTTCACACCAGGCTGCCCAATCCCCACTCCTTCCTTGCCATGGAATTTTATGAACAGACCCAAAACTCACCTGGATTTGTGAGTCACCAACCCCGGGATGTCCCCAGTGTGTGTGTGGGACACACCTGGAGCAGGTACCTGGGTGTGCCATCACCTCGGTGGGGTCCAGCACTCGTCTGAGCCGGCTCCTGGCAGGTGTCCAGGGAAACACGGTGGGGCGTGGTGACAACAGGGACAGAACTGATAAACAGCAGCAGCTGGAGGTTTTGATGCTGGGGCAGTGGATGGGGAGTGGCCTCGGCTGTGGCGAGAAAACCAGGAAGGGACTCTGGAGAGGGGACAGAAGGGTCTGGAGCCAGGAAGAGCCCCAAGATGAGGAGATCCCAGAGGTGAGGAGATCCCAGAGCTGAGGAGACTCAAAGCCAGGATGGGGTCATCAATGAGCCGCACTGTGGAGATCCGGATCAGCAACAGGACCCAGAACATCACCTTGAGGAACCCCAGGTGAGGCTGGGGAGGCACTGGGGGGATCCTTGGGGTGCAGGGGGGCAGCTCCAGTTGGGATCTTCTTCCATCCCCTGCTGGTCCCACCAGCATCTCCCACCGATCCCACCCCATTTCTCCTCCAGGACCTATGAATCTGGCTTCTGCACCAGATCTCCCCGGTCAGAGTTGCGCCCCAGTTCCACTGACACCTCCCACTTCGTGAACTCTGGCCGTTTCTGTGGCATCGCTGGGATCCTGGTCTACGAGGCCGATTCCTTCACCTTGGCCATCTACTTCTCCAACCCCTTCGACTACAACATGTACTCCATAGAGCTGGGCCTGGAGCTGTCCCTGAGCAAGGCCCACGTGGGCAGTCTGGCCGAAATCTACGCCCGCATGTCCAAGGGCACCTACTCCAGCTCCTTTGTGGACGCCGAGTTCAACCGTGTCATCGTGGAAGAGAACCAAGGGATTGCCTGGTTGAACAAGGGCCCGATTAAGGTGATGGCCACCATGTCCAACACAAGAAACTCCACCCTCAAAGTGATGCTGGAGGATCAGGGGGGACTTAATGAGGAAGCCAACATGGAGACCCACAGAAACGCTGCCATGAGAAGTGAGAACCTGCAGGACCCCTTGTGGGACCTCCTGGTCAGCCCTGGAACCCTGAAAACCCTGAAACACCCCTAGAAACCTTTAGATATAACTGGAATCCCATAGGCACCTCTAGAATTTTGTAGGCACATCTAGAACCCCATAGAGACTCCTAGATCCTATAGACACTTCTAGAACCCGTAGGCATGTCGAAAAGCTTATAGAGACCCAGAGAACCCCCTAGGCACTTCTAGAACCACATGGGCACTTCTAGAATCAAATAGAGACTCCTAGAACCCTTTAGGCATCTCTAGAAACCCATAGAGATTTCTAGAACCCCATAGACACCTCTAGAACCATATAGGCATCTCTAAAACCTCATAGAGCTTTCTAGAACCCCATAGGGACCTTTAGAACCCCATAGGCACCTCTAGAACCCCATAGGTTCCTCTAGAACCCCATAGACACTTCTAGAACACTACCAACACTCCAGAAGATCCTTCAGCAGAACCTCACGGTCTCCAGGAGAACCTCACAGAAACCTCCAGAACCTTCTGGGCAGAACGGACACCGCGGGGTTGGAATGTTCCAGACCTCTCCGCTCTCCCGTCATGACCTCCCTCTCGCCTTTTTCCCTTTGCTCAATAAAACGGTATAAATTTGCACTTGGCCCACAGAATTTAAAACAAAAAAATGAGTAAGCGGGATTTGATGTCAGGGAGGGATCTGGGAATTGGGAGAAGCAGAGATGGGAATTTGGGAGGGGGAGATCTGGGATTGACGGGAAAGAATCTGGCATTTGGGGGGATTTGGGGGAATTTTGGATTGGGGGCTTTGGGAGGGTTGGGATGTGATGGAGTAGCTGGGATTGGGGAGGGGGAGAACAGTTACCCCAGTTACACTGGAGAATTAAACCAGTTAAACCAGTTAAAATGGTTTTGGTAGAGAACGTTTCCCACCCTTTTTCTCCCCTCAAGCCTCCGCCATTTTCTGTCCCCTCACGTTTTCCGCCATTTTCTCCCCTCATACTTCTGCCATTTTCTGTCCCCTCGTATTTCCCGCTCTTTTCTCCCCCTCACGTTTTCCTCCATGTTCTCCCCTCACGTTTCCCATTCTTCTCCCCTCACCTTCCTCTTCTTTTCCCCTCAATTTTCCTGCCATTTCCCCTCATATTTCTGCCCTTTTCCCCTCATATTTCCCACCATTTTCTCCCCTTACATTTCCGGCATTTTCTCTCCTCACGTTTCCCTCCATTTTCTCCCCTCACATTTCCCTCCATTTTCTCCCTTCACGTTTCCCACCCTTTCCCCCTCACCTTCCTCTCCTTTTTCCCTTCACATTTCCTTTCCTTTTTTCCCTCATTTTTCCCCATTTTCCCCCTCACGATTTCCGCCATTTTCTCCCCTCACAGTTCCCATTCTTTTCTCCCCTCAAGTTTTCCACCCTTTTTGTCCCTTCACATTTCCTTCCCTTTGCTCTCCTCACTTTTCCTGCTCTTTTTGTTCCTTCATGGTTTAGCCATTTTCTGTCCCCTCACGTTTCCCTCCCTTTTCTCCCCTCACATTTTCCACCATTTTTCTCCCCTCACGATTTCCACCATTTTCCCCTCACCTTCCTCTCCTTTTCCCCTCACATTTCCTCCCCCTTTTCCCCTCATTTTCCCCCATTTTCCCCCTCACATTTCCCACTCTTTTTTCTCCCTCACGTTTCCCGCCCTTTTTCTGTCCCCTCACGGTTCCGCCATTTTGTCCCCTCACACTTCCCTCCATTTTCTCCCCTCACATTTCCCTCCATTTTCTCCCCTCATGGTTCCCTCCATTTTCTCCCTTCACATTTCCGACCAGTTTCCCCTCACGCTTTCTCTCCTTTTCCCTTCACATTTCCTCTCCCTTTTCCCCTCATTTTTCCCCATTTTTCCCCTCACATTTCCCGCCATTTTCTCCCCTCACGGTTCCGCCATTTTCTCCCCTCACGGTTCCACCATTTTCTCCCCTCACATTTCCTCCCGTTACAAATCCATATTTTATTACTGTCTTTTCACAAATATTAAAATTAATGCTCTATGCATAATATTGGAAAACTTTGCTGAATGAATACAGTTTCTTTTAGTTCTGCTATGAGCAAAATTTAGAAATAATTTTGTGATAAATATATTTTTCTTGGACTAGAACATGGGGATGGAAATACCACCCTAAATTCCCCCCAAGTCCCAAAAATCCCCCTATATCCCAAATTCCCCCATCCCAAATATCCCCAGGCCCCAAAATCCAATTTTTTAACCACAGATGAAGTGCAAAAAATTCCTGGTTTTTATTCAGCAAAGCGACAAAAAGGAAAAAAAAAAAAAAAAAGGGGGAAGGGGCCAAGATTTGGGATTTTTTTGGGGATTCTGGAGGGGTCTCCCCAAATTTTGGGGACTTCCCCCTCAATAAGGTGAATCCAGGGTTCCCCCTCCATCACACTAGGGGGTTGCAGACCCCTGATTTAGGTTTTTCTTTGTGTGTTTTGGGGTATTTTGGGGATTTATTTTAGGGGTATTTTGGGATCTTGGGGTGATTTTTGGGGTTCCCACCCCCGAATTTTGGGGTCTCCCTCAAATTTTGGGGTTCTCCCCCTAGATGAGATCCATCAGGATGTTCCTCATCACCCTGAGGGTCTGCAGACCCCCGATTTTGGGATTTTTTTAGTGTATTTTTGAGGTTTTCGAAGGACATTTTTGGGGTTTTTGAAGGATATTTTTTGTATTTTTTTATTTTTGAAGTACAGTTTGGGATCTTGGGGGTATTTTTTGGGGTTCCCACCCCAAATTTGGGGGTGCCCCTAGATGAGATCCATCAGGATGTCCTCCCTCACCCTGAAGGTCTGCAGACCCCTGATTTTGGGATTTTTTGTGTATTTTTGGGGTTTTTTGAAGGATATTTTTTGTATATTTTTATTTTTGAAGTACATTTTGGGATCTTGGGGTGTTTTTTGGGGTTCCCACCCTGAATTTGGGGGTGCCCCTAGATGAGATCTATCAGGACATTCCTCATCACCCTGGGGATCTGCAGACCCCTGATTTTGGGGGTTTTTTAGTGTATTTTTGAGGTTTTTGAAGGATATTTTTGGGGTTTTTTAGGGGTATTTTGGGTGTTTTTTGGGGTTCCCACCCCGAATTTGGGGGTGCCCCTAGATGAGGTCCATCAGGATGTCCTCCTCCATCACGCTGGGGGTCTGCACGGGCTGGAGCCCCCCCGGGGGGACGGGGCCCCGCGGGCCGGGGGGCAGCAGCATCTGCCCTGGGGGGGGAAAAAAAGGGGGTCAGGGGGGACCCCAAAACCTCCCTGGGGGGATCAGAGGGGGGTTTTGGGGGTCCCAGGGGGGTTTTGGGGTGTCCCAGGGGTGGTTCTGGGGTCCCAAGGGTCTTTTGAGGGGTCCCAGGGTGGTTTAGGGACTCCTATGAGGGGTTTTGGGGTGTCCCATGAGGTTTTTGGGGTGTTCTAAGAGTGATTTTGGGGATCCCAGGAATGTTTTGGGGGTCCCAGGGTTGATTTTGGGGTCCCAGGAGTGTTTTGGGGGTCCCAGTGGTGCTTTGGGGTGTCCCAGGGGTGGTTTTGGGGTCCCAAGGGCAGTTTGGGGGTATCCAGAAGAATTTTGGGGTCCCCATTGGGATTTTTGGAGTGGGATTTTTGGGGTCCCCAGCATAATTTTGGGGTTCCCAGTAGATTTTTTTGGGAGGTCCCCAGAATAATTTTGGGGTTCCTGGTGGGTTTTTTGGGGGGTTCTCAGTGGATTTTTGGGGTGGTTTTTTTGGGGGTCCCCAGTGGATTTTTTTTTTGGGGAGGTTCCCAGAAGAATTCTGGAGTTCCCAGTGGATTTTTGGGGTGTTTTTTTTGGGGGGGTTCCCACTGGATTTTTCTGTGGTTTTTTTTGGGGTTCCCAAAGAATTTTAGGGTTCCCAGTGGATTTTTTTGGGGGGGTTCCCATAAGAATTTTGGGGTTCCCAGTGGGATTTTCAGGGTGGAATTTTTTTGTGTTTAATTTTAATTTTTTTGGGGGGTTCACTCACCTGGGATTGGAGCTCGGGGCCCCCCCAGCTGCCCTGGCCAGGGCTGCCCTGGGGGAGGGGGATGCAGCAGGGGCAGCTGAGCCCCCCCTGCCCCCAGGGCCTGGTGGGGAGGGGGCAGCAGGGGCTGGGCCTGGGGGGGCCCCGGGGGGGGCTGCAGGTGATGCAGGGGCTGAGCCGGGGGGGGGACCCCGCCCTGGGGCTGTGGGGGAGAGAGGGGATGTCAGGGGTGCACCCCAAAAATCACCCCCAGACCCCTCCTCAAAACCTGCAGTTTTATCTCCCCCCACCCCTGAAAATTTTTAGAGGTTTTGCCTCAAAATTCCTACAGGAAATCCCTGAAAATTCCCCCAAACCCCCAAAAATTCCAGCCCAAAATTTCCCCACATCCCCGAAAATTTTTAGAGGTTTCACCCCGAAATTCCTACAGGAAATTCCCCTAAAATTCCCCCATCCCCCCAAAATTTTTGGAGCTCCCCCAAAAAATTCCAGCCCCAAATTCTTACAGGAAATCCCTGAAAATTCCCCCAACCCCCCACAAGAACCCTCCAAAAATTCCACCCCAAAATTCCTCCACACCCCCCAAAAGTTTTTAGAGCCCTCCCCTAAAAAATTCCTACAGGAAACCCCCTAAAAAATCCCCCCCAATTTTTTGAGCCCCACCCCAAATCCCTCATGCTCCTCCAACCCCCTCCCCTAAAATGAAATTATCTTTTTAAGGGGGATTTTTGGCAGTCCTGTTTTGGGGGATCCTCGTTTTTTTGGTTTTTTTTTTGTCAGTCCCATTTTGGGGATCCCCATTTTTTTTGGGTTTTTTTTGGGGGGTCCCCCTGATTTTTGGCAGCCCCATTTTGGGGGATCCCCATTTTTTGTTTTTGTTTTTTTTTTTCAGTCCCATTTTGGGGGATCTCCATTTTTTGGGGGGTTTTTTTTGGGGGGGTCCCCCTGATTTTTGGCAGTCCCATTTTGGGGGATCCCCATTTTTTGTTTTTGTTTTTTTTTTTTCAGTCCCATTTTGGGGACTCCCCATTTTTTTGGGGTTTTTTTTTGGGGGGGTCCCCTGGTTTTTGTCAGTCCCATTTTGGGGATCCCCATTTTTTGTTTTTATTGTTTTTTTTTTTGTCAGTCCCATTTTGGGGGATCCCCATTTTTTGGGGTTTTTTTTTGGGGGGGTCCCCCTGATTTTTGGCAGTCCCATTTTGGGGGATCCTCATTTTATTGGGGTTTTTTTTGGGGCTCCCCCTTTTTTTGGGTTTTTTTTGGGGTCACTCACCGGCTGCTGGCTGAGCAGCAGGCTCCTCAGTTGGGGGTTGGCTCCCGGATTTTGGGGGCGCAGCAGAGCCCCCCCCCCACTTTGGGGGGCTTGGGGGGGTCCTGCCTGGGGGGGTCCCGGATTTTGGGGGGCTGGGGGGGGCGCGGGGGCGGCTGGGGGGGCTTGGGGGGGTTGTGGTTGTTGTTGCTGAGCCCGGAGCTGTAACTGGGGAGGGGAAGAAAAAAAAAGGGGGTGAGCAAAAGGAACCCCCCAGAATATTTTAGGATTCTCCCTAAAACATGTCCAAAAAAATCTCAAAATCCTTGAGGGCTCCCCTCAACAACCAGACACCCAAAATCCCCCTCAAATCCATCCAAGACCCCCCAAAATCATCCCAAATCCAACCAGGGTCCCCCCAAAATCCTTAAAACCCACCCCAAGCCCCTCCCAGATCTCCCCAAAATCCCACAGAGAAAAGGAACCCCCCAAATGTTCTAGGATTCACCCCCAAACATGTCCAAAAAAATCCCAAAATCCTTGAGGGCTCCACTCAACAACCAGACACCCAAAATCCCCCTCAAATCCATCCAAGACCCACCAAAATCATCCCAAATCCAACCAAGGTCCCCCCAAAATCCTTAAAACCCACCCCAAGCCCCACCCTGGATCTCCCCAAAATCCCACAGAGCAAAAGGAAGCCCCCAAAATGTTTTAGGATTCACACCCCCAAACATGTCCAAAAAATCCCAAAATCCTTGAGGGTTTCCCTCAAGAACCAGACACCCAAAATCCTCCTCAAACCCAACCAAGACTCCACAAAAACATCCCAAACTCCAAAACCCTTAAACCCCACCCAGACCCCCCCAAACCCATGCAGGACCCCCCAAGAACCCAAAAACACCCCAAAAATGCCCCAAATCCCCCCAAAATCCCCCAGACCAGGCTCTGCTGCCGCTGCTGCTCCTCCATGATCCCGACCTGCGCCAGGCCTGGGCTCACCTGCGTGGGGGGAAAAACTCTGAGAATGAACCCAAAAATCCACCCCAAAATCCAACAACATCAGCTGAAATCCCACAAAAAACGGTTCAAATGGAAAGGTGAGGGAGGAAAAGGTGGGAAAGGTGAGGGGGAATGGGGGGAATGTGAGGGGAGAAAATGGAGGGAAGCATGAGGGGGAATGGGGAAAAAGTGAGGGGAGAAAATGGAGGAAAACGTGAGGGGAGAAAATGGAGGAAAGCGTGAGGGGAGAAAATTGAGAGAAGTGTGAGGGGAAAAGGGTGGGAAATGTGAGGGGAAAATGGGGGAAATGTGAGGGGAAAATGGTGGGAAACGTGAGGGGAGAAAATGGAGGAAAGTGTGAGGGGAAAAGGGCGGGAAGCGTGAGGGGAGAAAAGAGCGGGAAAACTGAGAGGAGAAAAGGGCGGGAAACGTGAGGGGAAAAAATGGCCGCAAATATGAGAGACGAAAAGGTGGGAAATGTGAGGGGAGAAAAGGGCGGAAATGTGAGGGGGAAAAAGGAGAAATGTGAGGGGAAAAAAGGGGAAATGTCAGGGGAAAAAAGGGTGGGAAACCTGAGGGTAAAAAGGGGAAACGTGAGGGGGAAAAGGGCAGGAAATGTGAGAGGAAAATGGAGGGAAACGTGAGGGGAAAATGGTGGGAAATGTGAGGGGAGAAGATGGAGGGAAGTGTGAGGGAAAATGAAGGAAATGTGAGGGGAGAAAATGGAGGGAAGTGTGAGGGGAGAAAATGGAGGAAAGCGTGAGGGGAAAAAATGGAGGGAAGTGTGAGGGGAAAATGGAGGGAAATGTGAGGGAAGAAAATGGAGGGAAGTGTGAGGGGAGAAAATGGAGGAAAGCGTGAGGGAAGAAAATGGAGGGAAGTGTGAGGAGAAAATGGAGGGAAATGTGAGGGGAGAAAATGGAGGGAAGTGTGAGGAGAAAATGGAGGGAAATGTGAGGGGGGAAAAGGGAGGAAAAAGTGAAGAAACTCATCCAAGCTTTTTTCCCATAAGCACCACCCCAAATTACAAAAAACCACCACAAATCCCACAAAAAAAAAACAAAACAGATCCCACAAAACCCGCCCCAAATTACAAAAAAACACCCCAAATCCCACAAACACCACCCCAAGCCCCACAAAAATCACCCCAAATCCCACAAAAAACCCAAATCCCACAAAAACCACCCCAAATTAAAAAAAATCCCACCAAATCCCACAAAATCCACCCCCAAATCCTACAAAACCACCCCAAATCCCACAAACACCACCCCAAATCCCATAAAAAACCCCAAACCCCACAAACAAAACCCCAAATCCCACAAAAACCACCCCAAATCCTACAACAGAACCCCAAATCCAACAAAACCCACCCCAAATCCCACAAAAATCACCCCAAATCCCACAAACACCACTCCAAATTAAAAAAACCACACCAAATCCCACAAAACCCATCCCAAATCACAAAAAACTGCAAATCCCACAAACACCATCCCAAATCCCACAGAAACCACCCCAAATCACAAAAAAACCCCAAATCTCACAAAACCACCCCAAACCCCACCCCAAATCCTACAAACACCACCACAAATCACAAAAAAACCCCAAATCCCACAAAACCCACCTCAAATCCCACAAAAATCACCCCAAATCCCATAAAAAACCCAAATCACAAAAACCCCCCCAAACCCCACAAAAAAACCCCAAATCCCACGAAAAGAAACCCAAATCCCACAAAAAAAAACCCCTAAATCCCACAAAAACCACCCCAAATCACAAAAAACCCCCAAATCCCACAAACAAAACCCCAAATCCCACAAAAACCACTCCAAATCCCACAAAAAACCCCCAAATCCCACAAAACCCACCCCAAATCCCACAAAAACCCAAACCCCACAAACAAACCCCAAATCCTACAAAATCCATCCCAAATCCCACAAAAACCACCCCAAATCACAAAAAAACCCAAATCCTACAAAACTCACCCCAAATCCCACAGAAACCACCCCAAATCCTAAAACACCACCCCAAATCCCACAAAAAAAACCCCTTAAATCCCAGAAAAACCACCCCAAATCCCACAAAAAAACCACCCCAAATCCCATAAAAAACCACCCCAAATCACAAAAAAAACCCCCTAAATCCCAGAAAACCCACCCCAAATCCCAGAAAACCCCCCCCAAATCCCACAAAAAAAAACCCCAAATCCCATAAAAACCCCAAATCCCATAAAAAACCCCAAACCCCCTCACCTGGGGCTGCACCCCCGAGGTCACCGGGAGCGTCCCCGGCTGCTTGGGCAGGAACGGGGGAGCCCCGGGAACGGGGGCTGAGCCCCCCAACTGTGGGGAAAAGGAAATTTTGGGGGGGATCAGAGACCCCAAAAACCCCAAAAAATGGATTTAGGGTACCCTAAAATGGGGGGCAAGGAATGACCCCAAAAAAAGGAATTGGGGGGGATCAGAGACCCCAAAAACCTCCCAAAAATGTATTTTTTTGGTTTTTTTTAGGGGTATTTTTGGGGTATTTTGGGGCATTATTGGGGTGTTTATGGGGTTATTTTGGGGTATTATTTGGGGCATTATTGGGGTGGTTTTGAGGTGGTTTTGGGGTATTTTTGGGGTTATTTTTGGGGTGTTTTGAGGTATTATTTGGTTATTTTTGGGGTTATTATTGGGGTGTTTCTGGGGTATTTTTGGGGTGGTTTTTGGGGCATTATTTAGATTTTTTGGGGTTGTTTTTGGGGTATTTTTGGGGCATTATTGGGGTGATCTGGGGATTTTTTTGGGTATTTCTGGGGAATTATTGGGGTGGTTTTTGGGGTTATTTTTGGGTGTTTTTGGGGTATTTTGGGGCATTATTGGGGTGTTTATGGGGTTATTTTGGGGTATTATTTGGGGCATTATTGGGGTGGTTTTGAGGTGTTTTTGGGGTATTTTTGGGGTTATTTTTGGGGTGTTTTGAGGTATTATTTGGTTATTTTTGGGGTTATTTTTGGGGTGTTTTGAGGTATTATTTGGTTATTTTTGGGGTTATTTTTGGGGTGTTTCTGGGGTATTTTTGGTTATTTTTGGGGTTATTATTGGGGTGTTTCTGGGGTATTTTTGGGGTGGTTTTTGGGGCATTATTTAGATTTTTTGGGGTTGTTTTTGGGTTATTTTTAGGGCTTTATTGAGGTGTTTTTGGAATATTTTTGGGTTTTTTGGGGTTGTTTTTGGGGTATTTTTAGGGCTTTATTGGGGTGATCTGGGGATTTTTTCTGGGTATTTCTAGGGAATTATTGGGGTGGTTTTTGGGGTTATTTTTGGGTATTTTTGGGGTATTTTGGGGCATTATTGGGGTGTTTATGGGGTTATTTTGGGGTATTATTTGGGGCATTATTGGGGTGGTTTTGAGGTGTTTTTGGGGTATTTTTGGGATTATTTTTGGGGTGTTTCTGGGGTATTTTTGGTTATTTTTGGGGTTATTATTGGGGTGTTTCTGGGGTATTTTTGGGGTGGTTTTTGGGGCATTATTTAGATTTTTTGGGGTTGTTTTTGGGTTATTTTTGGGGCATTATTGGGGTGATCTGGGGATTTTTTTGGGTATTTCTGGGGAATTATTGGGGTGGTTTTTGGGGTTATTTTTGGGTGTTTTTGGGGTATTTTGGGGCATTATTGGGGTGTTTATGGGGTTATTTTGGGGTATTATTTGGGGCATTATTGGGGTGGTTTTGAGGTGGTTTTGGGGTATTTTTGGGATTATTTTTGGGGTGTTTTGAGGTATTATTTGGTTATTTTTGGGGTATTTTTGGGATTATTTTTGGGGTGTTTTGAGGTATTATTTGGTTATTTTTGGGGTGTTTTGAGGTATTATTTGGTTATTTTGGGGGTTATTTTTGGGGTGTTTCTGGGGTATTTTTGGTTATTTTTGGGGTTATTATTGGGGTGTTTTTGGGGTATTTTTGGGGTGGTTTTTGGGGCATTATTTAGATTTTTTGGGGTTGTTTTCGGGGTATTTTTAGGGCTTTATTGGGGTGTTTTTGGAATATTTTTGGGTTTTTTGGGGTTGTTTTTGGGTTATTTTTGGGGCATTATTGGGGTGATCTGGGGATTTTTTTGGGTATTTCTGGGGAATTATTGGGGTGGGTTTTGGGGTTATTTTTGAGTTATTTTTGGGGTATTTTTGGGGTGATTATGGGGTGGTTTTGGGGTTATTTTGAGGTATTATTTGGGGCATTATTGGGGTGGTTTTGAGGTGGTTTTGGGGTATTTTTGGGATTATTTTTGGGGTGTTTTGAGGTATTATTTGGTTATTTTTGGGGTTATTTTTGGGGTGTTTCTTGGGTATTTTTGGGGTGGTTTTTGGGGCATTATTTAGATTTTTTGGGGTTGTTTTTGGGTTATTTTTGGGGCATTATTGGGGTGATCTGGGGATTTTTTGGGTATTTCTGGGGAATTATTGGGGTGGTTTTTGGGGTTATTTTTGGGTATTTTTGGGGTATTTTGGGGCATTATTGGGGTGTTTATGGGGTTATTTTGGGGTATTATTTGGGGCATTATTGGGGTGGTTTTGAGGTGTTTTTGGGGTATTTTTGGGGTTATTTTTGGGGTGTTTTGAGGTATTATTTGGTTATTTTTGGGGTTATTATTGAGGTGTTTCTGGGGTATTTTTGGGGTGGTTTTTGGGGCATTACTTAGATTTTTGGGGTTGTTTTTGGGTTATTTTTAGGGCTTTATTGGGGTGTTTCTGGAATATTTTGGGGTTTTTTGGGGTTGTTTTTGGGTTATTTTTGGGGCATTATTGGGGTGATCTGGGGATTTTTTTGGGTATTTCTGGGGAATTATTGGGGTGGTTTTTGGGGTTATTTTTGGGTGTTTTTGGGGTATTTTGGGGCATTATTGGGGTGTTTATGGGGTTATTTTGGGGTATTATTTGGGGCATTATTGGGGTGGTTTTGAGGTGGTTTTGGGGTATTTTTGGGATTATTTTTGGGGTGTTTTGAGGTATTATTTGGTTATTTTTGGGGTATTTTTGGGATTATTTTTGGGGTGTTTTGAGGTATTATTTGGTTATTTTTGGGGTGTTTTGAGGTATTATTTGGTTATTTTGGGGGTTATTTTTGGGGTGTTTCTGGGGTATTTTTGGTTATTTTTGGGGTTATTATTGGGGTGTTTTTGGGGTATTTTTGGGGTGGTTTTTGGGGCATTATTTAGATTTTTTGGGGTTGTTTTTGGGGTATTTTTAGGGCTTTATTGAGGTGTTTTTGGAATATTTTTGGGTTTTTTGGGGTTGTTTTTGGGTTATTTTTGGGGCATTATTGGGGTGATCTGGGGATTTTTTTGGGTATTTCTGGGGAATTATTGGGGTGGGTTTTGGGGTTATTTTTGAGTTATTTTTGGGGTATTTTTGGGGTGATTATGGGGTGGTTTTGGGGTTATTTTGAGGTATTATTTGGGGCATTATTGGGGTGGTTTTGAGGTGGTTTTGGGGTATTTTTGGGATTATTTTTGGGGTGTTTTGAGGTATTATTTGGTTATTTTTGGGGTTATTTTTGGGGTGTTTCTTGGGTATTTTTGGGGTGGTTTTTTGGGGCATTATTTAGATTTTTTGGGGTTGTTTTTGGGTTATTTTTGGGGCATTATTGGGGTGATCTGGGGATTTTTTTGGGTATTTCTGGGGAATTATTGGGGTGGTTTTTGGGGTTATTTTTGGGTATTTTTGGGGTATTTTGGGGCATTATTGGGGTGTTTATGGGGTTATTTTGGGGTATTATTTGGGGCATTATTGGGGTGGTTTTGAGGTGTTTTTGGGGTATTTTTGGGGTTATTTTTGGGGTGTTTTGAGGTATTATTTGGTTATTTTTGGGGTTATTATTGAGGTGTTTCTGGGGTATTTTTGGGGTGGTTTTTGGGGCATTACTTAGATTTTTGGGGTTGTTTTTGGGTTATTTTTAGGGCTTTATTGGGGTGTTTCTGGAATATTTTGGGGTTTTTTGGGGTTGTTTTTGGGTTATTTTTGGGGCATTATTGGGGTGATCTGGGGATTTTTTTGGGTATTTCTGGGGAATTATTGGGGTGGTTTTTGGGGTTATTTTTGGGTATTTTTGGGGTATTTTTGGGGTGATTATGGGGTGATTTTGGGGTTATTTTAGATATTTTGGGTTATTTTTGGGGTATTATTTGGGTTATTTTTGGGGTGTTTTGGGGTATTTTTGGGGCATTATTGGGATGTTTTTGTGGTATTTTTGGGTTATTTTTGGGGTGTTTTGGGGGTTATTTTTAGGGTGTGTTTGGGATGTTTCTGGGGTTATTTTTGGGTTGTTTCTGGGGCGTTTTATGGGTATTTTTGTGGTGTTTTTCTGGTTATTTTTGGGGTGGTTTTGGGGTGTTTCTGGGGATATTTTTGGGGTTATTTTTGGGGAATTTTTGTGCTGTTTTTGGATTGGTTTTGGGGTGTTTTGGGATTATTTTTGAGGAGTTTTTGGGCTGGTTTTGTGGTATTTGTGGGGGTGTTTTTGGGATATTTTTCTGGTGTTTTTGGGATGTTTATGGGAATATTTTTGGGATATTTTGGATGTTTTTAACCTCACCCCTCTCTGCTGGTCCATCTTGTGCTGCTGCACCTGCTTGTGGTTGGTGATGACCTGGGGGTGCCACTGAGGGATCTTGGGGGGATTTTTGGGGTATTTTTGGGGTTATTTTTGGATTCATTTCTGGGCTGTTTTTGGTGTATTTTTGTGACTTTTTCGTGGTAATTTTGGGGTGGTTTTGGGGTTATTTTTGAAGTGCCATTGGGGTGTTATTGGGATATTTTTGTGGTTATTTTTGGGATATTTTTCTGGTGTTTCTGAGATGTTTCTGAGATGTTTCTGGGATTATTTTTGGGATATTTTGGACATTTCCAGGCTCACCCCTCTCTGCTGGTCCATCTTGTGCTGCTGCACCTGCTTGTGGTTGGTGATGACCTGGGGGTGCCACTGAGGCATCTTGGGGGTATTTCTGGGATTATTTTTGGATTTATTTTTGGGCTGTTTTTTGTGTATTTTTGTGATTTTTTGTGGCAATTTTGGGGTGGTTTTGGGGTTATTTTTGAAGTGTCATTGGGGTGTTATTGGGATATTTTTGTGGTTATTTTTGGGATATTTTTCTGGTGTTTCTGAGATGTTTCTGAGATGTTTCTGGAATTATTTTTGGGATATTTTGGACATTTCCAGGCTCACCCCTCTCTGCTGGTCCATCTTGTGCTGCTGCACCTGCTTGTGGTTGGTGATGACCTGGCGGATGCCGTTGACGAAGCCGCTCTGGTCGTTGGGGATCAGCCCCATGAAGATTTTCTTCTTGGACGAGTAGAGGAGCATCAGCACCCGAACCTCGCACGGCGCCGTGTGCGGGAAGTGCACGCAGCCCGCCTGGGGGGGACACCAAAATGGGGCTGGGGTCTCTGAGAGTCAATTTGGGGTGCCCCAGGGTGATTTTGGGGTTCCCCAGCAAGGGTTTGGGGTTTCTGAGGGTGGTTTTGGGGTTCCCAGAGTGGGTTTGCGCACCCCCAGGGCGATTTTGGGGTCCCCCAGGATGGGTTTGGGGACTCCCAGCAAGGGTTTGGGGTCATTGAGAGTGATTTTGGGGTTCCCCCCAGTGGGTTTGGGGTCTCCCAGGGTGGTTTTGGGGTGCCCCAGGGTCATTTTGGGGTCCCCCAGGGTGGGTTTGGGGAGCCCCAGCACGGCGCCGTGTGCGGGAAGTGCACGCAGCCCGCCTGGGGGGGACACCAAAATGGGGCTGGGGTCTCTGAGAGTCACTTTGGGGTGCCCCAGGGTGGGTTTGGGGTCCCTCAGGGCAGTTTTAGGGTTCTTGAGGGTGGTCTTGGGGTCCCTGAGAGTCATTTTGGGGTCCCCCAGGGCAGTTTTTGGGTTCCTGAAGGTGGTTTTGGGGTCTCCCAGGATGGGTTTGGGGTCGCCCAAGACGGGTTTGGGGTTCCCCAGGGTGATTTTGGGGTCCCCCAGGGTAATTTTGGGGTCCCCAGGATGGGTTTGGGGTCCCCAGGACAGTTTTTAGGTTCTTAAGGGTGGTTTTGGGGTCCCCAGGGTGATTTTGGGGTCTCCCAGGGTGGTTTTGGGGTCATTGAGAGCAATTTTGGGGTCCCCCAGAATGGGTTTGGGGACTTCCAGCAAAGGTTTGGGGTCCCCCAGGATGAGTTTGGGCTTCCCCACAGTGGATTTGGGGTACCCAGGGTGTGTTTGGGGTCATTGAGGGTCATTTTGGGGTCCCCCAGGGTGGGTTTGGGGACCCCCAACAAGGGTCTGGGGTCTCTGAAGGTCATTTTGGGGTTCCCCAGAGGTGGGTTTGGGGTCCCCCAGGGTGATTTTGGGGTCCCCAGGGCAGTTTTTGGGTTCCTGAGGGTGAGTTTGGGATCTCTGAGGGTCATTTTGGGGTTCCCCACAATGTGGATTTGGGGTACCCAGGGCAGGTTTGGGGACCCCCATCAAGGGTTTGGGGTGATTGAAAGCAATTTTGGGATCCCCCAGAGTGGGTTTGGGGTCCCCAGGGTGGGTTTGGGGACTCCCAGGGTGGGTCTGGGTTCCCTGAGGATGATTTTGGGGTACCCAGGGTGGGTTTGGGGTACTCAAGGATGAGTTTGGGGTCTCTGAGGATGATTTTGGGGTTCTTCAGGGTGGGTTTGGGGTCCCCAGGGTGATTTTGGGGTCCCCCAGCAGGGGTCTGGGGTCTCTGAGGGTCATTTTAGGGTTCCCCAGGGCAAGTTTGGGGACCCCCAGAATGGGTCTGGGGCCTCTTAGGGTCATTTTGGGGTGCCCCAGGGTGGATTTGGGGATCCCCAGGGTCATTTTGGGGTCCCCCAGGATGTGTTTGGGGTCTCTGAGGGTCATTTTGGGGTCCCCCAGGATCATTTTGGAGTCCCCCAGGGTGGGTTTAGGGACTCCCAGCAAGGATCTGGGGTCTCTGAAGGTCATTTTGGGGTTGCCCAGGGCTGATTTTGGGGTCCCCCAGGCAGTTTTTGGGTTCTTGAGGGTGGTTTTGGGGTTCCCCAGGGTGGGTTTGGGGTGCCCCAGGGTGGGTTTGGGGTACTC
This sequence comes from Catharus ustulatus, assembly GCF_009819885.2. NCBI lineage: Eukaryota > Metazoa > Chordata > Aves > Passeriformes > Turdidae > Catharus > Catharus ustulatus. Next base: position 989,934 of record NC_046255.1, read on the forward strand.
AAGGATGAGTTTGGGGTCTCTGAGGATGATTTTGGGGTTCTTCAGGGTGGGTTTGGGGTCCCCAGGGTGGATTTGGGGTCCCCCAGAGTGGATTTGGGGTCTCCCAGGATGGGTTTGGGTTCCCTGAGGATGATTTTGGGGTCCCAAGAGTGAGTTTGGGGTCCCCAAGGTGGGTTTGGGGTCTCTGAGAGTCACTTTGGGATCTCCCAGGATCATTTTGGGGTACCCAGGGCGGGTTTGGGGATTCCCAACAAGGGTTTGGGGTTCCCCAGGGTGATTTTGGGGTTCCCAAGGGTGGGTTTGGGGTGCCCCAGGGCAGTTTTTGGGTTCTTGAAAGTGATTTTGGGGTCCCCCAGGGTGGGTTTGGGATTCCCCAGGGTCTTTTTTTGGGGTCCCAGATTGATTTTTTGGGATCCCAGGATATTTTTGGGGTCCCAGGGTAGTTTTTAGGGCTTTTTTGGGTTCCCACGTTCATTTTTTAGGGTCCCTGGGGGGACTTTTGGGGTCCCTGATTGTTTTTGGGGTGGATTCTTGGGGTCCCAGCTTGATTTTTTTGGGATTCCTGGGTGAATTTTTGGGGGTCCCAGGGCAGTTTTTGGGGTTTTTTTGGGTTCCCAGGTCGATTTTTTGGGGTCCCAGATTCATTTTTTGAGATCCCAGGATATTTTTAGGGTCCCTGGATATTTTTGGGGTGGATTTTTGGGGTTCCAGGTTGATTTTTTGCGATCCCTGGGTGGATTTTTGGGGGTCCCAGGGCAGTTTTTAGGGTTTTTTTGGGTTCCCAGGTTCATTTTTTGGGGTCCCAGATTGATTTTTTGGGATCCCAAAATATTTTTGGGGTTCCTGGATATTTTTGGGGTGGATTTTTGGGGTCCCAGGTTGATTTTTTGAGATCCCTGGGTGATTTTTTGGGGATCCCAGGGCAGTTTTTGGGGCTTTTTGGGGATCCCAGGGCAGTTTTTGGGGTTTTTTTGAGTTCCCAGGTTCATTTTTTGAGATCCCTGGGTGGATTTTTGGGGTCCCAGGATATTTTTGGCGTCCCTGGATATTTTTGGGGTGGATTTTTGGGGTCCCAGGTTGATTTTTTGGGCTCTCTGGGTGGATTTTTGGGAGTCCCAGGGCAGTTTTTGGGGTTTTTTTGGGTTCCCAGGTTCATTTTTTGGGTTCCCAGGTTGATTTTTTTGGGTCCCCAGGATATTTTTGGGTCCCCAAAATATTTTTGGGGTCCCTGGATATTTTTGGGGTGCTCACAAAGCCGTTGCCCATGATCCTGTAGAGCCCCTTGAGCGACTCCAGGTCCTTGTTGGTGAAGTGGAACTGAACCATCCTCGAGTTCCTGAACAGGGGGCCCAGGGTGGTCTGGGGGGGCAAAAAATCACTTTAAAATCCTCCAAAAATTCCAAATATCCCCTCCAAAAATCCCCCCAAAACCCCACAAAAATCCCACAAAAATATCCCAAAAAAATCCTAAAAGTTCACCAAAAAATCCCATCAAAATTCCCCTTGAAATTCTCCAAAAATCCCAAAAATTCACCAAAAAATCCCCTCAAAAATAAAAAAATACCCTTAAAATCCTCAAAAAATTCCCCCCAAAATTCCAAAAATCCCACAAAAAAATCCCACAAAAATCCCATAAAACATCCCTAAAAACCCAACAAAAAATCCCTAAAAAATTCCAAATATTTACCCAAAAATCCTCCCAAAAATAAAAAAAAATCCTCTTAAAATCCTCCAAAAGTTCCCCAAAAATTCCAAATATCCCCTACAAAAATCCCACAAAAATCTCACAATACATCCCTAACAATCCCACAAAAAAAATCCCTCAAAAATCCCAAAAATTTACCCAAAAGTCCTCCAAAAATAAAAAAATCCCCTTAAAATCCTCCAAAAATTCCCCAAAAATTCTAAAAATTCCCTCCAAAAATCCCCCCAAAATCCCAGAAAAATATCCCAAAATAATCTCAAAAATTTACCCAAAAAACTCCCTAAAAATCCCAAAAAATCCCCTTAAAATCCTCCAAAAATTCCTCAAAAATTCCAAATATCCCCTCCAAAAATTCCCCCAAAAACCCATAAAACATCCCTAAAAATCCAACAAAAAATCCCTAAAAAATTCCAAATATTTACCCAAAAATCCCCCCAAAAATAAAAAAAAATCCCCTTAAAATCCTCCCAAAGTTCCCCAAAAATTCCAAATATCCCCTCCAAAAATTCCCCCAAAATCCCATAAAACATCCCTAAAAATTCAACAAAAATATCCCTAAAAAATTCCAAATATTTACCCAAAAATCCCCTCAAAAATAAAAAAAAATCCCCTTAAAATCCTCCAAAAATTCCAAATATCCCCTCCAAAAATCCCACAAAAATTCCACAAAACATCCCTAAAAATCCAACAAAAAATCTGTAAAAAATTCCAAATATTTACCCAAAAATCCCCTCAAAAACAAAAAAAAATCCCCTTAAAATTCTCCAAAATTCCCCAAAAATTCCAAATATCCCCTACAAAAATCTCACAAAAATCTCAGAATACATCCCTAAAAATCCAACAAAAAATCCCTAAAAAATTCCAAATATTTACCCAAAAAATCCCCCCAAAAATAATAAAAAAAATCCCCTTAAAGTCCTCCAAAAGTTCCCCAAAAATTCCAAATATCCCCTACAAAATTCCCACAAAAATCCCACAAAACATCCCTAAAAATCCAACAAAAAATCCCTAAAAAATTCCAAATATTTACCCAAAAATCCCCTCAAAAATAATTAAAAAATCCCCTTAAAACCCTTCAAAAGTTCCCCAAAAATTCCAAATATCCCCTACAAAAACCCCACAAAAATCTCACAATACATCCCTAAAAATCCCACAAAAAAATCCCTCAAAAATCCCAAAAATTTACCCAAAAATCCTCCAAAAATAAAAAAATCCCCTTAAAATCCTCCAAGAATTCCCCAAAAATTCCAAAAAATCTCCTCCAAAAATCCCCCCAAAATCCCAGAAAAATATCCCAAAAAATCTCAAAAATTTACCCAAAAAACTCCCTAAAAATCCCAAAAATCCCCTTAAAATTCTCCAAAACATCCCAAAAATTCCCCTTAAAATCCTCCAAAAATTCCTCAAAAATTCCAAAAATCCCCTCCAAAAATCCCACAAAAATCCCACATAGAATTCCCAAAAAACTGACAAAAAACCTGCAAAAATCTCACAAAAAACCCTAAAAATCCCCCAAAAAATCCCAAAAACCCCCTAAAAATCCCCCCCAAAATCCCAAAAAAATAATAAAAAATACCACAAAAAACAAAAAATAATTTCACAAAAAATCCCAAAAAAATCCAAAAAAATTCCACAAAAAATAAAAAAAATTCCACAAAAATCCCAAAAAAATTCCCCCAAAAATCAAAAAAAATCCCCAAAAAAACCCCAAAAATTCCTCAAAAAAACCCCAAAATCCCCAAATCCCCCAAACCACCCCAAAACTCCAAAATCCCAAAAAAAACCCCAAACCCACCAGGAGCTGCTGTGGGATCAGCTGCATGATCAACTTCTGGGGCCACTGATCCGTTTTCCTGAAAAATAAAAATAAATTAGGGAGAGTTTGGGGGTAATTTCTAAAATTTCTGCATCCAAAAAAAAAATTTCTGTCAAAAAAATCCCCACAATCCCCCAAAAATATCCCAAAAATCCCATAAAAAAACCCCAAAATTCTCCCCAAAAAAATCCCAAAATCACCCCCCAAAACCCTCCCCAAAAAACTTTAAAAATCTCCAAAAAATCCCATTAAAAAAATCCCAAAAAAATCCCCCCAAAAAACCCAAAAATTAAAAAAATCCCTAAAAATCCCCCCCAAAAAATCCAAAAAAACCCCCAGAAAATTCCAAAAAATTCCCCAAAATCCCTGAAAATAAAAAAAAAAATTTAAAAAGATCTCACAAAAATGCAAAAAAAAACCCCAAAAAATCCAAAAAAATCCCAAAAAATCCCCCCAAAAAATCCCCCAAAATCCCAAAATAATCTCAAAAAATCCCCAAAAACCCCCCAAAAAATCCCCAAAAAACCCCCAAAAATTAAAAAAAATCCCAGAAAAATCCCAAAAAATCCCCCAAAAAATTCCAAAAAAATCCCCAAAAATTAAAAAAAAATTCCAAAAAAAATTCCAAAAAATCCAAAAAAATCCCCAAAAAACCCCTAAAAAATCCCATTAAAATCCTCCTAAAATTCCCCAAAAAATCCAAAAAAATTCCAAAAAAAAGTCCCCAAAAAATCCAAAAAATCCTCCAAAAAATCCCCAAAAAATCCCAAAAAAATCCCAAAAAAATCCCAAAAAAATCCCAAAAAATTCCCAAAAAACCCCAAAAAAATCCCCAAAAAATCCCAAATTTTCCCCAACCCCCAAATTTCCCAAATTTCCCAAATTTCCCAAATTTCCCCCAAACTCACAGGTTCTCTCCTGCGTTCACGTACACCTGGCAGGGCAGCAAAAATCCCAAAAAAATCCCCAAAAAATCCCCAAAAATTAAAAAAAACCCAAAAAAATCCCCCAAAAATCCTGCAAAAAATCCTAAAAAGTCTCCAAAAAAATCCTAAAAAATCCCATTAAAATCCTCCCAAAATTCCCCAAAAAATCTCATAAAAATTAAAAAAAAACCTCCAAAAAATCAAAAAAAATCCCCAAAAAATCCCAAAAAAATCCCCAAAAATTAAAAAAAAAATCCCCAAAAATTTCCAAAAAATCCTTAAAAATCCCCAAAAAAACTCTAAAAAATCCCACTAAAATCCTTCCAAAATTCTCAAAAAAATCTCATAAAATTAAAAGAAAATCCCAAAAAAAATCCCAAAAAATCCCCAAAAAATCCCCCAAAAAATCCTCCAAAAAATCCCAAAAAAATCCCAAAAAAATCCCAAATTTTCCCCATCCCCCAAATTTCCCAAATTTCCCGAATTCCCCCCAAACTCACAGGTTCTCTCCTGCATTCACGTACACCTGGCAGGGCAGCAAAAATCCCAAAAAATCCCAAAAAAATCCCCAAAAATTAAAAAAAAAATCCCCCAAAAAAATCCCAAAAAATCCTCCAAAAATTAAAAAAAATCCCAGAAAAATCCCAAGAAATCCCAAAAAAATCCCCAAAAAAACCCTAAAAAATCCCATTAAAATCCTCCCAAAATTCCCCACAAAATCTCATAAAAATTCAAAAAAAACCCCCAAAAAATCCAAAAAAATCCCCAAAAAATTCAAAAAAATCCTAAAAAAATCCCCAAAAAAACTCCTAAAAAATCCCAAAAAATTCCAAAAAAATCCCAAAAAAATCCCCAAAAAATCCCAAATTTTCCCCAACCCCCAAATTTCCCAAATCCCCTTGAATTTCCCCCAAACTCACAGGTTCTCTCCTGCGTTCACGTACACCTGGCAGGGCAGCAAAAATCCCAAAAAATCCCCAAAAAATCCCCAAAAATTCAAAAAAAAATCCCCAAAAAAATCCCAAAAAATCCCCAAAAAATTCTAAAAAATCCCCAAAAAAACCCTAAAAAATCCCATTAAAATCCTCCCAAAATTCCCCAAAAAATCTCATAAAAATTCGAAAAAAACCCCAAAAAAATCCCAAAAAATCCCAAAAACTCCCCCAAAAAATCCCAAAAAATTCCCAAAAAATCCCCAAAATACCCCTAAAAATTGCCATAAAAGTCCCCAAAAAAACCCTAAAAAATCCCATTAAAATCCTCCCAAAATTCCCCAAAAAATCTCATAAAAATTCCAAAAAAAATCCCCAAAAAATCCCAAAAAATCCCCAAAAATTCAAAAAAAATCCCAAAAAAATCCCAAAAAATTCCAAAAAATCCTAAAAAATCCCCAAAAAAACCCTAAAAAAATCCCATTAAAATCCTTCCAACATTCCCCAAAAAATCTCATAAAAATTCAAAAAAAAACCCCAAAAAATCCCAAAAAAATCCCAAAAAAATCCCAAAAAATCCCCAAAAAAAACCCCAAAAATTTAAAAAAACCCAGAAAAATCCCAAAAAATTCCCAAAAAATCCTAAAAAATCCCCAAAAAACCCCTAAAAAATCCCATTAAAATCCTTCCAAAATTCCCCAAAAAATCTCATAAAAAATTTTTTTAAATCCCCAAAAAATCCAAAAAAATCCCCAAAAAATCCCAAAAAAATCCCAAAAAATCCCCAAAAAAACCCCCAAAAATTTAAAAAAATCCCAGAAAAATCCCAAAAAATTCCCAAAAAATCCTAAAAAATCCCCAAAAAACCCCTAAAAAATCCCAATAAAATCCTTCCAAAATACCCAAAAAAATCTCATAAAATTCAAAAAAAATCCCCAAAAAATCCCCAAAAAATCCCAAAAAAATCCCCAAAAAATCCAAAAAAAATGCAAAAAAAATCCCAAAAAATCCCCAAAAAATCCCAAATTTTCCCCAACCCCCAAATTTCCCAAATTTCCCGAATTTCCCCCAAACTCACAGGTTCTCTCCTGCGTTCACATACACCTGGCAGGGCAGCAAAAATCCCAAAAAATCCCCAAAAAATCCCCAAAAATTAAAAAAAAAATCACCAAGAAAATCCCAAAAATCCTCCAAAAAATGCTAAAAAATCCCAAAAAAACCCTAAAAAATCCCATTAAAATTCTCCCAAAATTCCCCAAAAAATCTCATAAAAATTCGAAAAAAATCCCAAAAAAATCCAAAAAATCCCCAAAAAATCCCAAAAAATCCCAAAAAAATCCCAAAAAATCCCAAAAAATTCCAAAAAGTCCTAAAAAATCCCAAAAAAAACCCCTAAAAAAATCCCATTAAAATCCACCCAAAATTCCCCAAAAAATCTCATAAAAATTCGAAAAAAATCCCAAAAAAATCCAAAAAATCCCCCAAAAAATCCCCAAAAAATCCCAAAAAAATCCCAAAAAAAATCCCAAAAAATCCCAAAAAATCCCAAATTTTCCCCAACCCCCAAATTTCTCAAATTTCCCGAATTTCCCCAGACTCACAGGTTCTCTCCTGCATTCACGTACACCTGGCAGGGCAGCAAAAATCCCAAAAAATCCCCAAAAAATCCCCAAAAATTCAAAAAAACCCAAAAAAAATCCCAAAAAATCCTAAAAAATCCCCAAAAAAGCCCTAAAAAATCCCATTAAAATCCTCCCAAAATTCCCCAAAAAATCTCATAAAAATTCGAAAAAAATCCCAAAAAAATCCAAAAAATCCCCAAAAAATCCCAAAAAATCCCAAAAAAATCCCAAAAAATCCCAAAAAATTCCAAAAAGTCCTAAAAAATCCCCCAAAAAAAACCCTAAAAAATCCCATTAAAATCCTCCCAAAATTCCCCACAAAATCTCATAAAAATTCAAAAAAAACCCCCAAAAAATCCAAAAAAATCCCCAAAAAATTCAAAAAAAATCCTAAAAAATCCCCAAAAAAACTCCTAAAAAATCCCAAAAAATTCCAAAAAAATCCCAAAAAAATCCCCAAAAAATCCCAAATTTTCCCCAACCCCCAAATTTCCCAAATCCCCTTGAATTTCCCCCAAACTCACAGGTTCTCTCCTGCGTTCACGTACACCTGGCAGGGCAGCAAAAATCCCAAAAAATCCCCAAAAAATCCCCAAAAATTCAAAAAAAAATCCCCAAAAAAATCCCAAAAAATCCCCAAAAAATCCTAAAAAATCCCCAAAAAAACCCTAAAAAATCCCATTAAAATCCTCCCAAAATTCCCCAAAAAATCTCATAAAAATTCAAAAAAAACCCCAAAAAAATCCCAAAAAATCCCAAAAACTCCCCCAAAAAATCCCAAAAAATTCCCAAAAAATCCCCAAAATACCCCTAAAAATTGCCATAAAAGTCCCCAAAAAAACCCTAAAAAATCCCATTAAAATCCTCCCAAAATTCCCCAAAAAATCTCATAAAAATTCCAAAAAAAATCCCCAAAAAATCCCAAAAAAATCCCCAAAAATTCAAAAAAAATCCCAAAAAAATCCCAAAAAATTCCAAAAAATCCTAAAAAATCCCCAAAAAAACCCTAAAAAATCCCATTAAAATCCTTCCAACATTCCCCAAAAAATCTCATAAAAATTCAAAAAAAAACCCCAAAAAATCCCAAAAAAATCCCAAAAAAATCCCAAAAAATCCCCAAAAAAAACCCCAAAAATTTAAAAAAACCCAGAAAAATCCCAAAAAATTCCCAAAAAATCCTAAAAAATCCCCAAAAAACCCCTAAAAAATCCCATTAAAATCCTTCCAAAATTCCCCAAAAAATCTCATAAAAAATTTTTTTAAATCCCCAAAAAATCCAAAAAAATCCAAAAAATCCCAAAAAAATCCCAAAAAATCCCCAAAAAAACCCCCAAAAATTTAAAAAAATCCCAGAAAAATCCCAAAAAATTCCCAAAAAATCCTAAAAAATCCCCAAAAAACCCCTAAAAAATCCCAATAAAATCCTTCCAAAATACCCAAAAAAATCTCATAAAATTCAAAAAAAATCCCCAAAAAATCCCCAAAAAATCCCAAAAAAATCCCCAAAAAATCCAAAAAAAAATGCAAAAAAAATCCCAAAAAATCCCCAAAAAATCCCAAATTTTCCCCAACCCCCAAATTTCCCAAATTTCCCGAATTTCCCCCAAACTCACAGGTTCTCTCCTGCGTTCACATACACCTGGCAGGGCAGCAAAAATCCCAAAAAATCCCCAAAAAATCCCCAAAAATTAAAAAAAAAATCACCAAGAAAATCCCAAAAATCCTCCAAAAAATGCTAAAAAATCCCAAAAAAAACCCTAAAAAATCCCATTAAAATTCTCCCAAAATTCCCCAAAAAATCTCATAAAAATTCGAAAAAAATCCCAAAAAAATCCAAAAAATCCCCAAAAAATCCCAAAAAAATCCCAAAAAAAATCCCAAAAAATCCCAAAAAATTCCAAAAAGTCCTAAAAAATCCCCAAAAAAACCCCTAAAAAAATCCCATTAAAATCCACCCAAAATTCCCCAAAAAATCTCATAAAAATTCGAAAAAAAATCCCAAAAAAATCCAAAAAAATCCCCCAAAAAAATCCCCAAAAAATCCCAAAAAAATCCCAAAAAAAATCCCAAAAAATCCCAAAAAATCCCAAATTTTTCCCCAACCCCCAAATTTCTCAAATTTCCCGAATTTCCCCAGACTCACAGGTTCTCTCCTGCATTCACGTACACCTGGCAGGGCAGCAAAAATCCCAAAAAATCCCCAAAAAATCCCCAAAAATTAAAAAAAAAAATCCCCAAAAAAATCCCAAAAAATCCTAAAAAATCCCCAAAAAAACCCTAAAAAATCCCATTAAAATCCTCCCAAAATTCCCCAAAAAAATCTCATAAAAATTCGAAAAAAATCCCAAAAAAATCCAAAAAATCCCCAAAAAATCCCAAAAAATCCCAAAAAAAATCCCAAAAAATCCCAAAAAATTCCAAAAAGTCCTAAAAAAATCCCCCAAAAAAACCCCTAAAAAAATCCCATTAAAATCCTCCCGAAATTCCCCAAAAAATCTCATAAAAATTAAAAAAAAATCCTCAAAAAATCCAAAAAATCCCCAAAAAATCCCAAAAAATCCCAAAAAAATCCCAAAAAATCCCAAAAAATTCCAAAAAGTCCTAAAAAATCCCCCAAAAAAACCCCTAAAAAAATCCCATTAAAATCCTCCCGAAATTCCCCGAAAAATCTCATAAAAATTCAAAAAAAATCCTCAAAAAATCCAAAAAATCCCCCAAAAAAATCGCAAAAAATCCCAAAAAATCCCAAAAAATTCAAAAAAATCCTAAAAAATCCCAAAAAAACCTTAAAAAATCCTACTAAAATCCTTCCAAAATTCTCAAAAAAATCTCATAAAATTAAAAAAAATCCCCCAAAAAATCCAAAAAAATTCAAAAAAAACCCCAAAAAAATCGCAAAAAATCCCAAAAAAATTCCAAAAAAATCCCAAAAAAATCCCAAAAAAATCCCAAAAAAATCCCAAAAAAATCCCAAATTTTTCCCACCCCCTAAATTTCCCAAATTTCCCGAATTTCCCCCAGACTCACAGGTTCTCTCCTGCGTTCACGTACACCTGGCAGGGCAGGGACCGCGTCAGCTTCGTGCTGGAATCCACCAGGGCGGGTTTGGGTTTCTGGGGGGACAAAAAAAAATTTGGGGAGGGGTCCCAAAAAATTTGGGGAAAAGAAATTTGGGGGTTTTAGGGGGGGAAAAAGTGGCAGAAAATGTCATTAAATCGTCACAAAATGTCACAAATTCATCCCAAAATCCTCCCAAAATCACCCCAAAATTATCCCAAGAAATCTCTAAAATATTCCCAAAAATCCCCCAAAAAATCCTCAAAAAATCTCCCAAAAATCCCTAAAAAATCCCTAAATTCACCTCAAAAATCTCCCAGAAATTCCCAAAAATCCCCCCAAGATTAAAAAAAATCCCCCCAAATATTCCCCAAAAAATCCCCCAAAATCTCCAAAAGATCCCCCAAAAATCCCTGAAAAAACCCCCAAAAAATCCCCCAAAATCCTCCCAAAAATCCCCAAAAAAATCCCTAAAAATTCCCCGAAAATCCCCAAAAATTAAAAAAAACCCCAAAAATTCCCCAAAAAAATCCCAAAAAATCCCAAAATTTTCCCCAAAAAATCCTGTCAAATCCCCCCAAAATCCCCAAAACAATCCCACAAAAATCCATTAAAAATTCCCAAAAAATCCCCAAAAAAAACCCCAAACTTCCCTTTTAAAATGCCCCCAAAAATTCAAAAAAATCCGAAAAAATTCCCAAAAATTCCCCAAAAAAATCCCCAAAATCCCCCAAAAATACCCCAAAAATTCCCCAAAAATTCCCAAATATCTCTAAAAAAATAGACCAAAAATCCACCAAAAAATTCCCAAAAATTCCCCCCCAAAAAAAAAAAAATCTAAAAAAAAAAATCCCAAAAAATCCCCCAAAAAATCCCAAAAAAATCCCAAAAATTCCCAAAAAATTTCCTAAAAAATTCCCAAACATCCCTAAAAAAATCAACAAAAAACCCACAAAAAATTCCCAAAAATTGCCCAAAAAATCCAAAAAATTCCCCAAAAATCCCCAAAAAATTCCCAAAAAAATCCCAAAATATCCCCCAAAAAATCCCCAAAAATCCCCCAAAAATAAAAAAAAAATCCCCAAAAATCCCCCCCAAAAAACCAAAATTCCCCTTTAAAATACCCCCAAAAATTCAAAAAAATCCAAAAAAATTCCCAAAAATTCCCAAAAAAATCCCCAAAAATCCCCAAAAAATCCCTAAAAATTCCTTTAAAAAATCTCTGATAATTCTCCAAAATTCAAAAAAAATTCCTAAAATTCTCCTCTAAAAGCCCCCCAAAATTCCTCTATAAAATAAAAAAAATCCTTAAAAAAATCCCCCAAAAAATGCCCTAAAAAATCCCAAAAAATCCCCAAAAATTCCCCAAAAATCCCAAAAAATTCCCAAAAAAATCCCAAAATTTCCCCAAAAATGCCCCCAAAAATCCCAAAAAATTTCCTAAAAAATTCACAAATATCCCTAAAAAAATAAGACAAAAAATCCACCGAAAAATTCCCAAAAATTCCCCCAAAAATATAAAAAAATGTCAAAAAAACCCCCAAAAATTCCCCAAAAAATCCCCAAAAATCCCCAAAAATTCCCCAAAAATCCCTTAAAAATCAAAAAAATTCCCCAAAAATCCCCCCCAAAAAACCCAAAATTCCCCTTTAAAATACCCCCAAAAATTCAAAAAAATCCCAAAAATTCCCCAAAAAAATCTCAAATTTTCCCAAAAAATTCCCCAAAAAAATCCCAAAAAATTCCCAAAAAATTTCCCAAATATCCCCAAAAAATCCACAAAATATCCACAAAAAAATTCCCAAAAAATTTAAAAAATCTAAAAAAAATCCCAAAAAAATCCCCAAAAATTAAAAAAAAAATCCCAAAAAAATCCCAAAAATTCCCCAAAAATCCCCCAAAAATCCCAAAAATTCCCAAAAAAAATCCCCAAAAATTCCCAAATATCCCTAAACAAATAGACAAAAAATCCACCAAAAAATTCCCAAAAATTCCCCAAAAAATCTCAAAAAATCCCCAAAAATTCCCCAAAAAATCCCCAAAAAATCCCCAAAAAATTCCCCAAAAAATCCCCAAAAAATCCTGAAAAATTCCCCAAAAAATCCCAAAATTTCCCCAATTTTTCCCCCAAATCCCCAGTCCCCTCTCTCACCTCCTGCCACTCCAGGACCCCGCTCCAGGCCAGGATTTTGTTGTTTTGTTGGGGCCCTGCCAGGGTTGGAGCTCCCAGGTTTGGGGGGGTTCCCTGGGGGGGCACCGAGCTGGGGGGGCCCCCGCTGGCCTGGAAATAAAATTTATTCATTCAATCATTAATTAAAATTTTAGATTAATACTAAAAAAAAAAAAAGAAATTAATTAGTTAAAAATTGGGGATTAATAACTTAAATATTTAACTCAAAATGTTCAAGTTTTAAAATCAATCAATAAATAAATAATCTTAATTTATATTAAAAAAACCACATTTAATGTATAAATAAAATGAATGAAAAAATAAATAAACTAAGTATAATGAATAAATAAAGTGAATAAATAAATACATAAAGTGAATAAATACATAATTAAATGTGATGAATAAAAACAACAAATGAATAAATAAAAACAAATGATAGAAAAAAATTACACTAAAAAAACTCTCAAAGAATTAGAAAATAAAGAACAAATGAATGAAAAAATAAATAAATGAGTGAATAATGAATAAATAAAATAAATAATTAAATAAAATTAACTCCTCCAAAAAACCCCATAGAATAAAAAATAAAAATAAGTATAAAAATAAATAAGAATAAAATTTAAAATAAGAATAAAAACGAAAATGAGAATAAAAACAAATAAAAAATAAAAATTAAAAGAATTAAAAATAAGAGTAAGACTAAAAATAAAATGAAAACCAAAAATAAAAATAAGAATAAGAATAAAAATAACAAGAAGAAGAAATAAGAATAAAAATAAAAATGAAAATAAGAATAACAATAAAAAAATGAAAATAAGAATAAAAAATAAGAATAAAAATCTAAATGAAAATAAGGATAAAAAATAAAAATGAAAATAAGAGTAACATTAAAAATAAAAATAAAATTAAAAATAAAAATAAATAAAATATAAAGCTAAAACAAAAATCTAAAACAAAAATAAAAACAAATAAAAATTAAAAATAAAATTAACAATAAAAACAAAATTTAAAAAAAGTAGAATAAAAATAAAACCAAAAATAGAAATAACAACAAAAATTAAAAATAAAATTAACAATAAAAATAAAATAAAAACTAAAAATAAAAAGTAGAATAAAAATAAAACTGAAAATAGAAATAAAAACAACTAAAAATTAAAAATAAAATTAACAATAAAAATAAAAAATAAAGAACCAAAAATAAAAATAAAAATAAATAAAAATAAAAATAAAAAAGAAAATAAAAATTAAAAATAAAAAATAAAAACATCAAAAATAAAATAAAAATAAAAATAAAAAAATAAAAATAAAAAATAAAATTAAAAATAAAAATAAAAACAAATAAAAAATAAAATAAAAATTAAAAAATAAAAACTAAAATAAAAAGACCAAAAATAAAATAAAAATAAAAGTAAAAAAATTAAAATAAAAATAAAATAAAAATAAAAATAAAAAACAAATAAAATAAAAAATAAAACCTAAAAAAATTTTATAAATAAAGACAAAAATAAAAGTTAACGACAAATAAAATAAAAAATAAAAATAAAATTAAATAAAAATAGAAATAAAAATAAAATAAAATAAAATAAATTAAATAAATTAAATAAAATACAATTAAATTAAAAATAAAAATAAAATTTAATAAAAATAGAAAAAAAAATAAAATAAAATAAATAAAATAAAATAAATAAAATAAAATAAATAAAATAAAATAAAAATTAAAATAAAAATAAAATAAATAAAATAAAATAAATAAAATAAAATTAAAATTAAAATTAAAATTAAATAAAAATAAAATAAAAATAAAATAAATAAAATACAATATAAAATCAAATAAAATAAATAGTTACTGACCAGTGGCGCCCCCTGCTGGGCTCCCTGGGCCGGGCTCTGCTGCAGCAGCGCTGGGGGGGGAGGGGCAGCCCCGGCCCCGCCCCCGGCCCCGCCCCCGGCCCCGCCCTGGGGGGGCAACTGGGGGGGGGGGCGGGGAGGGAGGGGCTGGGGGGGGGCGGGGGGGAAGGGAGGCTGCAGGGGGGGCAGGGAGGGGACTGGGGGGGACAAAAAAATGGAATTAAATCATTAAAAATTCAATTAAATCATCAAAATATTGAGTTAAATCAGCCCAAAATTGATTTAAATCAGCCCAAAATTGATTTTAAATTGATTTAAATCGGCCCAAAATTGAATTAAATCAGCACAAAATTGAATTAAATCAGCCCAAAATTGAATTAAATCAGCTCAAAATGGAATTCAAACAGCCCAAAATGGAATTAATCATCAAAATATTGAGTTAAATCAGCTCAAAATGGAATTAAATCATCAAAATATTGAGTTAAATCAGCTCAAAATGGAATTAAATCATCAAAATATTGAGTTAATCAGCCCAAAATTGAATTAAAATTGAATTAAATCGGCCCAAAATTGGATTAAATCAGCTCAAAATGAATTAAATCAGCTCAAAGTGGAATTAATCATCAAAATATTGAGTTAAATCAGCTCAAAATTGAATTAAATCATCAAAATGTTGAATTAAATCAGCTCAAAATGGAATTAAATCATCAAAATGTTGATTTAAATCAGCCCAAAATTGAATTAAATCATCAAAATATTGAATTAAATCAGCGCAAAATGGAATTAAATCATCAAAATATTGAGTTAAATCAGCTCAAAATGGAATTAAATCATCAAAATATTGAATTAAATCAGATCAAAATGGAATTAAATCATCAAAATGTTGAATTAAATCAGCCCAAAATTGAATTAAATCATCCAAAATTGAATTAAATCATAAAACATGGAATTAAATTATCCTGAAATGGAATTAAATCAGCTCAAAGTGGAATTAAATCATCAAAATATTGAGTTAAATCATCGAAATATTGAGTTAAATCATCAAAATATTGAATCAAATCAGCCCAAAATTGATCCAAAATTGAATTAAATCAGCCCAAAATTGAATTTAATCATCAAAATACTGAGTTAAATCAGCCCAAAATTGAATTAAATCAGCCCAAAATTGATTTTACATTGAATTAAATCAGCCCAAAATTGAATTAAATCATCCTGAAAGTGAATTAAATCAGCTCAAAAGTTCAATTAAACCATTCAAAAATTGATTTAAATGCATTTAAATCATCTCAAAACTGATTTAAATCATCCCCAAAATTATTTCAAACCCCCCTTCAAATCCCCCCCTAAATTTCCAAAAATTCCTCCCCAAAATTCCCCTCTGGGACCCTCCCAAAAATCCCCAAAATTTTGGGACCCCCCCCCCCAAATTCCGCCCCCCTGCAATTCCCCCTCCCACCACCGGGTGGTAGCACCTCCCCCCCCAAATTCCCCCCACATTTTGGGGGTCTCTGATTTTGGGGAGGGGTCCCCGAATTTGGGGAGAGGTCCCTGAATTTGATCTGGGACCCCCAAATGAATCTGGGACCCCCTCCCCAAAAATCACCAAAATTTTGGGACCCCCTGCAATTCCCCCTCCCGCCACCGGGTGGCAGCACCTCCCCCCCCCCAATTTCCCTCAAATTTTGGGGTCCCTAATTTGGGGAGGGGTCCCTGAATTTTATCTGGGAGCCCCCAGATTGGGGCTGGGACCCCTCCAAAAATCCCCAAAATTTTGGGACCCCCCCCAAATCCCGCCCCCCCTGCAATTCCCCCTCCCACCACCGGGTGGCAGCACCTCACCCCCAAATTCCCCCCAAATTTTGGGGTCCCTGATTTTGGGGAGGGGTCTCTGAATTTGGGGAGGGGTCCCCGAATTTGATCTGGGAGCCCCCAAATTGGGACTGGGACCCCCTCCCCAAAAATCCCCAAGATTTCGGGATCCCCTGCAATTCCCCCTCCCGCCACCGGGTGGCAGCACCTCCCCCCAAAATTCTCCCCAAATTTTGGGGTCCCCAGATTTGGGGAGGGGTCTCTGAATTTGGGGAGGGGTCCCTGAATTTGGGAGCTCCAAAACTGGGGCTGGGAACCCCCAAATTTGGGCTGGGACCCCTCCCTAAAAATCCCCAAAATTTTGGGACTCCCAAATTCTGCCCCCTTGCAATTCCCCCTCCCACCACCGGGTGGCAGCACCTCCCTCCCCAAATCTGCTCCCCCTTCCCAAATTCCCCCCAAATTTTGGGGTCCCTAATTTTGGGGAGGGGTCTCTGAATTTGGGGAGGGGTTCCTGAATTTGATCTGGGACCCCTAAATGAATCTGGGACCCCCCTCCCCAAAAATCCCCAAAATTTTGAGACCCCCCCCCCAAATTCTGCCCACCCTGCAATTCCACCTCCCGCCACCGGGTGGCAGCACCTCCCCTCCCAAAATCCACACCCCCTCCCCAAATTCCCCCCAGATTTTGGGGTCCCTGATTTTGGGGAGGGGTCCCTGGATTTGGGGATTTTGGGGAGGGGTCCCTGATTTGGGGAGGGGGTCCCTGGATTTGGGGAGGGGTCCCCACACTCACAGCGCCCCGCGAGGCTCTTCTGGCTCTTGGCCGCCTCCACGGCCGATTGCGCCGCGGCCTGGGCGGCGTTCAGGGCAGGGGGGGGAACCTGGGGAGTAAAAATGGGGGTGGGGAC
This sequence comes from Catharus ustulatus, assembly GCF_009819885.2. NCBI lineage: Eukaryota > Metazoa > Chordata > Aves > Passeriformes > Turdidae > Catharus > Catharus ustulatus. The sequence continues at coordinate 1,006,730 of NC_046255.1, forward strand.
CCCCAAAAAATCTCAAATAAACCCAAATAAAACTGAAAAAGTAACAAAAAATCCCAAATTTAAAAAAAAATAAAACCCCCCAAAAAATCCCACAAAAATCTCAAAAAAATCCCCAAAAAATCCCCAAAAAATCCCAAAAAACCCCAAAAACACCCCAAAAAATCCAAAAAAAAAAACCCAAAAAATCCCCAAAAAAATCTCAAAAACCTAAAAAAAAAACCCCAAAAATTCCCAAAAAATCTCAAACAAAACTGAAATAAAAACAAAAACAAACCCAAATTAAACCCAAAAAACCCCCAAAAAACCCAAATAAACGCCCCAATATACCAAATAAAACCTAAAAAAAACCCCCAAAGATTCCCAAAAAATCCCAAAAATCCCCAAAAAATCCCAAATAAACCCCAAAATAACCCCCCAAAAAAATCCCAAAAAAATCCCCAAAAAATCCTAAAAAAACCCCAAAAAATTCCCAAAAAATCCCCAAAAAACCTAAAAAAACCCCACAAAAACTCCCCCAAAATCCCAAATAAACCAAACAAACCCCCAAAAATCCCATAAAAATCTCAAATAAAATCCAAAAAATCCCCAAAAAAAATCTCAAAAAAAATCTCAAATAAAACCCTAATAAAACTGAAATAAAACCCAAACAAAACCCAAAAAACCCCTAAAAAAACTCACATGAAACATAAAAAAACCCCAAAAAATCTCAAATAAAACACCAAAAAACCCAAAACAACCCCAAATAAAACCAAAAAAAACCCAAAAAAATCCCAAAAAATCTCAAAAACAACCAAAAAAAATTCCCAAAAATCCCCAAAAAATCTCAAACAAAACTGAAATAAAACAAAAACAAAACCCAAATTAAACCCAAAAAACCCCCAAAAAAACCCAAATAAACGCCCCAATATACCAAATAAAACCTAAAAAAAACCCCCAAAAATTCCCAAAAAATCCCAAAAAACCCCCAAGAAATCCCAAATAAACCCCAAAATAACCCCCAAAAAAACCCCAAAAAAATCCCCAAAAAATCCTAAAAAAACCCCAAAAAATTCCCAAAAAATCCCCAAAAAACCTAAAAAAACCCCACAAAAACTCCACCAAAAATCCCAAATAAAACCAAATAAACCCCCAAAAATCCCATAAAAATCTCAAATAAAATCAAAAAAATCCCCAAAAAAAAATCTCAAAAAAATCTCAAATAAAACCCTAATAAAACTGAAATAAAACCCAACAAAACCCAAAATACCCATAAAAAAACTCACATGAAACATAAAAAAAACCCAAAAAATCTCAAATAAAACACCAAAAAACGAAAACAACCCAAATAAAACCAAAAAAACCCCAAAAAATCCCAAAAAATCTCAAAAAAACCCAATAAAACCCCCAAAAAAATCCCCCAAAAATTCCAAAAACCCCCAAAAAAACCCCAAAAAAAATCCCAAAAAAATATCCCAAAAAAATCCCAAAAAATCCCAAAAACAACCAAAAAAAATTCCCAAAAATCCCCAAAAAATCTCAAACAAAACTGAAATAAAACAAAAACAAAACCCAAATTAAACCCAAAAACACCCCCCAAAAAATCCAAATAAACGCCCCAATATACCAAATAAAACCTAAACAAAATTCCCCACAAATTCGCAAAAAATCCCAAAAATCCCCAAAAAATCCCAAATAAACCCCAAAATAACCCCCAAAAAAAAACCCAAAAAATCCCAAATAAACCCCAAAAAAACCCAAAAAAAATCCCAAATAAAACCCAAAAAAACCCCAAAAAAATCCCCCAAAAATCTCAAAAAATCCCAAAAAATCCCAAAAAAATCCCAAAAAACCCAAAAAAACCCAAAAAAATCCCCAAAAAACCCCTAAAAAACCTCCAAAAACCCCCAAAAAATCCCCAAAAAAACCCAAAAAAACCCCCAAAAAAACCTCAAAAAAATCCCAAAAAAATCCTAAAAAAACCCAAAAAAACCCAAATAAACCCCCCCAAAATCCCAAATAAAACCCAAAAAAACCCCCAAAAAACCCCCCAAAAATTCCAAAAAACCCCAAAAAAACCCTAAAAAAATCCCCAAAAAACCCCCAAAAACAACCAAAAAAATTCCCAAAAATCCCAAAAAAAACCCAAAAAAATCCCCAAAAAATCCCAAAAAAACCCCAAAAAATCCCCAAAAAATTCCCAAAAAATCCCAAATAAACCCCAAATAAAAATAACATTAAAATTAAAAAATTAAAATTAAATTTTTTGTGCTTACCTGGAAGTTCTGGGCCCCGGCCGGGGGCGCCTGGGGGGGGTTTGGGGGCAGCTGGGGAGCGCTGGGGAGGGGGGGAGGGGCAGAGCCGGCCTTGGGGGGCAGGGCGGGGCTGGAGCTGCCTGCTGGGGGTAATTAACATTTAATTATCATTAATTAACCTTAATTATCATTAATTAATTACCTGAGCAACCCAAACCTAACCAAACCAGGGGCTGAAGCTGCCTGCTGGGGGTTCATTAACATTAATTACATTAATTATTATTAATTCACATTTACTATTAACATTACTTAACATTAATTCACATTAATTAACATTAATTAACTCTAATTAACCTGAGCAACTCACAGTGAACCCAGCCAGGGACTGGAGCTGCCTGCTGGGGGGTAACCAACATTAATTATCATTAATTAACCTTAATTAATCTTAATTATCATTAATTAATTACCCAAACCTAACCAAACCAGGGGCTGGAGCTGCCTGCTGGGAGTTCATTAACATTAATTACATTAATTATTATTAATTCAAATTTTTTATTATTAACATTAATTAACATTAATTAACATTAATAATTAACCTGAGCACAACACAATGGACACAGCCCGGGGCTGGAGCTGCCTGCTGGGGGTTAATTAACATTAATTAGTGTTAATTAGCACTAATTAATGACCTAAACAACTCACAATGAACCCAGCCAGGGGCTGGAGCTGCTGCTGGTGGAGGGACAGCCCAACATTAATTAATCAATCAATTAATTAATTAATTAAAAATTAATTAATTAACCTGAGCACCCCACATTTAACCTGAGAACCCTGAAAATGGAAATTCCCAATCCCCCCAATGTCCCCAATGTCCTCAATGTCCCCAATGTCCCCTGTCCCTACCTGGCAGTGCCACCCCCCCTGACCAGCACCATGTGTCCCCAATGTCCCCAATGTCCCCAATGTCCCCAATGCTCACCTGGCAGTGCCACCCCCCTACACCAGCACCATGTGTCCCCCAATGTCCCCAATGTCCCAGTGTCCCCAATGTCCCCAATGTCCCCAATGTCCCTACCTGGCAGTGCCACCCCCCTGACCAGCACCATGTGTCCCCAATGTCCCCAATGTCCCCAATGTCCCCAATGTCCCCTGTCCCTACCTGGCAGTGCCACCCCCCTGACCAGCACCATGTGTCCCCAATGTCCCCAATGTCCCCAATGTCCCCAATGCTCACCTGGCAGTGCCACCCCCCTGACCAGCAACCATGTGTCCCCAATGTCCCCAGTGTCCCCAATGCTCACCTGGCAGTGCCACCCCCCTGACCAGCACCATGTGTCCCCCAATGTCCCCAGTGTCCCCAATGTCCCCAATGTCCCCAATGCTCACCTGGCAGTGCCACCCCCCCTGACCAGCACCATGTGTCCCCAATGTCCCCAATGTCCCCAATGTCCCCAGTGTCCCCAATGTCCCCAATGTCCCTACCTGGCAGTGCCACCCCCCTGACCAGCACCATGTGTCCCCAATGTCCCCAGTGTCCCAATGTCCCCAATGCTCACCTGGCAGTGCCACCCCCTGACCAGCACCATGTGTCCCCAATGTCCCCAATGTCCCCAATGTCCCCAATGTCCCCAATGTCCCTACCTGGCAGTGCCACCCCCCTTGACCAGCACCATGTGTCCCCAATTGTCCCCAGTGTCCCCAATGTCCCCAATGCTCACCTGGCAGTGCCACCCCCCTGACCAGCACCATGTGTCCCCAATGTCCCCAATGTCCCCTGTCCCTACCTGGCAGTGCCACCCCCCTGACCAGCACCATGTGTCCCAGTGTCCCCAATGTCCCAATGTCCCTACCTGGCAGTGCCACCCCCTGACCAGCACCATGTGTCCCCAGTGTCCCCAGTGTCCCCAATGTCCCTACCTGGCAGTGCCACCCCCCTGACCAGCACCATGTGTCCCAATGTCCCCAGTGTCCCCAATGTCCCCAATGTCCCTACCTGGCAGTGCCACCCCCCTGACCAGCACCATGTGTCCCCAATGTCCCCAGTGTCCCCAATGTCCCCAATGCTCACCTGGCAGTGCCACCCCCCTGACCAGCACCATGTGTCCCCAATGTCCCCAATGTCCCCAATGTCCCCAATGTCCCCTCAATGTCCCCAGTGTCCCTGTCCCTACCTGGCAGTGCCACCCCCCTGACCAGCACCATGTGTCCCCAATGTCCCCAGTGTCCCCAATGTCCCCAATGCTCACCTGGCAGTGCCACCCCCCTGACCAGCACCATGTGTCCCCAATGTCCCCAGTGTCCCCAATGTCCCCAATGTCCCTACCTGGCAGTGCCACCCCCCTGACCAGCACCATGTGTCCCCAATGTCCCCAATGTCCCCAATGTCCCCAATGTCCCCTCAATGTCCCCAGTGTCCCCTGTCCCTACCTGGCAGTGCCACCCCCCTGACCAGCACCATGTGTCTCGGGTCCTGGCCGCACTCTTTGCCCTGGGGGGGCTCCAGGCTGCCGGGGGGGGCTCCCTTCTCAAACAACCACCCGCAGCGCCGGCAGCTTCCGGGGGCCACCACCGAGAAATGGATCCCACGCTGGAATAAACACAACCCAAAAAATGCCAAAATTCAGGGGGAGCAAGCCAAAAAAAACCCCAAAAAAATCCACCCAGAAATGATGAAAATATCCCTAAAAAATGCTTAAAAAATCTTCAAAATTCGTAAAAAAATCACTAAAAAAATCCCCAAAATCCATTTAAAAAATCCCCAAAAATTCCTTAAAAAATCCCAAATAAATTCCCCCAAAAACCCCAAATAAATCCCCCAAAAAATCCAAATAAAACCTAAATAAAACCCAAAAAAATCCCAAAAAAAGCCAAAAAAAACCCTCAAAAAATCCAAAATAAAACAAAAAAAAAAACCAAATAAAACCCAAAAAACCCCCAAAAATCCCAAATGAAACCCAAAAAACCCTCAAAAAATCTGAAATAAAACCCAAAAACCCCACAAAAAAATCCCAAATAAAACCCAAAAATCCCAAAAACATCAACCAGAAATGATGAAAATACCCTAAAAAACGCTCCAAAAAATCTTCAAATTCGTAAAAAAATCACTAAGAAATCCCCAAAATCCATTAAAAATTCCCAAAATTCGTTAAAAAATCCCAAAATAAATTCCCCAAAAACCCAAATAATCCTCCAAAAAACCCAATAAAACCTAATAAAACCCAAAAAATCCCCAAAAAAACCCAAAATAAAACAAAAAAACCACAAATAAAACCCAAAAAAACCCCAAAAATCCTAAATAAAACCCCAAAAAAACTCAAAAAATCTGAAATAAAACCCAAAAACCCCACAAAAAAATCCCAAATAAAACCCAAAAAATCCCAAAAAATCCACCCAGAAATGATAAAAATATCCCTACAAAACGTTCAAAAAATCTTCAAAATTCGTAAAAAATCACAAAAAATCCCCCCAAAAATCTGTAAAAAAATCTTCAAAATTCGTTAAAAAATCCCAAATAAATTCCCCCACAAATCCTCAAATAAACCCCCCAAAAACCCAAATAAAACCTAAATAAAACCCAAAAAAATCCCCCAAAAAATCCCAAAAAAATCCCCAAAAAATCCAAAATAAAACAAAAAAAACCCAAATAAAACCCAAAAAAACCTCCAAAAAACTCAAAAAATCTGAAATAAAACCCAAAAACCCCACAAAAAATCCCACAAAAAACCCAAAAAACCCCAAAAAAATCCACCCAGAAATGATAAAAATATCCCTAAAAAACGCTGAAAAATCTCCAAAACTCGTAAAAAAATCCCAAAAAATCCCCCAAAAATCCATTAAAAAATTCCCAAAAATTCGTTAAAAAATCCCAAATAAATTCCCTCAAAATCCTCAAATAAACCCCCCAAAAAAACTCAAATAAAACCTAAATAAAACCCAAAAAAATCCCAAAAAAAAATCCCAAAAAAATCCCAAAAAAATCCAAAATGAAACAAAAAAAACCCCAATAAAACCCCAAAAAAACCCCAAAAATCCCAAATAAAACCCAAAAAACCCTCAAAAAATCTGAAATGAAACCCAAAAACCCCACAAAAAATCCCAAATAAAACCCAGAAAATCACAAAAAAATCCTCCCATAAAGGATAAAAATATCCCTAAAAAACGCTCCAAAAATCTTCAAAATTCGTAAAAAAATCCCAAATAAATTCCCCCACAAATCCTCAAATAAACCCCCAAAAAACCCAAATAAAACCTAAATAAAACCCAAAAAAATCCCCCAAAAATCCAAAAAAAGCCACCAAAAAATCCAAAATAAAACAAAAAAAAAACCCAAATAAAACCCAAAAAACCCCCAAAAATCCCAAATGAAACCCAAAAAACCCTCAAAAAATCTAAAATAAAACCAAAAAACCCCACAAAAAATCCCAAAACAAAACCCAAAAATCCCAAAAAATCCACCCAGAAAGGATAAAATATCCCTAAAAAGCCCTCCAAAAATCTTCAAAATTTTGTAAAAAAATCGCTAAGAAATCCCCAAAAATTCGTAAAAAAAATCCCCAAAAAATTCCTTAAAAAATCCCAAATAAATTCCCTCAAAAACCCCAAATAAATCCCCCAAAAAACCCAAATAAAACCTAAATAAAACCCAAAAAAATCCCCAAAAAATCCCAAAAAAATCCCCCCAAAAATCCGAAATAAAACAAAAAAACCCCAAATAAAACCCAAAAATCCCACAAAAAATCCCAAATAAATCTCAAAAAACCCTCAAAAAATCTCAAATAAAAACCCAAAAACCCCACAAAAAAATCCCAAATAAAAACCCAAAAAACCCCAAAAAATCCACCCAGAAATGATAAAAATATCTCCAAAAAATGCTCAAAAAATCTTCAAAATTCGTAAAAAAATCCCAAAAAATCCCCCCCAAACCCATTAAAAAAAACCAAAAAATTCGTTAAAAAATCCAAATAAATTCCCCCAAAAACCCCAAATAAACCCCCCAAAAAACCCAAATAAAACCTGAATAAAACCCAAAAAAATCCCCAAAAAACCCAAAAAAAATCCCAAATAAAACAAAAAAAAAACTAAATAAAACCAAAAAACCCAAAAATCCCAAAAAAAACCCAAAAAACCTGAGCAATCCCCAAAAAATTTTTTTAAAAATCCCCCAAAATTAAAAAAAATCCAAAAAACTTAAATAAAAAATGCCCCAAAATTCACCCAAAAAAATCACAAAAAATGCTAAAAATTCACCAAAAAAAATCCCAAAAATCCCAAAATATTCTAAAAAAATCCCCAAAAATTCACCAAAAAAATGTCAAAAAAATCTCCAAAATATCCCAAAAAATCCCCCCAAAAATTGCTAAAAGTTCCTAAAAAATCCCTAAAAAAGTCACCAAAAAATGCCCCAAAAATCACGAGAAAATGACAAAAAAGTCGCCAAAAAATCTCCAAAAATCCCAAAAAAATTCTAAAAAAATCCCAAAAATTCTGAAAAAAAACCCCAAAATATCCCAAATAATTCCCCCCCAATAATTCCCCCTAAAATTGCCAAAAATTCCTCAAAAATACCCAGAAAATCAACGTAAAATGCTCCAAAAATCACCAAAAATCACAGAAAATCCTGAAAAAATTCCTAAAAAAATCCTAAAAATTCCGAAAAAAATCCTAAAAAATCCAAAAAATATTCTAAAAAAATCCCAAAAAATTTTTTTAAAATCCTAAAAAATTTAAATAAAAAATCCCCCAAAAATTCTGAAGAAACTCAAAAAAAATCCACAAAAAATGCCCCAAAAATCATCAAAAAAATCACAAAAAAATCACAAAAAATGCCAAAAATTCACCAAAAAAAATTCCCAAAAAAATCCCAAAAATCCCAAAAAAATTCCTAAAAAAATCCCAAAAAAATCCCAAAATTTCCCCAAATTTCCCCAAACTGAAAATCCCAATAATTTGTGCTCACCTCAGTGATTCTCTGCACCAGGCTCTCGGTGCTGTGCCCCGAGTGCTTTGTGTGGGAACCCAAAAAATCCCAAAGAAATCCCAAAAAATCCCAAATAAATTCTAAAAAAATCCCAAAAAAATTCTAAAAAATCCCAAAAAATTTTTTAAAAATCACCAAAAATTTAAATTAAAAAACCCCAAAAATGCCAAAAAAATCATCAAAAAATCATCGAAAAATCATCAAAAAAATCGCAAAAAATCACAAAAAATGCCAAAAATTCACCAAAAAAAATCCTAAAAAATCCCAAAAAAATCCTAAAAATTTCCCAAAATTTCCCCAAATTTCCCCAAACTGAAAATAAAAATAATTTGTGTTCACCTCAGCGATTCTCTGCACCAGGCTCTCGGTGCTGTAGCCCGAGTGTTTTGTGTGGGAACCCCAAAAAATCCCAATAAAATCCCAAAAAATCCTAAAAAAATCCCAAAAAAATTCTAAAAAAATCCTAAAAATTTAAATTAAAAAACCCCAAAGATGCCAAAAAAATCATCAAAAAATCACCGAAAAATCATCAAAAAATCGCAAAAAAATCACAAAAAATGCCAAAAATTCACCAAAAAAAATCCTAAAAAATCACAAAAAAATCCCAAAAAATTCTTAAAAAATCCTAAAAATATTCTAAAAAATCACCAAAAAATTTAAATTAAAAAACCCCAAAAATGCCAAAAAAATCATCAAAAAATCACCGAAAAATCATCAAAAATCACCAAAAATCACCAAAAATCGCAAAAAAATCACAAAAAATGCCAAAAATTCACCAAAAAAAATCCTAAAAAATCCCAAAAAAATCCCAAAAATCCCAAAAAATTCCCAAAATTCCCAAATTGAAAATCCCAATAATTTGTGCTCACCTCAGCGATTCTCTGCACCAGGCTCTCGGTGCTGTACCCCGAGTGCTTTGTGTGGGAACCCCAAAAAATCCCAAATAAATCCCAAAAAATTCCCAAAAAATCCCAAAAAAATTCTAAAAAAATCCCAAAAAATTCTAAAAAAATCCCAAAAAAATTCTAAAAAAATCCTAAAAATTTAAATTTAAAAAACCCCAAAAATGCCAAAAAAATCATCAAAAAATCACCGAAAAATCATCAAAAAATCGCAAAAAAATCACAAAAAAATGCCAAAAATTCACCAAAAAAAATCCTAAAAAATCCCAAAAAATCCCAAAAAATTCCCAAAATTTCCCCAAACTGAAAACCCCAATAATTTGTGCTCACCTCAGCGATTCTCTGCACCAGGCTTTCGGTGCTGTAGCCCGAGTACGTCGTGCTCTCCACGGCTGGCAGCAGGTAGGGGGGGGAGTTGCAGATCAGGACACAAACTTGTGGGTTTGGCCTCTGAAAATGCAATTAAAGGGTTAAAAATAATTTAAAAATATCAGGGTTTAGCATGAAAATGTTGTCTAAAAATAGAAAAAAATTCCATCTAAAATCGCCCCAAAAATCGGCAAAAAATGCCAAATTTTCCCAAAAAATTTTTAAAAAAGTAAAAATTAGCCCAAAAAATCTTGGAAAAATAAAAAAAAACAGCTCCTAAAAAAAACCCCAAAAAACAAAAAAAAATCCTCTCAAAAATCCAAAAAAATCCTTCAAAATCCCCAAAAATCTGCAAAAATCTCCCCAAAATTTCCTCAAAAAATCAGTTTTAAATCTCCCAAAATAAAAAAAAATCCCCAAAGTTTCCACAAAAAATCACTAAAAAGTAAAAAAAATCCCCCAAAAAATCCCAAAATTTCTAAAAAAATCACCAAAATTTCCCCAAATTTTTCCCAAGAATTCCAAATATTTTCCCAAAATAATCACTAAAAAATCCCAATAAAATCCCAAAAATTTCCCCAATATTTCCTAAAAATCTCCAAAATTTCCCCCAAAATACCCAGAATTTTTCAAGTAAATCCCCAAAAAAATCCCCCAAAAATCCCAAAAAATCCCCCAAATTTCCCCAAAAAATAAGAAAATCCCCAAAAAATCCCAAAAAAACCCCAAAATTTCCCCAAAAAAATCAAAAAAAAAATCCAAAAAAATCCCCAAAATTTCCCCAAAAACTCCCAAAAAACCAAAATCCCCCAAAAAATCCCAAAATTTCCAAAAAAATTACTAAAAAATCCCAAAAATTTCCAAAAAATCCCCAAAATTTCCCCAATATTTTCAAAAAAATACCAGAATTTTCAAGTAAATCCCAAAAAAATCCCCAAAAAATCCCCAAATTTTCCCCCCAAAAAATCCCAAAAATTTCCCCAAAAAATAAAAAATCCCAAAAAATCCCAAAAAATCCCCTAAAAATTAAAAAAAAATCCAAAAAAATCCCCAAAATTTCCCTAAAAATCCCCCAAAAATCTCCAAAAAATCCTCAAAAAATCCCCAAAAAACCCCCAAAAATCCCAAAAAAATCCCAAAAAAATCCCAAAAAAATCCCAAAAAATCCCCCAAAAATAAAAATAAAAATAAAAAAAAAAATCAAAAAAATCCCAAAAAAATCCCCAAAATTTCCCAAAAAATTCCCAAAAAATCCCCAACCTTTCCCCCCTCCAACCCCAAATTTTCCCCAATTTCCCCAAATTCTCACATCTGTTTCTCTCATTTTCTTGAAGTCATCAAAGAGCTGCAGGGCGGTGCTGAGCCCCTCGGCGATCAGGCTGCAGCTCTCCCCTCCCCCCCCAACAAACCTGCAAAATTTGGCATTTTTTAAATTTTTTTGGGAATTTTTGGGTGATTCAAACACCCAAAATTCCCTCAAAATCCCACAGGAAGCCTGAAAATTTTAATCCTAAAAATTGGGATTTTTTTCATGAAAATGCAGCCTAAAATTGTTTTAAAATGAACTCGAAGAAATTTCAAATAAATCTAAAAAAACACTCCCAGAACTTACCCAAAAACACAAAAAAAACCTCAAAAAATAATTTAAAAAAACAAATATTTTCTTAAACCCCCCCAAAGAAACTTTACCCAAAAAAAACTCAAAATAAACCCCCAAAAAATCCCCAAACTCCTCCCAAAAAAAAGCCAAAAAACCACCCAAAAAACCCCAAATCCCTCCAAAAAAATCCCAAATCCCCCCCAAAAAAACCCCAAAAATCCCTAAAAAATAAAAAATAAAAAAAAATCCCCAAATACTCCCAAAAATCTCAAAAATTCCTAAAAATCCCCCCAAAAAACCCCAAAATCTCCCAAATCCTCACCTAACCCAACCCAAAATTCCCCAATAATCCAAAATTTCCACCCCCAAACCCCAAAATTTTCACCTCAAACCCCAAAATTTTTTCCCCACCCCCCAAATTCTCACTCCCACCCCCAAAATTTTCATCTCCCACCCCAAAATTTTCACCCACACCCCAAAATTTTTACTCCAAACCCCAATTCTCGCCCCAGCCCTCAAATTTCCACCTCTAAACCCCAAATTTCCACCCTCAAACCCCAAAATTTTGCCCTCACCCCAAAATTTTTGCCCCCAAACCACAAATTCTCACCCCCCAAATTCTCAACCCCCCTCCCACCCCCAATTTCTGCCCCACACCCCAAAATTTTCGCCCCTACCCCCCAATTTTCACCCCAAACCCCAAATTTCCCCCCAAATTTCCACCCAATAAACTCAAAATTTCCACTCTCAAACCCCAAAATTTTTGCCCCTACCTCAAAATTTCACCCCACCCCCAAATTTTCACCCCCAAACCCCAAATCACCTCTCCCACCCCCCAAATTCCACTCCTCAACCCCCATTTTTCACCTCCCACCCCCCAATTTTCCCCTCCCATCCCCCAATTTCACCCCCCAGCCCCAAATTTCCACACCAAGACCCCAAAATTTTTGCCCCACACCCCCCAATTTTCACCCCCAAACCCCAAATTCTCGCTCCCAAACCCCAATTTTCCATCCTCAAACCCCAAATTTCCACCTCCAAACCCCAAATTTCCACCCCCAAACCCTAAAATTTTTGCCCCCACCCCTAAACCCCCCCTCACACCCCTCAATTTTCACCCTCAAATCCCAAATTTTCGCTCCCAAACCCCAAATTTCCACCCAATAAACTCAAAATTTCCACCCTCAAACCCCAAATTTCCACCCTCAAACCCCAAAATTTTTGCCCCCACCCTAAACCCTTCCTCCCACCCAATTTTCACCCCCAAACCCCAAATTCTCACTCCCACATCCCAAATTTTTGCCCCTGCCCCAAATTTCCACCCAATAAACTCCAAATTTCCACCCTCAAACCCCAAAATTTTTGCCCCACACCCCAAAATTTTCACCCCCCCACCACCAATTTTCGCCCCCCCCAAATTCTCACTCCCACACCCCAAATTTTTGCCCTTACCCCTCAAATTTCCATCTCCAAACCCCAATTTTCCACCCCCAATACCCCAAATTTCCACCCTCAAACCCCAAAATTTTTACCTCCACCCCAAATTTTTTGCCCCCACCCCAAATTCTTCCCCCCACCCCAAATTCTCAATCCCACACCCCAAAATTTCTGTCCCCACCCCCCAATTTTCGCCCCAAACTCCAAATTCTCGCTCCCAAACCCCAATTTTCCATTCTCAAACCCAAATTTCCACTATGAAACCCCAAATTTCCACCTCAAACCCCAAAATTTTTGCCCCCCCCACCCAAGTTTTCACACCCTCACCCCCAATTTTCATCTCCCACCTCCCAATTTCTGCCCCACACCCAAATTTTCACCCCCAAACCCAAAATTTCCACCCTCAACCCCCAAATTTCCACCCTCAAACCCCAAAATTTTTGCCCCACCCCAAAAATTTCACCCACACCCCCAATTTCACCCCCCAAACCCCAAATTTCCACCCTAACCCCACAACTGTTGCACCCACACCCCAAAATTTTCATCTCCCACCCCCAATTGTCACCCCCACCCCAAATTCCCACTCCCACACCCCCAAATTTTTGCCCTTGCTCCTCAAAATTTCCACCCCCAGACCTCAAATTTCCACACCAATAAACTCCAAATTTCCACCCTCAAACCCTAAAATTTTTGCCCCTCACCCCCCAAACTCCCCTTCCCACCCCCCAATTTTCATCTCCCACCCCCCAATTTCCATCCTCCACCCCAATTTTCACCCCCCAATTTCCCCTGCCCTCACTGGATGCTGTCCAGCCAGGTGAGGAACTCGTAGGCGCTGGACGTCGGCGCGTGGCACTGAACGTACGACTCGGGGGCGCAGTCCACGGTGTTGAACACGACCAAGCTGTACTGGGTACCCCCAAACTGGGCAAAACAACACCCCAAAAAAATATAAAATCATCCTAAAATACATCAGGGGTCAGGGGTCACCAGGATGGACTGGGAACCCCTAAAAACCACCCCAAAACAACCCCAAAATTACCCAAAATCACCCCAAAATACCCCAAAATCACCCCAAAATCACCCCAAAATCACTCAAAAACCACCAGGTTGTACTGGGTACCCCCAAACTGGGACAGGGGACACCCCAAAATACATCAGGGGTCAGGGGTCACCCCAACACAGCCAGGATGGACTGGGGGCCCCTAAAAACCACCCCAAATCACCCCAAACCACCCAAAAAACCCCAAAATCACCACAAAACCACTAAAAATCACCCAAAATCAATCAAAAATCACCCCAAAATCATCCCAAAATCATCCCAAAATCACCCCAAACCACCCTAAAATCACCCCAAAATCACCCCAAAATCACTCAAAAATCACCAGGTTGTACTGGGTACCCCCAAACTGGGACAGGGGACACCCCAAATCAGCCCAAAATACATCAGGGGTCAGGGGTCACCCCAACACAGCCAGGATGGACTGGGAACCCCTAAAATCACCCCAAAATCACTCAAAATCGCCCCAAAATTACCCAAAATCACCCAAAATCACTCAAAAATCACCCCAAAAACCACCCCAAGATCACCCAAAATCACCCAAAAATCACTCAAAAATCACCAGGTTGTGCTGGGTACCCCCAAACTGGGCAAAACAACACCCCAAAAAAAAGATAAAATCATCCTAAAATCCATCAGGGGTCAGGGGTCACCCCAACACAGCCAGGATGGACTGGGAACCCCTAAAAACCATCCCAAAATCACCCCAAAATCACCCAAAATCACCCCAAAATCACCCAGAATCACCCCAAAAAACCCCAAAATCACCCAAAATCACTCAAAAATCACCCTAAAATCATCCCAAAATCACCCAAAATTACCCCAAAACCACCCCAAAATCAACCAAAATCACCCAAAATCACCCCAAAATCACCCCAAAATCATCCCAAAATCACTCAAAAATCACCTAAAATCACCCCAAAATCACCCTAAAATCACCCAAAATTACCCAAAATCAACCAAAATCCCCTCCCCAGGAATGGGGAGCCCCCCCAGACCCCACTCACGTCTCCCCCAAAGTCGGTCTCGGCCGGGGGGCCCCCGTTGAAGTACCTGGGGGGGGCAAAAAAGGATTTTGGGGGGTTTGGGGGGGGGTCCTGAAGGGTTTTAGGGGGGTCTTGAGGGGTTTTTGGGGGGTCTTGAGGGGATTTGGGGGGGTCCTAAAGTGGTTTTGGGGGTCTCAAAGAGGTTTTGGGGGGTCTTGAGCGGATTTAAGGGGGTCCTGAAGGGGTTTTTGGGGGGTCTTGGGGGATCTTGAGGGGTTTGGGGGGGTCCTGAAGGGTTTTTTGTGGGGGTCTTGAAGGGTTTTGGTGCGTCCTGGGGCTTTGAGGGTGTGGAGGGCACAGGGGGATCCCTGACGATCCTCGGGGGGAATTTTTGGGGTCTCTGCGATCGGGGGCGTTCCGGGGGGAACTCTCGGGGTTTTTTTTCGGGGTGTCCCGGGGGTCTCACTCGATGGCGGGCAGCAGGTAATGCTTGCGCAGGGACTCGAAATAAGGCCCGAGGTTGGCGGTGCCCTCGATGACGAACACGACATCGGCCACCATGGCGGGGGGCGCGGGGGGCTCCAGCGCCGACACCACCATGGCCCCTCCGGGGGAATCCGCGGCTCTGGGGGGCGGCGCTGAGGTCACCCCCAGACCCAATTTCCCCTCACAACCCAAAAATCCCCTCACGAAAGGCGCTGATCCCCCCCTCAGCCGCCCCCAACCCCTCAGTTCCCCCCTAATTCCTGCCTTAAACCCTCATTTCCCACCGAAATCGCAAATTCTCCCCTGGTTTCCCCTCAGATCCCCCAGTTTTCCCTCAGAAGTGACCCCGGGACACCCAAACCCCCCCGGGGCGCCCCCCCCGCGCCGGTACCGGCAGCAGGTCCCGCCGGGCCGGAAGTGGCCGCCGGAAGTGCTCCCCTTCGCGTCCGCACTATCACGTGACTTCCCAGAAGCCTGCGCGCGCAAGGCCGGGGAAGCCGCGTTGCCGTAGCAACGGCGAGACGGAGCCAATCAGCAGCCAGGCCCTAAAGCCACGCCCCCCGCCTCGCTGTTGCCGGGGCAACCGCGCCTCAACCAATCGCGTTGCAGAGAAAGCCTCGCCCCTTCCCGCCGTTGCCGCGGCAACCGCGGCGTTCCCGGCGTGCCCCGCGCGCGGAACATGGCGGCGAACAGCGGGAACTGAGCGGAGACCCCGGCGAGCGGGGAGGGACCGGGGATAAAAGGGGCGGGGTATAAAAGGGTGTGACTAGAGGGTGTGGCTTGGGGGCGGGGCTTATAATGGATGGTGCTTGATGTGAAGGGGCGTGGCTTAGTCTTAAAGGGGCGTGGCCATGCCAGAAGTGGAGAGCGCCCCCTGCCTGCTGTGCGTGGCCACGGCCAGCGGGCTCCCCCTGTTCTGCCGCCCGCCCCGCCCCCAGGTGAGGCCACGCCCACTTTTAGACCACACCCAACTGAGCCCCGCCCCCACATGTAAGGCCACGCCCCGTGACCTTTGACCTTGGGATTTTGGGGACCCCCCAGGTGCCGTTCTCATTGGTCGGGGCCCTGCACGGGGTTCACCTGTTCGGGGCTGCGGCGGGGGCGGAGCTTCGCGAGGCGGCCACGCCCACTGCGCACCTGGCCTGGGCCTGCTACGGCAACAGGTGATGTCATAGGGGTCATTTGGGGGTCACAGGGTCATTTGGGGGTCACGGGGTCAATTGGGGGTCAAATCTTGGGGGTCACTGGGGTTATTTTGGGGTCACTCAGATTTGGGGGGGGCGTTTTGGGGTTGCCGAGGGGTCACGGGGTCATTTTGGGGTCACTCAGATTTTGGGGGGGGGCGTATTGGGGTCGCTGAGGGGTCACGGGGTCATTTTGGGGTCATGACCCCTCCCCTTTGCCCTTCTCCCCCCAGCATCACCCTGATCCTGCTCAGCCCCTCCCCCACCCCCGGCCCCGCCCGGATCCTCGACTCCGCCTTCGGTGCCATGGTGAGAGCCTAACCAGTACAAACCAGTATGGACCAGTCTGGGCCAGTACAAACCAGTATGGACCAGTACAGACCAGTCTGGCTCCATCCCTTTCCCCCCATCAGGCCGTTTGGTCCATCCCAGTCCATCCCAGTTCATCCCAGTATGGCCCAGTTCCATCCCAGTATGGCCCAGTCCCTCCCAGTGCCCCCCAGCCCCATTCCCAGTGCTCCCAGTCCATCCCAGTCCCTCCCAGTGCCCTTCCCAGTCCATCCCAGTTCATCCCAGTCCCTCCCAGTTCATTCCAGTTCCACTCCCAGTCCATCCCAGTCCCTCCCAGTTCCCCTCAGCCCCGTTCCCAGTGCTCCAGTCCATCCCAGTCCCTCCCAGTGCCCCTCAGCCCCGTTCCCAGTGCTCCCAGTCCATCCCAGTCCCTCCAGTGCCCCTCAGCCCCGTTCCCAGTGCTCCCAGTCCATCCAGTTTGGCAGGTGCTGGTGCTGGGACTGGATGAACTGGTGCCGTCCGCAACGTGGAGAGACTCAAACGGGACCTGAGGGTGAGGGGAACTGGGAGCTACTGGGAGTTACTGGGAATACTGGGAGGGAATTTTGGGGAGGTCCTGGGGAGGTTTGAGGGGTCCTGGGGGTAGCTGGGAGTTACTGGGAGCTACTGGGAGTTACTGGGAGGAAATTTTTGGGGGTCCTGGGGAGGTTTGAGGGGTCCTGAGGGGGTAACTGGGAGCTACTGGGGAATTTTGGGGGGTCCTGAGGGGGTAAAAAGGGTCTGGGGGTGTAACTGGGAGCTACTGGGAGTTACTGGGAGGGAATTTTTGGGGGTCCTGGGGAGGTTTAAGGGGGTCCTGAGGGGTAACTGGGAGTTACTGGGAATATGGGGGGGAATTTTGGGGGGTCCTGGTGGGTAAAAAGGGTCTGGGGGGTAACTGGGAGTTACTGGAGTTACTGGGAATACTGGGAGGGAATTTTTGGGGGTCCTGGGGGTTTGGGGGGTCCTGGGGGTAACTGGGAGCTAGGGGGGAATTTTGGGGGGTCCTGAGGGGTAAAAAGGGTCTGGGGGGGTAACTGGGAGCTACTGGGAGTTACTGGGAATACTGGGGGGGAATTTTGGGGGCTCCTGGGGGGGTTTGGGGTTCCCAGCCCGTGACCCCTCCCCATTTGTGCCCCTCCCCCATTTGTGCCCCTCCCCCAGAGCTGTTTCGGGCTCCTGGACGCCCTGGTGAGCCCCAAACGGGGCTGGGGGCTCGGCCCCCCTGCTGCCCCCTGCCCCCAGCGACACCACGGGAGGCTCTGCAGGTGAGGGACCCCAAAAACCCCAAATGTACCCCAAAAAAACCCAAATCCAACAAAAAAGCTTGGGACCCCAAAAACCCCAAATGCACCCCAAAAAATCCAAATCCAACCCAAAAAACCCTAAATCCGTTCCAAAAAAACTCAAATAAACCCCAAAAACACCCTGGGACCCCAAAAAAATCGAAATCCAACCCAAAACCCCCAAATCCGACCCAAAAAAACCCAAATCTGCCCCAAAAAAACCTCCTGGGACCCCAAAAAATCCCAATGCAACCTGAAAAAACCCAAATCCAACCAAAAAAAACCCCAAATCCACCCCCACAAAACAAATCCACCTCCTAAAATCCCCTGGGACCCCCAAAAAACCCAAATCCACCTAAAAAAAACCCCAAATGCACCCCAAAAACCCCTAAATCCACCCCAAAAAACCTCAAAAATCCCAAATTCATCGCTGGGACTCCAAATGCATCCCCAGGACCTCAAAATCCCCCTCAGGGACCCCAAAAAATCCCAAATCCACCCCAAAAATCCCCCCTGGGACCCCAAATGGAACCTTGGGACTGCTCAAAAATCCCAAACCCAGCCCTGGGACCCCAAAATCCCAAAAATCCACCCCTGGGACCCCCCAAGACTTTTTTAGGATGATCCCCACAATTTGGGGTGGGGAATTTGGGGAGGGGTCTCAGGGGATTCTTCAGTGTTTGGGGAGGGGGGTTCCCCAAGATTTAGGGGGTGGGATCCCCAAAATTTGGGGTGGGATCCCCAAAATTTAGGGGATGGCCCTTATAAAATTTGATTCCTTCCCGGGGTTGTTCCTCAAAATTTCAGGACCCCACTCCTCATATTTTTGGGGTGACCCTCTCAGATTTTTGGGGTCATCCCCCCCTCATATTTTTGGGGTGACCCCTCCCCAAATTCTCTCCCCCATCAGGAACGGCTGCAGCGCTTCGCGGGCGCGGCCCAGACGGATTTGGGGTGTTTGGTATTTTGGGGGGGCGGGGCCATGCTGGGCACCGCCCACTGGGGGGCGTTGCCAGGCCCTGACTCCGCCCAGCTGCGGGCGCTGCTGGAGCCGCCACCAGGGGGCGCCATTGGGGCGGCCGCGCGCGACTTCCCGGTGTTCCTGCCCAATGGGAGCCCGCAGGTGAGGTCACGTGACAGGAACCGGAAGTTAACCCCAGTGTTCCTGCCCAATGGGAGTCCAAGCTGAGGTCACGTGATAGGAACCGGAAATTGACCTTAAATTAACCCTTAACTGACTTCTGGTGTTCCTGGCCAATGGGAGCCCCAAGGTGAGGTCACGTGATAGGAACCGGAAATTAACCTTAAATTAACCCTTAACTGACCCCCCAATGGGAGCCCTCAGGTGAGGTCACATGATGGGAACCGGAAATAACTGACCCCCAATGGGAGCCCGAGGTCAGGTCACGTGATAGGAACCGGAAATTAATTCCGTTGTTCCTGCCCAATGGGAGCTCAAACGTGAGGTCACGTGACAGGAACGGAAATTAACTTCAGTGTTCCTGGCCAATGGGAGTCCAAGGTGAGGTCACGTGATAGGAACCGGAAATTGACCTTAGATTAACCCTTAACTGACTTCTGGTGTTCCTGGCCAATGGGAGTCCAAGGTGAGGTCACGTGATGGGAACCGGAAATTAACCCTGGTGTTCCCGTCCAATGGGAGCCCCTGGCTGAGGTCACGTGATGGGAACTGGAAGTTAACCCTTAACTGACCTCCCAATGAGAGCCCCAAGGTGAGGTCACGTGACAGGAACAGGAAATTAACCCCAGTGTTCCTGGCCAATGGGAGCCCCAGGTGAGGTCACGTGATGAGGACCAGAAATAACTGACCCCAATGGGAGCCCCAATGTGAGATCACGTGACTGAACCGGAAATTAACCCTTAACTGACCCCAAAATGATCCAAAATTATTCAAAATTACCCAAAGTGACCCAAAATAATCCCAAATTAAGCTAAACTGACCAAAATTGACCCCAAGTGACCCAAAATTACTCTATAATTGTCTTTAAATGACCCAAACTGCCCCAAATTCCCCTAAAATGACCCAAAAATTTCTCACAATGACCCAAATTTCCCCAAAATCCCCCAAATTCCTCAGGTCCCGCACCGGCTGCTGCAGCTGCCGTTGGTGCCGGGGTGGGGCTGGCGCTGCTCTGCGGGCCCCGCCCCTCACTGCAGCACCTGACACACAGGTGAGTGAATTTGGGGGATTTTGGGGGGTCCTGGGGTTTGGGGGGAATTTGGGAAATTTTTGGGGGTCCTGGAGGATTTTGGGGGGATTTGGGGGTGCTGGAGGGGGTTTGGGGGTTCTGGGGGGGTTTTGGGGGGGTCCTGGTGGATTCTGGGGGGTCCTGGGAGATTTTTGGGGTGCTGTCCCCCCCAAATAACTCCCCCCAAAATCCCAAAATTCCCCAAATTCTCCCCCCAGCTCGTTCCCCAATTTTGGGGTCCCGTCCTGGAGCAGCTCCGGGGCTGGGCCCGGCCCCGCCCGCCCCTGCTGCCCCCCGAAGTTTTGGGGTGAGTTTGGGAGCCGCCAAAAATTTTTTGTGGAGGGGAGGCTCTGAATTTTTGGGAGTGTTTTGGGAGACCCTGAATTTTTATTTTTGGGGGTTTGAACTTTCCAAATTTTGGGGGGTCTGGATTTTGGAGAGACCCTAAACTTTTTTTGGGATGGGGTTGGGGTGAGTTTGGGGAGGGACCCCAAATTTTGTGGTGGGTGTGGGTCTGAATTTTTGGGAGGCGCTGAACTTATTTGGGAGGGGATTGAACCCCCCAAATTTGGGGGGGTCTGAATTTCTGGGAGGGTTTTTGGAATTTTTGGGGGGGGTCTGGGAATAATTTAGGTGGAGTTTGAGGAGGGCTCTGATCTCCTGTGTGTGGTCTGAGGGAGGTCCCCAAATTTTTATTTCCCCTCCTGGTGGGGATCTCTGATCTGTGTGGGGTTGGGGGTCGAGGGGGGGTCCCCAAATTTTTCTTCCCTCTCCCCGGTATCTCCTGATCCATCAGGGCCGGACCCAGAGCGGAATCGTGAAGGGGGCAGGACAGGGTTTGTGACCCCTCTGCACCCCCAAAACTCCCAAATTTCACCCCAAAATCCCCCTCAACCCTTTTGAGACCCCTGATTTCCCCCCCCCAGCCGAAGCTGATGCCCTCAGGCACCTCCACACCCTCCTGGCCCCCCAATACTGCCCTGATTTGGGGCAGGGTGAGTAGGGGGGTGAAAAAAGGGGGGTTGGGGACCCCAAATATCCTCAGGGGTCACTTTGGGGTGGGCTGGGGGGTTTCCAAGGGTGATTCAGGGAATTTTGGGGGGTTGTGAAGTGGCCAGGGGGGAAATTTGGGGGTTCAGAGGATTTTGGCGGGAGACAAAATGATTTTGGGGTGTCCCGGACCCCATCCCGGGCTAGGGTGACATTTATGGGGTCACTTGTGGGGGTTTGTGGGGGTCTGGGGGATCCCTTTGGGTCTGAGGGGTTTGAAATGATTTTGGGGTGCCCCCCAGGCCCCCCCAGAGGTGCCAGGCTGTGTTACCTGTGCTGCCCACAGCACACGGGTGCTGCCTCCTGCGCCCTGAGCTGCTGCTGGCTCTGCTGCTGCCCCCCGGACCCCCGAGACCCCCTGCACCCCTGGCTGAGAGAGCCCTGAGTGCCCTGAGACAGGGCTGAGAGCCCCAAAATCATATCCCAAATCCCCTGAGTGCCCCCCAAAATCACCTCCAAACATTCCCAATTCAGGCTGAGACCCCCAAAAATCACCCCCAAAATCCCCTGAGCCAGGGCTGAGACCCCCCAAAATTACCTCCGAAAATCCTGAGTGCCCCCAAAAATCACCTCCCAAACCCCCTGAATTTCCCCCAAAAATCACCTCTAAACCCCCATGAGCCAGGGCTGAGCCCCCAAAAATCACCTCCCAAACCCCCAAAAATCACTCCCAAACAACCCTGAGTGCCCCCCAAAATCACCTCCCAAATCCCGAGTGCCCCCAAAAATCACCTCCCAAAACACCCTGAGTGCCTCCAAAAATCACCTCCCAAAACCCCCAAAATCACCTCCCAAAATCCCCTGAGTGCCCCCAAAAATCACCTCCCAAAATCCCCTGAGCCAGGGCTGAGACCCCCCAAAAATTACCTCCCAAAATCCCGAGTGCCCCCCAAAAATCACCTCCCAAATCCCGAGTGCCCCCAAAAATCACCTCCCAAACCCCCCAAAATCACCTCCCAAAATCCCCTGAGAGCCCCAAAAATCACCTCCCAAACCCCCCAAAAATCACCTCCCAAAACACCCTGAGTGCCCCCCAAAAATCACCTCCCAAAATCCCCTGAGCCAGGGCTGAGACCCCCAAAAATCACCTCCCAAAATCCTGAGTGCCCACAAAAATCACCTCCCAAAATCCCCTGAGCCAGGGCTGAGCCCCCAAAAATCACCTCCCAAACCCCCAAAAATCACCTCTCAAACCCCCCTGAGTGCCCCCCAAAAATCACCTCTCAAACCCCCGGACCCCCCAAATCACCTCCCAAATCCCCCAAAAATCACCTTCCAAGATCCCGAGTGCCCCCCAAAAATCACCTCCCAAACCCCCTGAAGTGCCCCCCAAAAATCACCTCCCAAAATCCCCTGAGCCAGGGCTGAGACCCCCAAAAATTACCTCGCAAATCCCGAGTGCCCACAAAAATCACCTCCCAAACCCCCTTGAATGTCCCCCAAAAATCCCTCACAAACCCCCCAAAAATCACCTCCCAAAATCCCCTGATGCCCCCCAAAAATCACCTCCAAACCCCCCTGAATGTCCCCCCAAGATCACCTCACAAACCCCCCCAAAATCACCTCCCAAAATCCCCTGAGTGCCCCCCAAAAATCTCCCAAAACCGCTCCTGGAGAGGCCTGGCCTGGAGAATAAATGTGTTTGGATTTTTAATGCTCATTGTGGGTGAGGTGGGAAATGTGAGGGGAAAATGAGGGGAAAAGGGAGAGGAAGGTGAGGAAAAATGGTGGAAATCGTGAGGGGACAAAATGGCGGAACCATGAGGGAGAAAAAGGGCGGGAAACGTGAGGGGACAAAATGGCGGAACCGTGAGGGAGAAAAAGGGCGGAAACGTGAGGGACAAAATGGCGGAACCATGAGGGAGAAAAGGGCGGGAACGTGAGGGGACAAAATGGCGGAACCGTGAGGGGAGAAAATGGCAGAACTGTGAGGGAGAAAAAGGGCGGGAAACGTGAGGGGAAATGGTGGAAAACTGAGGAGGAAAGGAGAGGAAATGTGAAGGGAAAAAGAGAAAGGTGAGGAAAAAGAGTGGGAACAAAGGGTGGGAAACATGAGGGGAGGAAAAGAGCAGGAAATATGAGGGGAGAAAATGGCGGAACCGTGAGGGGAGAAAATGGAGGAACTGTGAGGGGAGAAAGAGCGGAAAACGTGAGGGGGAAAATGGGGAAAAATGAGGGGAAAAGGGAGAGGAAATGTGAGGGGAAAGGAGAGGAAGGTGAGGGGGAAAGGGTGGGAAATGTGAGGGGGAAAAGAACAGGAAAACTTGTGGGGAAAAAAGAGCGGGAACATGAGGGGACAGAAATGGCGGAACCCTGAGGGGAGAAAATGGTGAGAAACGTGAGGGGGAAAATGGGAAAAATGAGGGAAAAGGGAGAGGAAATGTGAGGGAAAAGGAGAGGAAGGTGAGGGAAAGGGTGGGAAACATGGGAGGAAAAAAGAGTGGAAAACTTGTGGGGAGAAAACAGCAGAAAACGTGAGGGGACAGAAAATGGCAGAACCGTGAGGGGAGAAAAGGCTGGGTTTTTGTCCTTATTATTTTTTTTTCAGATAAAATAAGCTGCAAGTGCAGGGAATCAGTTATTTTATTCTCTGGGTTGCTTACATGAACAAGCACCTTAATGTCCCATAATTTCTATTTTAATATTATATTACGGTCCAAATACAGATATTTTTGCTCTCCTATTTATATAAATTGTACGATGCGTACACAAACTAGCAAATTGTACTACACCTAAAACAACTTTTAAAAATTACAAATTGTGCTGTATCAAAATAACCGTGATTGATAAATATGCAAACCTAACACATAAATGTAAAAGTAAATATTATGTTATTTATATGAGGAGCATCAATTAATTTGGGGGGTGAGTGACGATTTGAGGGGGATCAATGAAATTTGGGGGGGTCAGTGATGATTTTCGGGGGATCAATTAAGTTTGGGAGGGGTCAGTGACGATTTTGGAGGATCAATGAAATTTGAGGGGGTCAGTGACGATTTTGGGAGGATCAATGAAATTTGAGGGGGGGTCAGTGACGATTTTGGGAGGATCAATGAAATTTGAGGGGGGGTCAGTGACGATTTTGAGGGATTGATCCCAGCTTGGGGGAGGTCAGTGACGACTTTGAGGGATCAATAAAATTTGTGTCAGTGACGATTTTGGTGGATCAATGCAATCTGGGGGGTCAGTGACGATTTTGGGGGATCATGCAATCTGGGGGGTCAGTGACGGTGCCGGGGTCGCTCCCAGCATGGGGTTTTGGGGGCCGTGGCGCTGGCGGCCGTGCTGCTTTTGGGGCGGGGGGTTCCCTTCCAGCTGCAGGAGACGCTGCGGGGGCTGCGGGGGGAGAACGCGCGGCTGGAGGGGACCCTGCGCACCTGAGCCGGGCGCTGGGGGCTCTGCGGGCTCGCCTGAGGGATCCTCCCGGTGAGTGAACCCAAAATCCCCAAAATCCAAAAAAATCTGACCCTGACATCCCTGTGAACCTCCCAAACCTGGCTGTGCGACCCCAAAACCCAAAAAAATCCAACCCTGATACCCCTCTGAATCCCCCTAACTCAGCTGTGGGACCCCCCCCACCAGTGAGTGAACCCCAAAATGCCAAAATTCCAAAATCCCATTCCTGATACCCCCCTGAACCCTCCAAACCCAGCTGTGGACTCAAAATAAACCCCAAAACCCAAAAATCCCAAAAATCCATTCCTGATACCCCCCTGAAGTCCCCAGATCTGGCTGTGGGACCCCCCTGGTGAGTGAACCCCAAAAAATCAAAAAATCCAACCCTGACATCCCTCTAAACCCCCCAAATCCGGCTGTGGGACCCAAAAAAATCCAAAAAACCCCAAAAATCCATCCCTGACACCCCCCAATTCCTGGTTAAGGGAGGCCAAAACCCCCCAAAAAACCTAAAAACCCCAAACCTCCCCACAAAAAAAACCCAAAAAGAACCCAAAATCCCCAACCCTGACATCCCCCAATTCCTGGCTAAGGGAGACCAAAATTCCCCCCCAAAAAACCCAAAAAACCCATAACCCCCCCCAAACTCCTCCCAAAAAACCCCAAACCTCCCCTAAACCCCCCCCAAAAAAAACCCAAAAAAACCCCAAAAATCCCCCAGAGCCCGCCTGGAGCCAGGAGCCCCCCCCGGCCCCGCAGCCCCCCCCGTGTGCCCGGGGCTCCCCTCGGCCGCCCCCAAAACCCTCCGGGACCCCTCCCCAAATTCGGGGGGATCCTGCTGGGGCTGGGGGCGCTGCTGCTGCTGCTCTGAGAGACCCCTCCCCAAAAGGTACCGGGGATTGGGGAGGGTTGGGGGATTTTGGGGGGTCTGGAGTGGGTTTGGGGGAGTTTGAGGGGATTTTGGGGGATTTTGAGGGATTTTGGGGGTCTGGAGTGGATTTGGGGGGAGTTTGAGGGGATTTTGGGTGGATTTGGGGGGATTTTGGGGGTCTGGAGTGGATTTGGGGGAGTTTGAGGGGATTTTAGGGAGGTTTTGGGGGTCTCTGAAGGATTTTGGGGATTTTGGGGGGGATTTTGGGGTTCCCAGGAAGATTTTAGGGATTTTTGGGGGGTCTGGGGGGTTTTTGGGGGTCCCTGGAGGATTTTGGGGGTTTTTGGGGGGTCTGGGGCATTTTTGGGGGGTCCCAGGGCGATTTTGGGGGGTCCCAGGAGGATTTTGGGGATTTTTGGGGGGATTCTGGGGGGTCCCAGGGGGATTTTGGGGGTCCCAGGGGGATTTTGGGGGGTTTTGGGGTTCCCAGGAAGATTTTAGGGATTTTTGGGGGGTCTGGGGGGGATTTTGGGGGGGATTTTGGGAATTTTTGGGGGGATTTTGGGGATTTTTGGGGGCCCTCCTTGATCCCTCCCCCCTGCTCTCCACAGGCCTCACGGAGCCCCTCCCCACAGCCAGGACCCCCCAAAATTCCCCCAAAACCCCCCCAAAAAAACAACCCCACCCCCCCCAGGTAATCAACACCCCTAATTAACAACCTTAATGAGATTTAATTGAGCTGAGACTCTCTGATCATTTATTGCTCCGTTTTGGGATAAACTTGGCCTTTTAATGTGAATTTTTGGGTTTAAAATCACCCCAAAAATGGCTCAAAATGTCCAAATTTGGTTAAAATCACCCAAAATTGGGTCAAAATGTCCAAATTTGGTAAAAATCTCCCCAATTTTGGGCCTAAATAATCCAAATTTGGTAAAAATAGTCCCAAAATTGGGTCAAAACGTCCAAATTTAGCAAAAATTGCCCAAATATGGTAAAAATCCCCCTAATTTTTGGGTCAAAATCATCCAAATTGAATCAAAATGTCCAAACTGGGGTAAATAATCCAATTTGGTGAAAATCTCCCCAATTTTGAATCAAATTGCCCAAAATTGGGTTAAATTGCTGAAAATTGGTAAAAATCCCCCAATTTTGGGTCAAAAAGTCCAAATTGGGTCAAAATGTCCAAATTGGGTCAAAAGGTCCAAATTGGGTCAAAATGTCCAAATTTGTTAAAGATTGCCCAAATTTGGTAAAAATTGCCCAAATTGGGTCAAAATGTCCAAATTTGGTAAAAATTGCCCAAATTTGGTAAAAATTGCCCAAATTTGTTGTAAATTTCCCCAATTTTGGGAGCACCCCGCTAGAGGAGGGTGCAGAAATCCTTCCGGGCGTGGGACTCGGTCACAGGGGGGATGACAGAGGGTGGGACAGCGGGGATGTCGCGACATGGGCGGTGACAGAGGGTGGGGTCACGATATAGGAGGTGACAGAAGTTGGGGACATCGCGGTGTCGCGATACGGGGGGTCACAAAGGTTGGGGACGCTGTGGTGGTCGCGATACGGGGGTGACAGAGGCTGGGGACACTGGTGACGTCGCGATACGGGGGGTGACAGAAGTTGAGGACACCGGGGACATCGCGATACGGGGCGTGACAGAGGGTGGGGACACCAGGGATGTCGTGACATGGCGGGTGGTAGAAGTTGGGGACACTGTGGCAGTCGCGACATGGCGGGTGGCAGAAGCTGGGGACACTGTGGGTGTCGCGACATGGGCGGTGACAGAGGTTGGCGACATCGCCGGAGTCACGACATGGCGGGTGACAGAGCTTGGGGACACCGGGGATGTCGCGATACGGGGAGCGACAGACGCTGGGGACACCGGGGATGTCGCGATACAAGGGGTGACAGAGGCTGAGGACACCGGGGACGTTGCGATACGGGGGGCGACAGACGCTGGGGACACTGTGCCAGTCACGATACAAGCGGTGACAGAATCTGCAAACACTTCAGGCCTCACCACACCCCTCGGCGACCCCACCCTCGGTGTCGCCGGCGGGGTCCTGTCGCGATTTGGCGACGCCGCTCGGGGCGTCCCCTCCCCCTGCCACCCCCCCGCCACCTCCTCGGGCTGCTCCGAGTCCTCCGCGCCGCTAGGGGGCAGCACGCGCATCTGCACGCCGCAGCCGCGCAGGCGCAAGGGCGGCCCGGCAGCGCGCGCAGGCGCAGTCGGGCGGAGGCGGCGCCGCCCATGGGCAGCGGGCGCCGGTAGGCGGCGCTGTAGGCCGCGCGCAGCTGGAACAGCGAGAGCCCCGCGGGGCGCGTGCGCAGCAGCGCCCGCAGCTGGCGGGAAAGAGCCAGAGCATCCGGGTCACCCGAGGAGGGGTCATGAGGGGGGTCATGAGGGGAAACGTGAGGGGAACCCCGAGGGGAAACATGAGGGGAAACCTGAGGGGAAACATGAGGGGAAACCTGAGGGGAAACATGAGGGGATCATGAAGGGGAGCCTGAGGGGGAACATGAGAGGAACCCCGAGGGGAAACATGAGGGGGATCGTGAGGGGGATCATGAGGAGAAACCTGAGGGGAAACTTGAGGGGAAACGTGAGGCGAACCCCGAGGGGAAATGTGAGGGGGATCGTGAGGGGAAATGTGAGGGGAAGCCTGAGTGGGATCGTGAGGGGGAACCTGAGGGGAAACGTGAGGGGAAGCCTGAGGGGAAACTTGAGGGGGATCGTGAGGGGAAAGCTGAGGGGAAGCCTGAGGGGGATCATGAGGAGAAACCTGAGGGGAAACGTGAGGGACAGCGGTTTGAGGGTCCCTGAGGGGTCTGTGGTGGCCCTGGTGGTCACTGAGGGGGCTCTGGTGGCCCTGCTGGTCACTAAGGGAGCCGTTGTAGCCCTGGTGGTCACTGAGGGGGCTCTGGTGGCCCTGGTGGTCACTAAGAGGGCTCTGGTGGCCCTGGTGGTCACTGAGAGGCTCTGGTGGCCCTGGTGGTCACTGAGAGGGCTCTGGTGGCCCTGGTGGTCACTGAGGGAGCCGTGGTGGCCCTGGTGGTCACTGAGAGGGCTCTGGTGGTCACTCAGGGGGCTGTGGTGGCCATGGTGATCACTAAGAGGGCTCTGGTGGCCCTGGTGGTCACTGAGGGGGCTCTGGTGGCCCTGATGGTCACTCAGGGGGTTGTGGTGGCCCTGGTGGTCACTGAGGGAGCCGTGGTGGCCCTGGAAAGGGCTTTGGGCCCAGAGGGGGCCACGAGTCGCTCTGGAGAAGGTTCTGGTGGCCCTGGGGAGGACTTTGGTGGCCCCAAGGGGGAAGTTTGAACCCCTGGGGCTGGGAGGGGTCACAGGGATGGCTCTGGTGGCCCTGGGGGGGACTCTGGTGGCCCCAAGGGGGAAGTTTGCACCCCCAAGCGCTCTGATGGGGCTGGGACGAGGTTTGAGAAGGAACTTGGGGGGTCCCCACAGGGATTTTGGGGCTCCTGCACTCCTGGGTGCCCTTCTGAGCCTGGGGAGCGGCTCTGGGGGTCCCGCGGGATTTCTGGGGGGGTCCCCGCGCCCCCTTTTTGGCTTTTTTAGGGGTGGGGCATCCGAGGCTTCGCTGCCCCCTTTGCTCCGGAGCTCCCCCGGCGCCTCGGAGCTTCCCAGAGCTGCTCGTCGGGACCTGAGGGGGGCACAGACGGGGGTCAGGGTTTGAGGGGGACACCCCCGAGCCCACCCCGGGGATCCCCCCCTACCCCAGTTCGTACCTCGGTGGTCCCAGTTGGGCACCAGCAGGTCCAGCGTGTCCAGCCCCTCGCCCTCCAGCCAGCGCAGGCTCCCATGGCGGCCCGGGGGGGTCTCTGAGGGGGAGTGGGCTCAGATTTTCCCGCTCATTTTGGCGACCCCCCCTCAAAATCGCGCTCCCTCCTCTTTCGCCCCGCCCTCACAATTTGGGACATCCCCAATTCCCCTCCCCAAAAATCGGGACCCTCCAACCCTTCACCCCTCCCTTATCACTTTGGGGACCCCCCAAATTTGGGGGTTTCTCCTTCTCCCCCTCCCCAAATTTACCGCGCTCTCCTCGCGCCCCTCCCCCACTTTCCCTTTCGGTTCCCGCCGAGGCCCCGCCCACCGCTTTGCGCGGTGACGTCACCGGAACGCGCGCTCCTCCCGACGCGTGACGTCATCACGCCAGCGCCGCGCGCGGACGCCCTTGTGAGGGGGGGAGGGGATGGCGGGACGTGAGTGAGGGGAGCGGGAAAATCGGGAGTTCTGAGGGGATTTTGGGGGAAAATCGGGGAAATTTGGGGTTCCGAGTTGGAATTGAGGGCGTTTGGTGGGGAACGGGGGGATTGGTGGGGGTGTCCTGAGGAGATTTGGGGGAATTTGAGGGATTTGGGGGAATTTGAGGGGGTTTCTGTGGGGATTTGGGGGAATTCGAGGGGATTTGGGGGGAATTTGAGGGGGTTTCTGAGGGGATTTGGGGAATTTGAGGGAATTCTGAGGGGATTTGGGGGAACTTGAGGGATTTCTGAGGGGATTTGGGGAACTTGAGGGGATTTCTGTGGGGATTTGAGGGGATTTGGGGGAATTTGAGAGGATTTCGGGAAATTTGAGGGGTTTCTGTGGGGATTTGGGGGATTTTGAGGGAATTCTGAGGTGTTTCGTGGATTTTGAGGGGGGTTCTGTGGGGATTTGGGGAAATTTGAGGGGATTTTGCAGGGATTTCATGGAATTTGAGGGGTTCTGATGAGATTTTGGGGGATTGGGGCATTCTGAGGGGATTTTGTGTGGATTTGGGAGATCCTGAGGGGATTTAGGGGGGGATTTTTGGTGGATTTGGGAAATCCTGAGGGAATTTCCAGATTTCTGAGAGTGAGGTGATGAATCTGGGCTAAATTTTGAAATTTTTGTGACACTTTTCCTCAAGCCCTAAAGAACTTCGGGGACATTTTTGTGCGTGTGACAACCTGGGGCTGTTTTGGGAGGGATTTTTAGGGGTATTTAGGATTTTTATTTTTATATTTTCTGCTCTCTGACCCCTCTTTTCCCCAGGCCTGGCCGATGCCCTGCGCTCCCTGTGGGCCAAGGAGCCGGTGATCGCCGCCAGCTTCGGCATCGCCGCCGTGGTGAGGCCTGGGGATTTTGGGGATTTATTTTTAATTTTTGGGGGATTTTTTTGGGGGTTTTGGGGGTGAATTCCCCCCTGACCCCCCCGTGTTCCTCCCCCAGCGTTGCTGTCGCCGCTGCTGAGCCCCTACACCAAATATTCGGGGATGATCAACCAGGCCACACCCTACACCTATCCTGGTAGGGAAATAAAAATTCCAAAATACCCTAAAATGTCCTTAAATCAACCTAAATATCCCTAAATAAATCCAGAAACAGTCCCTACACCTACCCTGGTATGGAGCTAAAAATGTTCTAAAATGTTCTTAAATCAACCCAAAAATAATCCTAAATAAACTCAGAAATAGCTCTTGCACCTACCTTGGTAGAAACTAAAAATGTTCTAAAATATCCTAAAATATTCTTAAATAAAACTAAAAGCAGTCCCTACACCTATCCTGGTATGGAGATAAATATTCCAAAATACCCTAAAATGTCCTTAAATCAACTTAAAAATATCCCTAAATAAACCAGAAATAGCCATACACCTACCCTGGTATGGAGTTAAAATGTCCTAAAGTGTCCTTAAATCAACCCAGAAATAATCCTAAATAAACCCAGAAATAGTTCCTATATCTACTCTGGTATAGAGTTAAAAATGTTCTGAAATGTTCTTAAATCAATCCAAAATGTTCCTAAATAAACGCAAAAATATCCCAAAAAATCCCCAAAAATTGCCCAAAAATCCCAAAAAACCCCAAAAAACCCCTAAAATATCCCCAAAAATAAAAAAAATTCCAAAAAATCTCCCAAAAATCCCCCAAAAAACCTAAAATATCCCCAAAAAATCCCAAAAATTCCCAAAAAACCTCAAAATAAACCCCAAGAAATCCCAAAAAACCTCTTAAAATCCCCAAAGAAATCCCCCAAAAATCTTTAAAAAAATCCCAAAAAATCTCAAAATAAACCCCAAGAAATCCCCACAATATCCCCAAAAAATAAAAAAAAAAAAATCCCCCAAAATCCTAAAAATCAAAAAAAATTCCCTCAGAAAACCAAAATAAACCCAAAAAACTCCTAAAATGTCCCCAAAAATAAAAAAAAAAATCCCAAAAACCCCCAACAAATTTAAAAAAATTCCTAAAAATCCCCAAAAAAATCCCAAAAAATCCTAAAAACCCAAAATAAACCCCAAAAAATCCCCAAACATATAAAATTTTAAAAATATCCAAAATTTTGCAGTTCCCGTGCGGGACGACGGCTCCGTCCCCGACGTCCCCTC
Source organism: Catharus ustulatus (assembly GCF_009819885.2). Taxonomy (NCBI): domain Eukaryota; kingdom Metazoa; phylum Chordata; class Aves; order Passeriformes; family Turdidae; genus Catharus; species Catharus ustulatus. The sequence goes on from NC_046255.1 coordinate 1,038,470, forward strand.
GCAGCCCTGGGACAAAAGGGCCCAACCCTGCAGTGGCTCAAGGACCTGTGAGGGACCCAAAAACCCCAAAACTTTATGGGATCACCCCAAAATTCTCTGGGATTTCCCCCCCACAATCCTGGGAAGGGTTTAAGGGGGAAAAAACCCCAATATAAAATGGTTAAATGAGATTTTTGGTGTTTATTGGGGGATTTTTGGGGTTTTTTGGGTGTTTTTTGGGGTTTTTTGGGGAGGTTTTGGGATTTTTTGGGGTTTTGGATTTTTGGGATAATTTGGGATTTTTTTGGGGATTTGGGTTTTTTTTGGGTTTTGGGGTTTTTTTGGGGTTTTGGGATATTTTGGGATTTTTGGGGGTTTATTGGGATTTTGGGTTTTTTAGGGGTTTTGGGGTTTGGGATTTTTTGGGATTTTTGGGGGGGTTTGGGGTTTATTGGGATTTTGGGATACTTTGGGATTTTTGGAATTTTTTGGGGATTTTTGAGTTTTGGAGTTGTTTTGGTTTTGGGATTTTTTGGGGTTTTCTGGGGGTTTGGGTTTTGTTGGGGTTTTTTGAGTTTTGGAGTTTTTTGGGGTTTGGGATTTTTTGGGGGGTTTGGGGTTTTTCAGGGATTTGGGATTTTTTGGGGTTTGTGGTTTTTGGGATAATTTGGGATTTTTGGGGGGGTTTTGGGGTTTATTGGGATTTTGGGATATTTGGGATTTTTGGAATTTTTTTGGGATTTTGGGGATTTTTGAGTTTTGGAGTTGTTTTGGGTTTTGGGGTTTTTTTGGGGGGTTTTGGGTTTTTTTTAGTTTTGGAGTTTTTTGGGGTTTGGGAATTTTTTTTCAGGGGTTTGGGGGTTTTTTTGGTTTTTGTGTTTTTTGAGGTTTTGGGGATTTTTGGGGTATTGGGATTTTTGGGGTTTTTTTGGGGTTTTTTTTGGTTTTTTGTGTTTTGGGGTTTTTTTGAGAGCTTGGGAGTTTTTTATTTTTTGGGGTTTTTTTTTTCAGTTTTGGGTTTTTTTTTTATTTTGGTGTTTTGGAGATTTTTTGGGGCTATTTTGGGTTTTGGTTTTTTGAGGTTTTGGGAGTGGGTTTTTTTTTTATTTTGGAGATTTTTTGGAGTAGTTTGAGTTTTATTTAGTTTTTATTTGTGGTTTTGGGGTTCAGTCCAAGTCGGGGTTGGAGAATTTGGGGCCCCTCGGGTTTTTCTCGGGGGGGCTGGGGGGGGTCCAGGTGGGGGAGGGGCCCAGAGGAGCCTCCCCTCCCCCCTTGGGCTGTGGAGAGAGGGGGAGGGGGGGTCAGAGCCAAAAATGAACCCCAAAATTCACCCTAAAAGTGACCCCAAAACCTCCTGAACCCCAAAATTAATCCCAAAATTTACCCTAAAATCTCCCTGAACCCCAAAACCTCCCCCAAATTAACCCCAAAATCTCCCTGAACCCAAAATCCGCCCCAAAATTCACCCCTCAAACCTCCATGAACCCCAAAATCCACCCCAAAACCTCCCCAAAATTCACCCCAAACCTCCCTGAAACCCCAAAACCTCCCCCAAATTAACCCCAAAAACTCTCTGAACCCCAAAATGTGACCCCAAAATTCACCCCAAATCCTCCCTGAATCCCAAAATTCACTCCAAAATTCACCCCAAAAACTCCCTAAACCCCAAAATCCAGCCGAAAACCTCCCCAAAATTCATCCCAAAACCTCCCTGAACCCCAAAATCCACCCCAAAATCATCTCAAAATCCACCCCAAAATCTCCCTGAACCCCAAATGTGACCCCAAATCCTTCCTGAACCCCCAATTCACCCCCCAAAATCCCTCTGAGCCCCCCCAAATCAACCCCAAACCCCCCAAAAACCCCTCTGAGACCCCCAAATCCCCCCCCCAAAATCCCTCTGACTCCCCCCAAATCAGCCCCAAGACCCCCAAAATCCCTTCCCACCCCCCAAATGAGTCCCCCAAAATCCCTCTGAGCCCCCCCAAATCAACCTCAGACCCCCCAAATCCCTCCCAAAATCCCTCTGAGCCCTCCCAAACCCCACCCCAAATAAATCCCAAGCCCCTCAAAATCCCTCTGAGCCCCCCAAATCCCCCCCAAATAAACCCCAAACCCCCCAAAATCCTTCTGAGCCCCCCCAAATCAGCCCCCCTAAGCCCCCCAAAATCTCTCTGAGCCCCCCAAATCCCCCCTAATTTACTCCTGACCCCCCAAAACCTCCTCCAAATAAACCCCAAACCCCCCCAAACCCCCTCCCCCCTTACCTGCCCCCCACCCCCGTTGGGGTTTTGGGGGTTCCCCCCCGCCCTGCGCCCCCCCCGGGGGTCCCGGCGGCGCCGTTTGGAGCTGGGGGGGTCCGGGGGGGGCTCGGGGGGGTTTGGGGGGGCCCCTCCCGCCCCTCCCCCCCTCTCTGGGGGTTCATTCTCAGCGTTCCCGGGGGGGGCAGAGTCTGGGACCCCCCCCTCGGCTGCAGCCTCGTCCTGGGGGGGAGATTTGGGGGGTCAGGGGGAGAATTTGGGGGGTTTTGGGGGAATTTGGGGGGAATTTGGGGGGTCCTGGAGGGAATTTGGGGGAATTTGGGGGGTCCTGAGGGGATTTTGGGGCATCCTTGGGGAAAAATTTGGGGGGTCCTGGGATTTGGGGGGGTCCTGGGGGGAAAATTTGGGGGGTCCTGGGGGAATTTGGGGGGATTTGGGGGTCCTGAGAGGAATTTGGGGGGTCCTGGGGGGAATTTGGGGGGTCCTGGGGAAAAATTCTGGGGGGGCCTGGGAAGGGATTTGGGGGTCAGAGGGAGATTTGGGGGGTCAGGAGGGAAAATTTGGGGGTCCTGGGGGAATTTGGGGGATTTTGAGGGGTCCTGGGGGGATTTGGGGGGTCAGGGGGAAATTTGGGGGGTCAGGGGGGATTTGGGGGGAATTTGGGGGGTCCTGGGGAGAAATTTGGGGTTATTTGGGGGGGTCAGGAGGGAGTTGGGGGAGGTCAGGGGAGATTTGGGGTGTCCTGGGTGGAATTTGGGGGATTTTGGGGGGTCCTGAGGGGATTTTGGGGGGTCAGGGGGGAGTTTGGGGGTCCTGGGGGGCGGAAAAGGGGGATCCAGGGGGGGATTTGGGGTTGTTTTGGTGGTTTTTGGGGTTTTTTGGGGGTTTTTTGGGTGGGTTTTGTGGTCATTTCTGGTGGTTTTGGGGTTGTTTTTTGTGGTTTTGGGTTATTTTGGGGTTGTTTTTTGTGGTTTTGGGGTGATTTTGGGGTTATTTTGGGTGGGTTTTGGGGTTATTTTGGGGTTTTTGGGTCGGTTTTGGGGGTTTTTTGGGGTGCCCCACCTGCAGCAGCACGGTGAGCTGCCCCTGGCGGTACCGATCGCCGTGGGAATCCAACACCTGCATCAGGAACCTGCGGGGAGGGAGGGAGGGGCACAGGTGTGTCCAGGTGTGTCCCAGGTGTCCCCAAGGTGTCCCCAGGTGTACCCAGGTGTATCCAGGTGTGTCCCAGAGTGCCCAGGTGTGCTCCAGATACTCCCAGGTACAGCTGAGGTGTCCCCAGGTGTCCCCCAGGTGTGCCCCTGGGATATCCAGGTGTGCTCAGCTGTCCCCAGCTCTGCTCAGGTGTCCCCAGATGTACCCAGGTGTATCCAGGTGTCCCTAGGTGTGTCCCAGGTGTATCCCAGCTGTATCCCAGGTGTGCCCAGTGTATGCCAGGTGTCCTCAGGTGTGCCCAGGTATCCCCAGGTGTCCCCAGCTGTCCCCAGGTGTGTCCCAGGTGTATCCCAGGCGTGCCCACGTGTGTCCCTGGGATATCCAGGTGTGCTCAGGTGTCCCCAGGTGTATCCAGGTGTGTCCCAGAGTGCCCAGGTGTGCCCCAGATACTCCCAGGTACAGCTGAGGTGTCCTCAGGTGTATTCCAGGTGTGCCCCTGGGATATCCAAGTGTCCCCAGATGTCCCCAGCTCTGCTCAGGTGTTCCCAGCTGTGTCCCCAGGTGTATCCAGGTGTGCTCAGGTCTATCCCAGGTGTCCCCAGGTACTCCCAGGTACAGCTGAGGTGTCCCCAGGTGTATCCCAGGTGTGCCCCTGGGATATCCAAGTGTCCCCAGATGTCCCGACCTGTGCTCAGGTGTCCCCAGCTGTGCCCAGGTGTGTCCCAGGTCTATCCCAGGTGTGCCTAACTGTCCCCAGGTGTATCCCAGGTGTCCCCAGCTGTCCCCAGGTAGGCCCAGGTGTGCCCCAGCTGTTCCTTGGTGTATCCCAGGTGTGCCCAGGGGTGCTCCAGATATCCCCAGGTGTCCCCAGGTGTCCCCAGGTCTATCCCAGGTGTCCCTAGCTGTCCCCAGGTGTATCCCAGGTGTCCCCAGCTGTCCCCAGGTGTGTCCCAGGTGTCCCCAGGTGTGCCCCTGGGATATCCAGGTGTGCTCAGGTGTGGCCCAGGTGTGTCCCAGGTACTCCCAGGTATAGCTGAAGTGTGCTCAGGTCTATCCCAGGTGTCCCCAGGTGTTCTCCAGATGTCCCCCAGGTGTCCCCAAGTGTATCCCAGGTGTCGCCCAGGTGTGCTCAGGTGTCCCCAGATGTCTCCAGCTATACCCAGGTGTCCCAGCTGTGCTCACGTGTGCTCCTGGGATATCCAGGTGTGCCCAGATGTGTCCCAGGTGTTCCCAGGTCTATCACAAGTGTCCCCAGCTATACCCAGGTGTCCCCCAGGTGTGCTCAGGTGGATCCCAAGTGTATCCCAGATGTCCCCAGGTATATCCCAGCTGTCCCCAGGTGTTCTCAAGTGTCCCCAGGTGTACTCAGGTCTATCCCAGGTGTTGCCAGGTGTCTCCAGGTATCCCCAAGTGTGTCCCAGGTGCATCCCAGGTGTCCCCCACGTGTCCCCCAGGTGTATCCCAGGTGTATCCCAGGTGTCCCCCAGGTGTATCCCAGGTGTCCCCAGGTCTATCCCAGGTATCCCCCAGGTGTCCCCAGGTCTATCCCAGGTGTATCCCAGGTGTGTCCAGGTGTTCTCAGGTGTGCCCAGGTGTGTCCCAGCTGTACCCAGGTGTCCCAGGTATTCTCAAGTGTCCCTAGGTGTCCCCAGATGTGCCCCAGGTGTCCCCAGCTATCCCAGCTGTTCTCAGGTCTATCCCAGGTGTGTCCCAGCTGTCCCCAGGTCTATCCCAGGTATCCCCCAGGTGTCCCCAGGTGTGTCCCAGGTGTCCCCAGGTGTCCCCACCTGCGCTCCAGCTGCAGCCGCCGCGTCACGCGCTGAACCTGCCGGAGCCGCTGCAGCGCCCGCGCGTTCACCTGGGGGAGGGGCCAGACAGGGGGAGGAGCTGGGGGCGTGGCCACGGAAAAGGGGGCGTGGCCTGAATTGTGGGAGGGGTTTGGGCCTTGGGACTGATGGGAAGGGGGCGTGGCCTCCCCACATGGGGCCTGTCTGCCATTTTGTGACCCTGCCCGCCATGTTGTGGGCATGGCTGCCATTTTGTGAGGAAGTGCGCCATTTTGTAGGCGTGTCCACCATGTTGTGGATGTACCCGCCATCTTGTGACCCTGCCCTCCATCTTGTGACTTTGCCCGCCATGTTGTGACCCTGCCCTCCATCTTGTGACCCTGCTCGCCATTTTGTTGGCGTGCCCACCATTTTGTGGGCCTGCCCGCCATTTTGTAAACGTGCCCGCCATGTTCTGACCCTGCCCTCCATGTTGTGGGTGTACCCTCCATTTTGTGACCCTGGCTGCCATCTTGTGACTCTGCCTGCCATTTTGTAGACCTGTCCACCATTTTATGAGGAAGTCCACCATGTTGTGACCCTGCCCTCCATCTTGTGACCCTGCCCGCCATTTTGTTGGCATGTCCACCATTTTGTGGGCCTGCCCGGCATTTCGTAAACATGCCCTCCATGTTGTGACCTGACCTCCATGTTGTGGGTGTAGCCTCCATTTTGTGACCCTGCCTGCCATTTTGTAGACATGTCCACCATTTTGTGAGGAAGTCCGCCATGTCGTGACTCCGTCCTCCATGTTGTGACCCCTCCCTCCATTTTATGACTCTATCCTCCATTTTATGACCCTGCCTTCCATGTTGTGACCCCGTCCTCCATTTTATGACCCTGCCCTCCATTTTGTGACCCCTCCCTCCATCTTGTGACCTTGCCTGCCATTTTACGACTCTACCCGCCATGTTGGGACCCGCCATTTTGCGACCCTCCATCTTGTGACCCTGCCCACCATTTTATGACCCCTCCCCCCATTTAATGACCCTTCCCACCACCCCGCGGGCGCGTCCCCGCCCCGCCCTCCCCCCCAGCCCCTCCCTCACCTGTCGGATCTCCCGGCACCTCCGTCCCAGCGCCTGCAGCTTCAGTCGGCGCCGCCGCAGCTCGGGGCCCTCCCCCTCCCCGTCCCCCCTCCCCCCGCTCTCGGCTCCCCCCGCGGCGGGGGCGGGGCTGGGAGGGGGGGAGGGGCGGCGCTGCCCCTCCCCCGCCCTCGGTTCCCCCTTCAGGCCCCCCCTCGGGCTCCCCCTCGCTCTCCAGGATGTTCCCCCCGAAGAGCGGCTCCAGCGCCAGCTCCGAGCCCGGCGGCGCCGAGAACTCCTCGAACGAGACCCCGGCCATGGCTGGGGGGGAAAGGGGGGGTCCCAAATTAAAATGGGGGTCCTAAATTCATCCTGAGGGTCCCAAATTTAAGTGGGGGGTTCCAAATTCATCTTGGGGACCCCAAATCCATCCTAGGGGACACCACATTAATCCTGGGGGTCTCAAATTCATCATGGGGACCCAAATTTAAATGGGGGGTCCCAAATTCATCCTGGGGGTCCCAAATTTACACAGGGGGTTCCAAATGCATCCTGAGGACCCCAAATTTACATAGGGGGTCCTAAATTCATCCTGGGGGCTCCCAAATTCATCCTGAGGGTCCCAAATTTAAATGGGGGGACCCCACATTTACATGGGGGGACCCCAAATTTACATGGGGGGGTCCTAAATTCATCCTGGGGTCCTAAATTCATCCTGGGGGCTCCCAAATTCATCCTGAGGGTCCCAAATTTAAATGGGGGGACCCCACATTTACATGGGGGGACCCCAAATTTACATGGGGGGGTCCTAAATTCATCCTGGGGTCCTAAATTCATCCTGGGGACCCCAAATTTACATGGGGGGGGGTCCTAAATTTACATAGAGCACCCCAAATTTACATGGGGGGGTCCTAAATTCATTCTGGGGACCCCAAATTTACATGGGGGTCCTAAATTCATCCTGGGGGTCCCAAATTCATCCTGGGGGTCCCAAATTTACACGGGGGGACCCCAAATTCACACAGGGGGATCCCAAATTTACATGGGGCATCCTAAATTCATCCTGGGGACCCCAAAATGCATCCTAGGGGACACCACATTAATCCTGGGGGTCTCAAATTCATCCTGGGGACCCCAAATTTACATGGGGGGTCCTAAATTTACACAGGGGGATCCCAAATTCATCCTGGGGGTCCCAAATTTACACAGGGGGACCCCAAATTTACATGGGGGGGTCCTAAATTCATCCTGAGGGTCCCAAATCCACTCTGAGGGTCCCAAATTTAAATGGGGGGTCCCAAATGCATCCTGAGGGTCCTTAAATTCAGCCTGGGGACCCCAAATTTACATGGGAGGGTCCCAAATTAATCTTGGGGACCCCAAATTTACACGGGGGGACCCCAAATTTACATGGGGGGTCCTAAATCCATCCTGGGGGTCCCAAATCCACCCTGGGGGTCCCTAAATCCATCCTGGGGGTCTCAAATCCACCCTCAGGGACCCCAAATTCACTCTGGGGGTCCCAAATCCATCCTGAGGACCCCAAATGTACAAGGGGGGGACCCCACATTTACATGGGGGGACCCCAAATTTACATGGGGGGTCCTAAATTTACACAGGGGGACCCCAAATTTACATGGGGGGGTCCTAAATTCATCCTGAAGGTCCCAAATTTACATAGCAGGGTCCTAAATTCATCCTGGGGTCCTAAATTCATCTTGGGGACCCCAAATTTACATGGGGGGGTCCTAAATTTACATAGAGCACCCCAAATTTATATAGGGGGTCCCAAATTTATCCTGGGGACCCCGAATTTAAATGGGGGGTTCTAAATTCATCCTGGGGGTCCCAAATCCATAAGGGGGGACCCCAAATTTACATGGGGGCATCCTAAATTTACACAGGGGGATCCCCAATCCACCCTGGGGACCCCAAATTTACACGGGGGGGTTCTAAATTCATGCTGGGGGTCCCAAATTCATCCTGGGCACCCCAAATCCACCCTGAGGGTCCCAAATTTAAATGGGACCCCAAATTCACACAGGGGGATCCCAAATTCAGCCTGGGGACCTCCAAATTTATATGGAGGGGTCCCAAAATCATCCTGGGACCCCAAAATTACACGGGGGGACCCCAAATTTACATGGGGGGTCCTAAATTCATCCTGGGGGTCCCAAATTCATCCTGGGGGTCCCAAATTTACACGGGGGGACCCCAAATTCACACAGGGGGATCCCAAATTTACATGGGGCATCCTAAATTCATCCTGGGGACCCCAAAATGCATCCTAGGGGACACCACATTAATCCTGGGGGTCTCAAATTCATCCTGGGGACCCCAAATTTACATGGGGGGTCCTAAATTTACACAGGGGGATCCCAAATTCATCCTGGGGGTCCCAAATTTACACAGGGGGACCCCAAATTTACATGGGGGGGTCCTAAATTCATCCTGAGGGTCCCAAATCCACTCTGAGGGTCCCAAATTTAAATGGGGGGTCCCAAATGCATCCTGAGGGTCCTTAAATTCAGCCTGGGGACCCCAAATTTACATGGGAGGGTCCCAAATTAATCTTGGGGACCCCAAATTTACACGGGGGGACCCCAAATTTACATGGGGGGTCCTAAATCCATCCTGGGGGTCCCAAATCCACCCTGGGGGTCCCTAAATCCATCCTGGGGGTCTCAAATCCACCCTCAGGGACCCCAAATTCACTCTGGGGGTCCCAAATCCACCCTGGGGACCCCAAATTCATCCCAGGCCCCTCCCAGTGCCCCCCAGTCCCTCTCTGATCTCTCCCAGTGCTCCCAGTGCCTCTCCAGATCCTTCCCAGTTCCTTCCAGTGCTCCCAGTTCGTCCCAGTGCCCCGTCCCCCGCTCTCCCAGTCTCTTCCAGTGGCTCCCAGTCTCTCCCATTCCATCCCAGTCCCTCCCAGTTCTCCCTCCTCACCCTTCCCAGTTCCTCCCAGTGCTCCCAGTAGCTCCCAGTCCATGCTAGTCTCTCCCAGTCCCCCCCAGTCCTCACTCCCAGTCCATCCCAGTGGCTCCCAGTCTCTCCCAGTCCCCCCCAGTCCATCCCAGTGGCTCCCACTCTCTCCCAGTCCATCCCAGTCCCCCCAGTCCTCGCTCCCAGTCTCTCCCAGTGGCTCCCAATCCCTCCCAGTGACTCCCAGTCTCTCCCAGTCCCTCCCAGTACCCCCTCATCACCCTTCCCAGTCTCCCCCAGTGCCTCCCAGTCTCTCCCAGTCCATCCCAATGGCTCCCAGTGGCTCCCAGTCCCCCCCCAGTCCCTCCCAGTGCCCCCCATTCCCTCCCAGTGCCTCCCAGTCCCCCCCCAGTGACTTCCAGTGGCTTCCAGTCTCTCCCCGTGGCTCCCAGTCCCCTCCAGTCCTGCTCCCAGTCCCTCCCAGTCTCTCCCAGTCCCTCCCAGTGGCTCCCAGTCCATCCCAGTCTCTCTTAGTGGCTCCCAGTCCCTCCCAGTGACTCCAGGTGGCTCCCAGTCTCTCCCAGTCCTCACTCCCAGTGGCTCCCAGTCCATCCCAATGCTCCCAGTCCCCACCAGTGCCTCCCAGTCCATCCCAGTCGTCCCTCCCAATCTCTCCCAGTCCATCCCAGTGACTCCAGGTGGCTCCCAGTCCTACCCCCTAGTCCATCCCAGTGGCTCCCAGTCCCCCCCAGTCCCTCCCAGTCTCTCCCAGTCCATCCCAGTGGCTCCCAGTCCATCCCAGTGACTCCAGGTGGCTCCCAGTCTTCCCCCCTAGTCCATCCCAGTGGTTCCCAGTGCCCCCCAGTCCCTCCCAGTCTCTCCCAGTCCATCCCAGTTCCCCCAGTCCTCGCTCCCAGTCCCTCCCAGTCTCTCCCAGTCCATCCCAGTGCCCCCTCATCACCCTTCCCAGTCTCCCCCAGTGGCTCCCAGTCCATCCCAGTCCCCCCAATCCTCGCTCCCAGTCCATCCCAGTGCCCCCGAGTCCCCCCCCAGTCCCTCCCGGTTCCCCCCGCCCTGTGACGTCACGCACCGCCCGATGACGTCACTCCCGGCGGGCTCGGCCGGGCCCGGAGCGCGGAGCCCCCGCCTGAGGGGGGGGAGGGGAGGGGACACGGCGGGCGCGCGGTGATGACGTCACAGCGAGAGCGCCCAGCCGGAAGTGCCGCCTCAGCGGGCGCGCCGCGAGCGGAAGTGACGTCATCGCAACCGCGACCGGCCGGAGCGGGAGGTAACGGAGGGGAAAATTCAGGGAAAATTCGGGAAATTTGGGGGATTTGAGGGAAATTTGAGGGAATTTTGAGGGAAATTCGGGGGATTTGAGGGAAATTGGGGGGATTTGAGGGAAATTTGGGGGAATTTTGAGGGAAATTTGTGGGATTTGAGGGAAATTTGGGGGATTTGAGGGCGGGGAGGGGCTCGGGGGGGAGCGGAGGAGTCTGAGGGCTTTGCCCGGTGCTCCCAGTGCTCCCAGTGCTCCCAGTTTGGGGATTTGGGCTCTGTGTCCCCTCCCAGTGCTCCCAGTGCTCCCAGTTTGGGGATTGGGGCCCCGCTTTCCCTCTCTCAGTGCTCCCAGTCTGAGCCCTGTCTCCCCTCCCAGTGCTCCCAGTTTGATCCCTGCCTCTGCTCCCAGTGCTCCCAGTTTGGGGATTGGGGCCCCATTTTTCCTCTCCCAGTGCTCCCAGTCTCATCCCTGTCTCTGCTCCCAGTGCTCCCAGTTTGGATATCTGAGCCCTCCCAGCGCTCCCAGTGCTCCCAGTTTGATCCCTCTCTCCCCTCCCAGTGCTTCCAGTTTGGATCTCTGAGCCCTCCCAGTGCTCCCAGTGCTCCCAGTTTGGATCTCTGAGCCCTCCCAGCGCTCCCAGTTTGGATCTCTGAGCCCTCCCAGCGCTCCCAGTTTGGCTCTCTGAGCCCTCCCAGTGCTCCCAGTGCTCCCAGTTTGGCTCTCTGAGCCCTCCCAGTGCTCCCAGTGCTCCCAGTTGGATCCCTGAGCCCTCCCAGTGCTCCCAGTTTGGATCTCTGAGCCCTCCCAGTGCTCCCAGTTTGGATCTCTGAGCCCTCCCAGTGCTCCCAGTTTGGATCCCTGAGCCCTCCCAGTGCTCCCAGTTTGGATCCCTGAGCCCTCCCAGCGCTCCCAGCGCTCCCAGTTTGATCCCTGTCTCTGCTCCCAGTGCTCCCAGTTTGGAATCTCTGAGCCCTCCCAGTGCTCCCAGCGCTCCCAGTTGGATCCCTGAGCCCTCCCAGCGCTCCCAGCACTCCCAGTTGGATCCCTGAGCCCTCCCAGTGCTCCCAGTGCTCCCAGTCTGATCCCTCTCTCCTCTCCCAGTGCTCCCAGTGCTCCCAGTGCTCCCAGTGCTCCCAGTGCTCCCAGTTTGGATCCCTGAGCCTCCCAGCCCTCCCAGTGCTCCCAGTTTGGCTCTCTGAGCCCCCCCAGCGCTCCCAGTGCTCCCAGTTTGGGGATCTGAGCCCTCCCAGTGCTCCCAGCGCTCCCAGTTGGATCCCTGAGCCCCCCCAGCCCCCGCCATGTCGCTGGCCGACGAGCTGCTGGCCGATCTGGAGGAGGCCGCGGGGGAGGAGGACGAGGCCGAAGGCTCCGAGGGGGGGGAGGAGCCCCCGATCGAGGACGTGCGCGAGGAGCCGGAGCCGGGGGAGGCCGCCGAGTCCGTGCGGAGCATCGCCAAGTTATGGGGGTCTAAGGCGGTGAGAGAGCAAAAAATATACAAAATTTAACCCTAAAATATCCTAAATACCATCCCAAAAATATCCCAAAAAATCCCAAAAAAGATCCTAAAAACCGCTTCAAAAATATCCCAAAGATACCAAAAAAATCCCCCAAAAATATCTCCTGGAACACCCAAAAAATATCCTGAATTTAACCCAAAAACCATCCCAAAAATATCCCAGAAATAACCCAAAAGTATCCCAAAAATATCTCCCAAATTGCTCCAAAAATATCCCCCCCCCAAAAATCCCAAAAATATCCCCTAAAACACCCCAGAAATATCCCAGAAATACCCCAAAAACAACCCCAAAATTATCCCAGAAATGTCCCCAAAAAATCCCCCAAAAATTCCAAAAATATCCCCTGGAACATCCCAAAAATATCCCAGAAATATCCCAGAAATATTTCCCAAACCACTCTAAAAATATCCCAAAAATCCCCAAAAAATCCCCCAAAATATCCCCTGGAACCCCCAAAAAATGTCCCAGAAATATCCCTGAAACACCCCAAAAATATCCCAAAAATATCCCAAAATTATCCCTAAAAAATCCCCAAAAAATCCCAAAAAATTCCAAAAAAAATCCCAAAAATATCCCCAGGAGCACCACCAAATTGTGGGAGTCTAAAGTGGTGAGAGAGCAAAAAATATACAAAATTTAACCCTAAAATATCCCCTGGAACACCTAAAAAATGTCCCAGAAATATCCTGAATTTAACCCAAAAATACCCCCCAAACTGCCCCTAAAATATCCCAAATGTACCCCAAAAAGATCCTAGAAATCACTCCAAAAATATCCCAAATTTACCCAAAAAATCCCAAAAATATCTCAAATTTAACCCCAAAATATCCTGAATTTAACCCAAAAATATTCCCTGAAACACCCAAAACATGTCCCAGAAATATCCCAGAAATATCCCTTAAATATCTCCCAAACCGCTCCAAAAGTATCCCAAATTTACCCAAAAAAATCCCCCCAAAATATCCCTGAAACACCCAAAAAACGTCCCAGAAATATCCCAGAAATATCTCCCAAACTGCCCCCAAAATAACCTGAATTTAACTCAAAAACCATCCCAAAAATATCCAGGAAATATCCCAAAAATATCCCAAATTTAACCCCAAAATATCCCAAATTTAACCCAAAAATATCTAAAATTTATCCTAAAAATATCCTAAAAACCATCCCTGAAACAGCCCAAAAATATCCTCAATTTAACCCAGAAATATCCGCCAAACTGCTCCAAAAATATCCCAAAAATACCAAAAAATATCCCAAAACCCATCCCAAAAATATCCCAAATTTACCCAAAAAATCCCCAAAAATCTCAAAAAAATCCCCTAAAAATGTCCCAAAAAATCCCAAAAATATCTCTCAAACCACCCCCAAAAAAATCTCAAAAATATCTAAAAAACAACCCCAAAAATATCCCAAAAATAACCAAAAATATCCCAGAAATATCCCAAAAACAACCCCAAAAATATCCCAAAAATATCTCAAATTTAACCCCAAAATACCCTAAATTTAACCCAAAAATATCCCTTGGAACACCCCAAAAATATCCTGAATTTAACCCAAAAACCACCCCAAAAATATCCCAAAAATATGCCAGAAATATCCCAAATTTATCCCAAAAAATAAAAAAAAAATCCGCAAAAAATCCCAAAAATGTCCCAAAAATACAAAAAAATTTCCAAAAAATATCCCAGAAAGATCTCAAAAATATCCCCAAAAAATCCCAAAAATGTCCCAAAAATACAAAAAAAATTTTTCTAGATATCCCAAATTTATTCCAAAAATACCCCAAAAAATCCCCCAAAAAATCCCAAAAATATCCTAAAAATACCCCAAAAAAATCCCAAAAATGTCCCAAATATACAAAAAAAATTAAAAAAAAAAGTCCCAAATTTATTCTAAAAATTCCCAAAAATATCCCAGAAATGTCCCAAATTTACCCCAAAAAATATCCCAAAAACTCCCAAAAAATAAAAAAAAATCCCAAAAATGTCCCAGAAATATCCCAAATTTAACCCTAAAATGTCCTGAAAACCACACCAAAACTATCCTAAATTTACCCCAAAAAATCCCCAAAAATCCCCAAAATATTTAAGAAATATCACCTAAAACACCCCAAAAATATCCCAAATTTATTCCAAAAATACCCAAAAAATATCCCAAAAAATCCCCAAAATATCCCGAAAATACCCCAAAAATATCCCAAATTTATGCCAAAAATATCCCCAAAAAAATCCCAAAAATGTCCCAAAAATACAAAAAAATTTTCCAAAATATCTGAAATTTATTCCAAAAATACCCCAAAAAATACCCCAAAAAATTCCAAAAAAATAAAAAAAAATTCCCAAAAATAGCCCAAAAAATCCCCAAAAAATCCCAAAAAAATCCCAAAAATGTCAAAAAAAAAATCCCAAAAATTTCCCAAATTTACCCCCAAATTAACCTAAAAATATCCCAAAAAATCCCAAAAAATCCCCCAAAAAATCCCAAAAATATCCCAAAAAAAATCCCCAAAAAAGTCCCAAAAATCCCCAAATCCCAAATCCCTCCCAAAATCCCCAAACCTCCCCAAATTTGGGATTTTTTTTGCAGTTTGCTGAGATCATGCAGAAAATCGAGGAGTACATCGGGAAGCAGCCGAAGGCGGCCGAAGGTAACCCCAAAAAATCCCAAAAAAACCCCAAAAAATCCCAAAAAATCCCCCAAAAAATCCCCCAAAAAATCCCAAAAAAACCCCCAAAAAATCCCCCAAAAAATCCCAAAAAATCCCGAAAAATCCCCAAAAAAATTCAAAAAACCTCCCCAAAAAATCCCAAAAAATCCCAAAAAATCCCAAAAAATCCCCAAAAAATCCCAAAAAATCCCTAAAAAAAACCCAAAAAATTCCTCAAAATTCCTGAAAAATCCCCAACCCCCCCCCCAAAAACCCCAAAACAACAAAAAACTTCCCAAAAAATCCTCAAAAAACCCCAAAAATGCCCCAAAAATCCCCAAAATAAAAAAAAAACCCAAAATTCCCCAAAAATTCAAAAAACCCCCCAAGAAAAAACAAAAAAATGCCCCAAAAATCCCCAAAATTGTCCTTTGAGCCCCTGATCTTTGACCCCAACCCTTGACCCCTGACCTCTGACCCTTGACTCATGACCTTTGACCTTTAACTTTCGAACACAACCTCTGACCCTTGACCTTTAACCTTTGACCCACCAACATTTGATCCTTGACCCCTGACCTTTAACCTCAAACATCTGACCCTTGACCTTTAACCTTTGACCCATGATCCTTGACCCAGACCTTTGACCTTTAATATCTGACCCTTGACCTTTGACCCTGGACACTTGACATTAAATATTTGACCCCCCGACCCTTGACCTTTAAGCATTGACCCCTGACCTTTGACCCTTGATTTTCAACCTTTTACCCTTGACTGTTGATCTTTGACCCCTGACCTTTGACCTTTAACCCTTGACACATGACGTTTTGTTTTAACCATTGACCCTTGACCTTTAACCTCTGACCCTTGACCTTTAACCTTTGACTCCCATGACCTTTGTCCCCTGACCTTTGTTCCTTGATGCCAATCTTTGACCTTTGACCTTTAATCTCTGAACCTTGACATTTGACCTTTAACCTTTGACCCATCACCCTTGACCCCCTAACCCCCTGACCTTTGACCTTTAACATTTTGCACCTGACCTTTGACCCTTAACCCCTGACCCCTGATCATTGACCCCCTGACCCCATGACCTTTGACCCCTGACCCCTGATATTCCCCCAAAATTTGGGATTTTTGGGTGTTGGGAGCCCCAATTTGGGGGATTTTTTTTTTTTAGATTTTCTTGGGGATTTTTTTGGGGATTTTTGGGGGATTTTGGATTTTTTTGGGGGGGAATTTTGGGGGTTTTTGGGGAATTTTTTGGGGTTTTTTGGGGGGTGTTGGGTTTTCTTTTGGAAAGTATTTTGGGTTTTTTGGAGATTTTTTGTGGGATTTTTTGTGGAATTTTTGTGGAATTTTTTTGGGATTTTTGGGGATTTTTTGTGGGGTTTTTTGTAGGATTTTTGGGGATTTTTTGGGGATTTTTGTGGAATTTTTGGGGATTTTTGTGGGGATTTTTGTGGGATTTTTTGTGGAATATTTTGTGGGATATTTTGCAGTGGATTTTAGGATTTCTCAGTGGATTTTTGGGTGAATTTCCCATTTTTTTGCAGTTCTGGGCCCCGTGGAAGCCGCCCCCGAGTACCGAGTGATCGTGGACGCCAACAACCTGACCGTGGAGATCGACAACGAGCTCAGTGAGGAGTGGGGGGGTTTGGGGGGAATTTTTGGGGAATTTTATAGAATTTTTGGGGGATTTTTTGGGATTTTTTGGGAATTTTTTGGGATTTTTTGGGGGATTTTTTGGGGGTTTTTTGGGGATTTTTTGGGGAATTTTTGGGATTTTTTGGGATTTTTTTGGGATTTTTTTTAATTTTTGGGGGATTTTTTTGAGATTTTTTTGGGGATTTTTTTGGATTTTTTGGGATTTTTTTGGGATTTTTTGGGAATTTTTTTGGATTTTTTGGGATTTTTTTGGGATTTTTTGGGGTTTTTTGGGATTTTTTGGGGTTTTTTGGGGGGGATTTTTTTGGGGGAAATTTTTTGGGGAATTGTATGGAATTTTTTGGGGGATTTTTTGGGATTTTTTGGGGATTTTTTTGGGGATTTTTTTTTGGATTTTTTGGGATTTTTTTGGATTTTTTGGGATTTTTTTGGGATTTTTTTTGGATGTTTAGGGATTTTTTTGGATTTTTTGTGGAATTTTTTTGGGATTTTTTGGGATTTTTTTGGGGAATTTTTGGGATTTTTTGGGGATTTTTTTGGGGATTTTTTGGGATTTTTTGGGATTTTTTTGGGATTTTTTGGGGATTTTTTTTGGGGATTTTTTGGAATTTTTTTGGGATTTTTTGGGGATTTTTTGGGATTTTTTGGGATTTTTTTGGGAATTATTTTTGATTTTTTGGGATTTTTTTGGATTTTTTTGGGATTTTTTGGGATTTTTTGGGATTTTTTGGGATTTTTTTGAGATTTTTTAGGGATTTTTTTGGATTTTTTGGGGATTTTTTTGGGATTTTTTGGGAATTTTTTAGGGATTATTGGGGGTTTTTTTGGGATTTTTTTGGGATTTTTTTGGATTTTTTTGGGATTTTTTTGGGGGATTTTTTCGAGATTTTTTGGGGATTTTTAAATTTTTATTTATTTATTATTATTTATTATTTTTTTATTTTTATTATTTTTGGGGGGATTTTTTTTTATTTTTTTGAGATTTTTTGGGGGTTTTTTGGGGGATTTTTTTGGGGATTTTTTGGAGATTTTTTGGGATTTTTTGGGATTTTTTGGGGAATTATTTTTGATTTTTTGGGGTTTTTTTGGGGGATTTTTTTGGGATTTTTTTGGGGTTGATTTTAAGATTTTTTTTTGGGTTAAATTTTGTGTTTTTTGTCCCCCAGACATCATCCACAAGTTCATCAGGGACAAGAACTGATTTGGGGTTAATTTGGGATTTTTTTTTGATTAATTTTAGAATTTTTGAGATTTTTTGGGGGATTTTTTTGGATTTTTTTTTGATTTTTTTTGGATTTTTTTAGGATTTTTTTGGGACTTTTTTGGGATTTTTTTGGGATTTTTTTCTGGGATTTTTTTGGGTTAATTTTTGGTTTTTTGTCCCCCAGACATCATCCACAAATTCATCAGGGACAAATACTCCAAGAGATTCCCTGAGCTGGAGTCGCTGGTGCCCAACGCGCTCGATTACATCAGGACTGTCAAGGTGGGGAAAAAACCAAAAATAACAAAAAATAAACCAAAAATAAATCAAAATAAATTAAAATAAATCAAAATAAATGAAAATAAATCAAAATAAACCAAAAATAATCTAAAATAAACGAAAATAACCAAGCAGCAACCAAAAATAAACCCAAAACCTGCCAAAAATAACCCAAAATAAACCAAAAATAAACCAAAAAAACCCAAAAACAACCAAAAAATAAATCAAAATAAATAAAAATAAATAAAAATAAACCAAGATAAATCAAAATAAATAAAAATAAACCAAAAATCAACCAAAACCTGCCAAAAATAAACCAAAAATAAACCAAAGATAACCAAAAATAAACAAAAAATGAATTAAAGTAAATCAAAATAAATCAAAATAATCCAAAAATAACCAAAAAACAGCTAAAAAAAATCAAAATAAGCAAAAATAAACCAAAAATAAAGCAAAAACAGCCAAAAATAACCCCAAAACACCCCAAAAATGACTGAAAAGTGACCCAAAAATAGCAAAAAATAACCAAAAATAAACCAAAAATAATGAAAAATAAACAAAAAATAAATCAAAATAAATCAAAATAAACCAAAAATAATCCAAAATAACCAGGCATCAACCAAAAATAAACCCAAAACCTGCCAAAAATAAACCAAAAATAAATAAAAAATAAATCAAAAATAACCCAAAAATAAACCAAAAATAACAAAAAATAAACCAAAAATAACCAAAAATAAACAAAAAATAAATCTAAAATAACCTAAAATAAACAAAATAATCCAAAATAACAAAAAATAACCCAAAAATAAACCCCAAACCAGCCAAAAATAACCTAAAAATGGACAAAACACCCAAAAATAACCCAAAAATAGCCCAAAATAAACAAAAAATAACCCAAAATAACCCAAATATATCCAAAATAACCCAAATATATCCAAAATAACCCAAAAATAAACAAAAATAATCCAAAAAAATATCTAAAATAACCCAAAAATAAACCAAAAAAACGGCCAAAAATAACCTCAAATAATCCAAAAATAATAGTTTTTGGGGTGAATTTTGGGATATTTTGGGTTGAATTTTGGGTTTTTTGGGTTAAATTGGGAATATTTTAATTTAAATTTTTATTTATTTGGATTTAATTTTTTATTTTCTCTCCCCTCCCCCATTTTTGGGGTTAATCTGGAAATTTTTGGGTTAAATTTTGGAGTATTTTGGGTTGAATTTTGGAATTTTTTGGGTTGGATTTTGGATTTTTTGGGGTAAATTTGGGGATTTTTGGGTTGAATTTTGGGTTTTTTGGGTTAAATTTGAGATATTTTAATTTAAATTTTAATTTATTTGGTGTTAATTTTATATTTTCTCTCCCCTCACCCATTTTTGGGGTGAATCTGGGAATATTTTGGGTTGGACTTTGGGTTTTTGGGGTCAATTTGGGGATTTTTGGGTTAAATTTTGGAATATTTTGGGGTGAATTTTGGTTTTTTTTGGGGTGAATTTTGAAGATTTTTGGGTAAATGTTACTTTATTGTATTTTAATTTAATGTTTTCTCTCCCCTCACCCATTTTTGGGGTGAATCTGGGAATTTTTGGGGTGAATTTTGGGTTTTTTGGGGTGAATTTTGGGGATTTTTGGGATATTTTAGGTTTAATTTGGGTTTTTTGGGGTTAAATTTGGGATATTTTAATTTAAATTTTAATTTATTTTACTTTAATTTAATATTTTTTTCCCTTCTCACCCATTTTTGAGTGGTTTTGGCAGGAATTGGGTTAAATTTTGGAATTTTTGGGGTGAATTTTGGGCATTTTTGGGATATTTTGGGTTGAATTTTGGATTTTTTGGGTTAAATTGGGAATATTTTAATTTAAATTTTAATTTATTTGGTGTTAATTTTGTGATTTCTCTGCCCTCACTCATTTTTGGGGTGAATCTGGGAATTTTTGGGTTAAAGTTTGGGATATTTTGGGTTGGATTTTGGATTTTTTGGCTTGGTTTTTGGGATATTTTGGGTTAAATTTTGGTTTTTTTGGGTTAAATTCGGAATATTTTAATTTAAATTTTAATTTATTTGGTGTTAATTTTATATTTTCTCTCCCCTCACTCATTTTTGGGATGAATCTGGGAATTTTTGGGTTAAATTTTGGAATTTTTGGGGTCAATTTGGGGATTTTTGGGATATTTTGGGTTGAATTTTGGTTTTTTGTGTTAAATTTGGAATATTTTAATTTAAATTTTAATTTATTTGGTGTTAATTTTATGTTTTTTCTCCCCTCAACCATTTTTGGGGTGAATCTGGGAATTTTTAGGTTGAATTTTGGAATTTTTTGGGTTGGATTTTGGATTTTTGAGGTTGGTTTTTGGGATATTTTGGGTTGAATTTTGGGTTTTTTGGGTTAAATTTGGAATATTTTAATTTAAATTTTAATTTATTTGAGTTTAATTTTATGTTTTTTCTCCCCTCACCCATTTTTGGGTGAATCTGGGAATTTTTGGGGTGAATTTTGGGTTTTTTTGGGTTGAATTTTGTGGAATTTTGGGATATTTTGGGTTGAATTTTGGGGTTTTTTGGATTAAATTTGTGATATTCTAATTTAAATTTGAATTTATTTGATGTTAATTTTATATTTTTGGGGTGATCCTGGCAGGAATTGGGTTAAATTTTGGAATTTTTTTGGTTTGGATTTTGGGGTTTTTTGGGTTAAATTTGAGGATTTTTTTTATATTTTGGGTGAATTTTGGGGGTTTTTGGGTTAAATTTGAGATATTTTAATTTAAATTTGAATTTATTTGGTGTTAATTTTGTGTTTTCTCTCCCCTCACTCATTTTTGGGATGAATTTTGGAATATTTTGGGTTGGATTTTGGGTTTTTTGAGGTGGATTTTGGGGATTTTTGGGATATTTTGGGTTGGATTTTGGGTTTTTTGGGTTAAATTTGGAATATTTTAATTTAAATTTTAATTTGTTTGGGGTTAATTTTATATTTTTGGGGTGATCCTGGCAGGAATTGGGTTAAATTTTGGAATTTTTTGGTTTGGATTTTGGGGTTTTTTGGGTTAAATTTGAGGATTTTTTTTATATTTTGGGTGGAATTTTGGTTTATTTTGCGTTAAATTTGGAATATTTTAATTTAAATTTGAATTGATTTGCAGGAATTGGGCAATTCCCTGGACAAATGCAAGAACAACGAGAACGTTCAGCAGATCCTGACCAACGCCACCATCATGGTGGTCAGCGTGACAGCCTCCACCACCCAGGGGTCAAATTCCCAAATTTTGGGGTTTTTGGGGTTTTTGGGGTTTTTGGGAATTTTTGGGGATTTTTTGGGATTTTTTGGGATTTTTTTGGGATTTTTAAAATGATTTTTTGGGGATTTTTAAGGTGATTTTTGGGATTTTTCGGGTGATTTTTGGGGTCTCCCGCTCTGAATTTGGGGGAATTTTGGGGTTTTTGGGGCGTTTTGGGATTTTTAGGATTTTTGAGAATTTTTGGGGATTTTATGGGATTTTTTTGGGAATTTTTTGGGATGTTTTGGGGATTTTTAAGGTGATTTTTGGAAATTTTTTTTAATTTTTCAGGTGAATTTTGGGGTTTCCCAGTCTGAATTTAGGGAATTTTTGGGGGTTTTGGGACAGTTTTGTGACTTTGGGGATTTGAGGGTTTTGGGGGATTTTTGGGAATTTTTGGGGATTTTTTTTTGATTTTTAAAATGATTTTTTGTGGTTTTTAAGGTGATTTTTTGGTGATTTTTTAGGTGATTTTTTTTTGATTTTTCAGGCGGTTTTGGGGATTACCCAATCTGAATTTGGAGAATTTTTTTGGGATTTCAGAGTGGATTTTGGGATTTTTTTTGGGTGATTTTGGTGATTTTTAGGATGGTTTTTTAAGGTCACCTGGCCTGAATTTGAAGGAATTTAGGGGATTTTTAGGATTTTTGGGGAATTTTTGGGGTGATTTTTGAGGTCACCAGGCCTGAATACAGGGGAATCTTTTGGGATTTTTTAGGGTGGATTTTTGGGGTGGATTTTGGGGTTTTGGGGTGATTTGGGGGTTTTCAGGGAGATTTTTTTTGGGGGGGTTTTTAGGGCAGGTTTTGGGAATTTTGGGATTTTTGGGGCAGATCCTGATGCCACCATCACGGTGCTCAGCGTGACAGCCTCCACCACCCAGGGGTCACCAAAATTTCAAATTTTTGGGGTTGCCAAGATTCAATTTGGGGAATTTTTGAGGGTTTTTGGGCGTTTTTAGGGTGATTTTTGGGATTTTCAGGTTTTTTTTCTAGATTTTTAGGATGGTTTTTGGGTTGATTTTTGGGGTTTCTGGTGCTCATTTGGAGTTTCCAGGGTCAGATTTTGGGGGTTTTGGTTTCCCTGGAGCTCATTTTTGATGTTTTTGGGGTTTCCAGAGTCAGATTTTGGGGTTTTTAGGTGTCCCTGGAGCTGATTTTTGATGTTTTTGGTGTTTTCAGGGTCAGTTTTTGGTATTTTTGGGGTCCCTGGTGCTCATTTTGGGGTTTTCAGGATTAATTTTTGGGGTTTTTGGGGTCCTTGGAGCTGATTTTTGATGATTTTGGGGTTTCCAGAGTCAGTTTTTTAGATTTTTGGTGTTCCTGGAGCTCATTTTGTGGTTTCCAGGGTCAGATTTTTGTGTTTCCAGGGTCAGTTTTTGGTGTTTTTGGTGTCCCTGGAGCTGATTTTGGTGTCCCTGGAGCTGATTTTGGTGTCCCTGGAGCTGATTTTTGGGTTTCCAGGGTCAGATTTTGGTGTTTTTGGTGTCCCTGGAGCTGATTTTGGTGCTGATTTTGGGGTTTTTAGGGTCCCTGGTGCTGATTTTGGGGCTGATTTTGGGTTTCTGTGCTCTCTACAGGCAGCAATTATCAGAAGAAGAGCTCTCCAGGATTGAAGATGCCTGTGACATGGCGCTGGCGCTGAGCGGGGCCAAGCTGAGGATTTACGAGTACGTGGAGTCGCGGATGTCGTTCATCGCCCCCAACCTGTCCCTCATCCTGGGGGCCTCCACGGCTGCCAAGATCATGGGTGAGAAAAAAACACAAAAAAATAAAATTATAGTGAAAAAAAATGGAGTTCTTGCAAAAAAACCAGGAATTTCTGTGAAAAAATACAAAATTTTCATTAAAAAAACCCAAAATTTCCATTAAAAAATCCCAAAAATTCCATTAAAAAAACCTAAATTCCTAGGAAAAATTAATTTAAAAATCTAACAAATTTTTTTTTTAAATTGCCATTAAAAAAACCCTGAATTCCCACAAAAAACCCTGAAATTTCTGTGAAAAAATACAAAATTTTCATTAAAAAATCCCAAAATCAACCCCAACCTGTCCCTCATCCTGGGGGCCTCCACGGCTGCCAAGATCATGGGTGAGCAAAAAATTAATAAAAATAAAATTATAGTGAGAAAAAATGGAGTTCCTGCAAAAAAAACTGAAATTCCTGTGAAAAAATACAAAATTTCTGTGAAAAAATACAAAATTTCCATTAAAAATCCCCAAAAATTCCATTAAAAAATCCCAAATTCCCAGGAAAAAATTTTTAAAAACCAAAAAAAATTTAAAAAAAATTATCATGAAAAAACCTTGAAATTGCTGTGAAAAAATACAAAATTTCTGTGAAAAAATACAAAATTTCCATTAAAAAATCCCAAAATCGCTCCCACCTGTCCCTCATCCTGGGGGCCTCCACGGCTGCCAAGATCATGGGTGAGAAAAAATTAATAAAAATAAAATTGTAGTGAGAAAAAACCTGAAATTCCTACAAAAAACACGAAGTTTTTGTGAAAAAATACAAAATTTCTGTGAAAAAATACAAAATTTCCATTAAAAAACCCCAAAAATTCCATTAAAAAAACCTAAATTCCCAGGAAAAAATAATAAAAAAATCTAACAGAATTTAAGAAAAAAATTGCCATAAAAACCCCCGAATTCCCACAAAAAAACCTGAAATTTCTGTGAAAAAATACAGAATTTCCATTAAAAAAATCGTCAAATCACCCCAACCTGTCCCTGATCCTGGGGGCCTCCACGGCTGCCAAGATCATGGGTGAGCAAAAAATTAATAAAAATAAAATTACAGGGGAAAAATCCCAAAATTCCTGTGAAAAAACCTGAAATTCCTGTGAAAAAATACAAAATTTCTGTGAAAAAATACAAAATTTCTGTGAAAAAATACAAAAATTCCATGAAAAAAACCCAAATCCCAGGAAAAATTAATTTAAAAATGTAAAAAAATTTTTTAAAAATTGCCATTAAAAAAACCCAATTCCCCAGAAAAAAACCCTGAAATTTCTGTGAAAAAATTCAAAATTTCTGTGAAAAAATACTAAATTTTCATTAAAAAATCCCAAAATCGGCCCCAACCTGTCCCTGATCCTGGGGGCTCCACGGCTGCCAAGATCATGGGTGAGCAAAAAATAAAAATATTTAAAATTACAGTGAAAAAAAACCCTGAAATTCCCAGAAAAACCCTGAAATTTCTGTGAAAAAATACAAAATTTCTGTGAAAAAATACAAAATTTCCATTAAAAAATCCCAAAATCGACCCCAACCTGTCCCTCATCCTGGGGGCTCCACGGCTGCCAAGATCATGGGTGAGCAAAAAATTAATAGAAAATAAAATTACAGTGAGAAAAACCCAAAATCCCCACAAAAAACCCCCGAAATCCCCAGGAAAAAATGAAATTTGGGCGGTTTTTAGGATATTTTAGGGATTTTTTGGGGCTGTTTTTAGGATATTTTAGGATTTTTTTTAGGATATTTCAGGAATATTTTTGGGGTGTTTTATGGGATTTTTTGGCCTGGTTTTTGGGGATTTTTTGGGGATTTTTTTGGGATTTTTTTGGGATTTTTTTGGGATTTTTTTGGGATATTTTAAGGATATTTTTAGGGATTTTTTGGGGCTATTTTTGGGATATTTCAGGGATTATTTTAGGATATTTCAGGGATTTTTTGGGCTGTTTTATGGGGTTTTGAGGCTGATTTTTGGGGAATTTTTGGGGTATTTTAGGGATTTTTTTTTGGATTTTTTTGAGATATTTTAGGGATTTTTTTTTTATTTTTTGAGTGTTTTTTGGGATATTTCAGGGATGATTTTAGGCTATTCCAGGGATAATTTCTGATTTATTTTTGTGTTTTCCAGGTGTTGCAGGGGGTCTGACCCCTCTCTCCAAGCTCCCAGCCTGTAACATTCTCCTGCTGGGTTTTTAGGATATTTTAGGGTCTGTTTTTAGGATATTTTAGGATTTTTTTTTAGAATATTTTTGGGGTGTTTTATGGGATTTTTGGTCTGTTTTTTTGGGGATTTTAGAGGCATTTTTTGGGGATTTTTTTGGATTTTTTTTGGGATTTTTTTTGAATTTTTTGAGATATTTTAAGGATTTTTTTTGGGATTTTTGGAGTATTTTTTGAGATATTTCAGGGATATTTCAGGAATTATTTTAGGCTGTTTTTAGGATAATTTCTGATTTATTTTTATGTTTTTTCAGGTGTTGCAGGGGGTCTGACCCCTCTCTCCAAGCTCCCAGCCTGTAACATTCTCCTGCTGGGAGCTCAGCGCCGAACGCTCTCGGGATTTTCCTCCACCTCGGTTCTGCCCCACACAGGATTTATTTATCACAGTGATATTGTGCAATCTCTGCCTCCTGTGAGTCAAAAAATAATAAAATAAAACAAAAAAAGTTAAAAAAAAAATCCCCAAAAAAATCCCCCCAAAAAAACCCAAAAAATAAAAAAAAAATCCCCCAATAAAGCCAAATTTGGGATTTATTTATCACAGTGATATTGTGCAGTCTCTGCCTCCTGTGAGTCAAAAAAAAAATAAAAAAATTTTAAAAAACCACCCCAAAAAAAACTCCAAAAAAATCCCCCCAAAAAAACCCCAAAAAACAAAAAAAATCCAATAAAAAAACCCCAAAAAAACCCGAATTTGGGATTTATTTATCACAGTGATATTGTGCAATCTCTGCCTCCTGTGAGTGGAAAAAAAAAAAAATAAAACCAAAAAAATAAAATTAAAAACCCAAAAAAAACCAAAAAAATCCCCCAAAAAATAAAAAAAAAATTTTAGGGGATTTTGAGCTCTCTGAACCCCAAATTTGGGATTTTTTGGTGTTTTTGAGTTCTTTTAACCCCAAATTTTGGATTTTTTTGGTGATTCTGAGTTTTTTGAACCCCAAATTTTGGATGTTCTGAATTGTTTGAACCCCAAATTTGGGGTTTTTTAGGTATTTTTGAGTTTTTTGCAACCCAAATTTGGGATTTTTTGGTGATTCTGAGTTTTTTGAACCCCAAATTTGGAATTTTTTGGGGAGTTCTGAGCTCTTCGAATCTCAAATTTTTGATTTTTGAGGGCTGTGAGCTCTCTGAACTCCAAATTTGAGAATTTTTTGATGATTCTGAGTTTTTTGAACCCCAAATTTGGGATTTTTAGGGAGGATTTGAGCTCTTTGAACCCCAAATTTGAGATTTTTAGAACCCCAAATTTTGGGTTTTTGGGGCATTCTGAGCTCTTTGAACCCCAAATTTGGGGTTTTTAGAGAATTCTGAATTTTTTGAACCCCAAATTTTGGGTTTTTTAGGTGATTCTGAGTGTTTTGAACCCCAAATTTGGGATTTTTGGGGGATTTGAGCTCTTTGAACCCCAAATTTGGGGGAATTTGAGTTTTTTGCAACCCAAATTTGAATTTTTTTGGTGATTTTGAGTTTTTTGAACCCCAAATTTTGGATTTTTTTGATGATTCTGAGGTTTTTTTTAACCCCAAATTTGGGATTTTTAGAGGATTCTGAGCTCTTTGAACCCCAAATTTTGGATTTTTTGGTGATTCTGAGTTGTTTGAACCCCAAATTTTGGATGTTCTGAATTGTTTAAACCCCAAATTTGGATTTTTTTGGTGGTTTTGAGTTTTTTGAACCCCAAATTTTGGATGTACTGAATTTTTGAATCCCAAATTTTGGATGTTTTGGTGATTCTGAGTTTTTTGACCCCAAATTTTGGGCTTTTTAGGTGGTTTTGACTTGTTTGAACCCCAAATTTTGGATGTTCTGAGTTTTTTGCACCCCAAATTTGGGATTTTTTGGATGTTCTGAGTTGTTTGAACCCCAAATTTTGGATGTTTTGGTGATTCTCAGTTTTTTGCACCCCAAATTTTGGATTTTTAGATAATTCTGAGTTTTGTGCCCCCAAATTCAGGACCTGAGGAGGAAGGCAGCTCGGCTGGTGGCCGCCAAGTGCACGCTGGCGGCGCGGGTGGACAGCTTCCACGAGAGCCAGGACGGCAAGGTCAGCCCCAAAATCACCCCAAAAAATACCAAAAAATATCCTAAAAATCCCCCAAAAATTCCTCTAAAAAATCCCCAAAAAATCGCCACAAAAATAAAAAAAAAACCAAAAAAATCCCCCAAAAAATCCTCAAAATATTCCCCAAAAATCGCAAAAAATCTCCCAAAAAATCCCCCAAAATCCCCTCAAAAATAAAATAAATCCAAAAAAAATCCCACCCAAAATCCCCAAAATACTCCCAAAAAATCCCCAAAAAATCCCAAAAAAATCTCAAAAATCTTCCAAAGAATCCCCAAAATATTCCCCAAAAGTCTCCCTCAAAAATCACAAAAAAATCCTCAAAAATTCCCCAAAATAATCCCCAAAATCCCCAAAAATCCCCAAAAAATCCTCTAAAAATCCCCAAAAATCCCCCCAAAATCCTCCCAAAAATAAAAAAAATTTTAAAAAATCCCCCCAAAATCCCCAAAATATTCCCAAAAAATCACAAAAAATCTCCCAAAAAATCCCCCAAAATTCCCCAAAAATCCCCCCAAAATCCCCTCAAAAATAAAAAAAATCCCCAAAAAAATCCTCAAAATATTCCTCAAAAATCCCCCCAAAATTCCCCAAATAATCCCCCAAAATCCCCCAAAAAATCCCCAAAAATTCCCCAAAAATCCCCCAAAAATTCTCCCCAAAAAACCAAAAAAATTCCCCAAAAAATCCCAAAAAAGTCTCCAAAAAATCCCCAAAAAATCCCCCAAAGTCCCAAAAACTTCCCCAAAAATACCCCCAAAAAATCCCCAAAAAATCAAAAAAAATCCCCCAAAAAATCCCCAAAAAATCCCCAAAATTCTCAAAAAAATCCCAAAAATCCCCCAAAAATCCCTTAAATATTCACTTAAAAAACCGCAAAAATCCCAAAAAATCCCACATAAATCCCCAAAAAAATCCCCAAAAATCCCCATAAAAATCCCCAAAAAATCCTTAAATAATCCCCAAAAAAATCCCAAAAAATCCCCAAAAAATCCCAAAAAATCCCAAAAAATTCCAAAAAAAATCCCAAAAAATCCCAAAAAAATCCAAAAAAATCCCAAAAAATCCCCCAAAAATCCCTAAAAAACCCCAAAAAAATCCCAAAAAAATCATTAAATAATCCCCAAAAAATCCAGAATTCTCAAAAAATCCCCCCAAAAACCCCTCAAAAATCCGCCAAAAAAAGGCAAAAATCCCCAAAAAATCGCCAAAAATACCAAAAAAATCCCAAAAAAATCCCAAAAAATCCCAAAAAAATCTCCAAAAATCCCAAAAAAATCCCAAAAAATCCAAAAAAATTTCCCATATTTTCCACAAATTTCCCCAAATCCCCAATTTTTAGGTGGGGTACGAGCTGAAGGAGGAGATCGAGCGCAAGTTCGACAAGTGGCACAAACCCCAAAATCAAAAAAAAAATCCCCCAAAAATCCCTAAAAAACCCCAAAAAAATCCCTAAAAAACCCCAAAAAAATCCCAAATTTTCCCATATTTTCCCCAAATCCCCAATTTTTAGGTGGGGTACGAGCTGAAGGAGGAGATCGAGCGCAAGTTCGACAAGTGGCAGGAGCCGCCCCCGGTCAAGCAGGTGAAGCCGCTGCCGGCGCCGCTGGACGGGCAGAGGAAGAAAAGAGGGGGCAGGCGGTGAGTTCATTAATGTTAATTACATTAATTAGTGTTAATTAGTTATTAATTAGCTCCTGGTTAATCCCTGATTGACCTCCAAGCAAAGCTTCCATCTAATGCCCAGTTCTCTGTCAATTAATCCATAATTAACCCCCTAATGAAACCCTAATTGACACCTGATTAAGTGTTAATTAGCATTGATTAGTTGTTAATTGGCTCCTGGTTAATCCCTGATTGACCCCCAAGCAAAGCTTCCATGTAATGCCCAGTTCATCTCCAATTAATCCATAATTAATTCCCTAATAAAGCCCTAATTAATGTCTGATTAATCCCTGATTTGCTCCCAATTAATCCCCAATTAAGCCCTAATTAATCCTAGATTAGGCCCTAATTATTTTGTAACTAAGCCCCAAATAACTCCTAAAGAATTCTCAATTAATTCCTGTTTAACCCCTAATTAGCACCCTAATTGACCCCTAATTAATCCCCCATTTTTTTCTTAATTGATGCTAATGAACTTCTAATCAGCTTCTATTCAATCCCTAGTTAAGCCCCTGATTGACCTGTAATTAATCCCTAATTCACTGCCTTAATTGCCTCCTAATAAACTCTCACTTTTTCCTAATAAAATCTCTAATTAACCCCCTAATCAACTTCTGATTTTTTGTTAATTATCTGCCTCAATCCCTAATTAAGCACCATTTACTTCTAATGACCCCCAATGAACTCCATCCCAGTTATCTCCTTAATTACCTCCCAATTAATCCTCAATCAACCCCTTAATTGCTCCTTAATTAATCCTGCAATAAATAATCTCTAAATACTTCCTAATTAACCCCTAATTAGTCCCTAATTAATGCAGGTACCGGAAGATGAAGGAGCGCCTGGGGCTGACAGAGATCCGAAAACAGGCCAACAGGATGAGCTTTGGGGAGGTAATTAACCCTAATTAACCCTAATTAAACCACCCAAATCCAGTTTTTTAACTTCCTGGGACACCAAAATTCCAATTTTTACCCATTTTTATCGATTTTTCCCTTTTTTTATCCCATTTTTCCCTCAGATCAAGGATGAGGCCTACCAGGGCTTTGGCCTGGGCTGAGTGGGACCTCACAAATCTCATTTTCCCCCCTTTAAACCAAAATTTTCTCATTAATACAAATTTTAACAGCTCCAATCCCATTAATTTATTTATTTTTATCTATTTTTAGCTATTTCTCCCATTTTTTACCCCATTTTTCACTATTTTTCCCTCAGATGAAGGATGAGGCCTACCAGGAGCACCTGGGCTTCGGCCTGGGACTCCTAAACCCTTTTTTCCCCATTTTACCCCAAATTTTTCTCATTGAAATAAATTTTAACACCCCCAAACCCATTATTTTCTCTGTTTTTACCCATTTTTCTATTTTTTTGCCCGTTTTTATCCCATTTTTTACTGTTTTTGTCATATTAAAGAAGAGACTTTTCAGGGGGACCTGGGCTTTGGCCTAGGCCACCTGGGAGCTCCCAAACCCCATTTTCCTCCCTTTATCCCAAATTCTTCTCATTAAACCCCATTTAAACACGACTAAATTCCATTATTTTAACTAGTTTTACTCATT
Source organism: Catharus ustulatus (assembly GCF_009819885.2). NCBI lineage: Eukaryota > Metazoa > Chordata > Aves > Passeriformes > Turdidae > Catharus > Catharus ustulatus. Next base: position 1,068,766 of record NC_046255.1, read on the forward strand.
TTTACACATTTCTCTCATATTTTATCTTATTTTTTATTGGTTTTTTCCTCTGATCAAGGATGGGGCCTAGCGGGAGGACCTGGGCTTTGGCCTGGGCTACCTGGAACTTCACAAACCTCGTTTTTCTCCCCTTTAACCAAATTTTTTCTTATTGAACCATATTTAGCACCCCTAAATCCTATTATTTTATCAATTTTTACTTCTTTTCCATTTTTTTTTATCCCACTTTTCTCTATTTCCCCCTCAGATTAAAGGAGAGCCTATCCCTTTCCCTGAACCCCATTTTTCTCCCCTTTAACCCTGTTTAACCTCCCCCAAAACCCATTTTTCACTCCTTTTTGCCCATTTCTCACTCCTTTTCCCCCTTTTTCACTCCTTTTTCCACATTTTTCCTATTTTTAATTCCATTTATCCTTCAGATCAAGGAAGAGTCCCCCGGGACTCCCCGAACCCCATTTCCCCCCCCTTTAACCCCATTTTAACCCCCCCAAAACCCATTTTTCACTCCTTTTTTGCCTCTTTTTCACTTTTTTAACCCCATTTTCCCCTCAGATCGAGGAGGACGCCTACCAGGAGGATTTGGGCTTCAGTCTGGGCCACCTGGGCAAGGCCGGCAGCGGCCGCGTGCGCCAGACCCAGGTCAACGAGGCCACCAAGGCCCGGATCAGCAAAACCCTACAGGTGCCTGACCCCTCCCATCAGGTTTATCAACCCCTAATTAATATATTCAACCCCTAATTAGCATAATTAACCCCTAATTACCGCTCCCCAGAGGACCCTGCAGAAGCAGAGCGTGGTCTACGGGGGCAAATCCACGATCCGGGACCGGAGCTCGGGCACGGCCTCGAGCGTGGCCTTCACCCCCCTGCAGGTGGGGAGGGGGCTTGGGGGGATTTTGAGGGGTCCTAGAGGGATTTTGAGGAATTTAGAGGAGATTTGTGGGGTCTTGAGTAGGATTTTGGGGGTCCTGGAGGGATTTGGGGGGGTCTTGAGGAGATTTGGGGGGGGTCTTGAGTGGGATTTTGGAGGTCCTGGAGGGATTTGGGGGGGTCCTGGAGGGATTTGGGAGGGTCTTGAATGAGTTTGGGGGTCCTGGAGGGATTTTGGGGTTCTTGAGCAAGTTTGGGGGGTCCCAGATGGGATTTGGGGTTTCCTGGAGGGATTTTGGGGCATTTAGAGGAGATTTGGGAGGTCTTGAGTAGGATTTTGGGGGTCCTGGAGGGATTTGGGGGGGTATTGAGGGAGTTTGGGGGGTCTTGAGTGGGATTTTGGGGTTCCTGGAGGGATTTGGGGGGGTCTTGAGGAGATTTGGGGGATTTAGAGGAGATTTGGGGGATCCCAAATGGGATTTTGAGGTGCCTGGAGGGATTTGGGGGGAGTTTAGAGGAGATTTGAGGGATCCCAAGGGGGATTTTGGGGGTCCTGAAGGGATTTGGGGGGGTCTTGAGGGAGTTTAGGGGTTCCCAGGTGGGATTTTGGGGTTCCTGGAGGAATTTCAAGGCATTTAGGGAGGAGTGGGAGGGTCTTGAGTGGGATTTTGGAGTTCCTGGAGGGATTTTGGGGGGTCCCAAATGGGATTTGGGGAGTCCTGGAGGGATTTGGGGGGGTTTAGAGGAGATTTGGGGGTTCCTGGAGGGATTTGGGAGGGTCTTGAATGAGTTTGGGGGTCCTGGAGGGATTTTGGGGGGTCCCAGGTGGGATTTTGGAGGTTCTGGAGGGATTTGGGGGGTCCTGGAGGGATCTGGGGGAGTCTTGAGTGGTATTTTGGGGGTCCTGGAGGGATTTGGGGGGTCTTGAGCGAGTTTGCGGGTTCCCAGGTGGGATTTGGGGGTTCCTGGAGGGATTTGGGGGGGTTTAGAGGAGATTTGGGGGTTCCTGGAGGGATTTTGGGGGGTCCCAAATGGGATTTGGGGTTTCCTGGAGGGATTTTGAGGCATTTAGAGGAGATTTGAGAGGGTCTTGAGTAGGATTTTGGGGGTCCTGAAGGGATTTGGGGAGGTCTTGAGGAAGTTTGGGGGCTTTAGAGGAGATTTGGGGTTCCTGGAGGGATTTTGGGGGGTCCCAAATGGGATTTGGGGAGTCCTGGAGGGATTTGGGGGGGTCTTGAGGGAGTTTGGGGGGTCCCAAGGGGGATTTTGGGGTGCCTGGAGGGATTTGGGGGGGTTTAGAGGAGATTTAGGGGGTTCCAAATGGGATTTTGGGCAGTCCCTGGTGAGATTTGGGGGTTTCTGGAGGGATTTTGGGGGGTCCCAAATGGGATTTGGGGGGTCCTGAAGGGATTTGGGGGGGTCTTGAGCAAGTTTGGGGGGTCCCAAGAGGGATTTTGGGGTGTCTTGAGGGATTTTGGGGGGTCTTGGAGGGATTTGGGGGGTGGGTTGAGGAGGTTTGGGGGGGTCTTCAGTGGAATTTGGGGGGAACCCAAAAAAATTCAGTGAGAATTTGAAGGATTTTCAGCATTCCCAGCTGGAATTTGGGGGCTCCCAGTTAAAATTTAGGGGATGAAGGAGATTCAAGGAGGGTAAAATTTTGGGAGGGGGTTCCCTGCTTCCCTCGGGGACCCCCCAAAAATCACCCTGGGACCCCTCCCCAGGGTTTGGAGATCGTGAACCCGCAGGCGGCCGAGAAGAAAGTGGCCGAGGCCAACCAGAAATATTTCTCCAGTATGGCCGAGTTCCTCAAGGTCAAGGGGGACAAAAGTGGGGTCCCCACCCCGCCCTGAGCCCCCTGGGACCCCCAAATCCCTCCCTGAATTCCTGGAGAATCCCAAAATCCCCCCCTACCCCAATTCATCCCCCCCATTATTCATCAGAATTTGGATTTTGGGGGAGTTTTTTTTGGGAGTTCTCGACTCAAGGGGGGAAAATTTGGGGTCCCTCCCTCCCCTGGGACCCCCCAAAATTTCTGGAGGTTTCTTCCCCCCCTCACCCCCCATTTTATGTTGTTGTTTTTTTTTTTCGTGAACTTTCTATAAATATTGGAATTTTTGGTTGGAGCGTCGTGGGGGAATTTTGTGGGGGAATTGAAGAGAGGGTTGGGGAATCCTGGATTTAGGGGGGTCCTGAATGTTTGGGGTCACTCTTGGATGGTTTTGGGAGGATTTTGAGGTTTTTGGGAAGGATTTTGGGTGGATTTTGGGGTTTTTTGGGAGGATTTTGGGTGGATTTTGGGGCTTTTTGGGGGGAATTTTGGGGGGTCCCGTCCCCAGCGTAGTGACCCCGCCCCCATGGGCGGGCCCTCAGCCAATCCCGGCCTCCTATTGGCTGTCTGGACTTTGAGTGACACCTCAGCCAGTTGGCCACGCCCCTTGCGTGAGGCCGGCGGTTATTGGCTCCCACGCGCGAAGAAACAGCCAATAGGAGAAGAGACCCGCGCGTGTCCCCGCCCCTCGCCACTGGGCTCCGCCAATTAGAGAAAGCGGCGCCCACTCCCGCCACGCTCTGAGTGACGGCGATTCCAGCCAATGAGGAGGAGACTTGTACGCGCGGTCCCGCCTTGTGGGCGTGGCTTTTATGTCACCCTGCCCCTTTTCCGCTATAAACACAGCGCCGCCAATCAGCGTGCGGGGATGCTTTGATTGACAGCGGCGCGCGCCATCCCGCCCTTCTCTGCTTTTGGCCAATCACAGCGCTCCGTCCGCTGACGGGCGCGCCGTTCGTCCAATAGGAGCGCGCTGCGGGGCGGACAGCGCGGACGGGGCGGGGCGACGGCCTGAGGGAGCCGCCGCCATCTTGGATGCCGCTGAGGCCGTGTCGGCGCTGAGCGAAAGGGGGGGGCGGGGAAAGGCGGCAGCGGCGGCGGCGACCCCCGCGAGTCGCGACGCTATCGCGATAGTATCGCGACATTCTCGCCATTCCCCGGCCGGCCGGGCGCGCCTGGGCCGCCTCGCGAGCCTCCGGTGAGCGCGGGCGGAGGAGGGGGCGGGGAGGAGCGGCGGGGCCGGGAGGGCCCTGAGGGGGGGTTGGGGTGAGGGGGGGGGCGGTGCTGAGGGGAGGCCTCGGGGGTGGGGGGGGCACGGGGGTCTATAGGGGTGTGTGAAGGGTCTATAGGCGATATAGGGCATCGTTAGGGTCTATAAGGGCCTATAGGGGATGTAGGGCATCGTTAGGGTTTGTAGGGGCCTGTAGGGGTCTATAGGGGATGTAGGGCATCCTTGGGGTTTATAGGGGTGTATGAAGGGTTTATAGGGGCCTATAGGGGATGTCGGGCATCGTTAGGGTCTGTAGGGGCCTATAGGGGTGTGTGAAGGGTCTGTAGGAATCTGTGCAGGGTTTATAGGCGCTGTTGAGGTCTGTGTAGGGTTTATGGGTTCTATAGGGGATGTAGGGCATCGTTAAGGTTTATAGGGGCCTGTAGGGGTCTGTAGGGGATTTAGGGCATCGTTGGGGTTTATAGGCCTATAGGGCCCTGTGCAGCGTCTATAGGGGTGTGTGCAGGGTTTGTAGGGACTATAGAGGTGTGTGCAGGTTTATAGGGGCTATAGGGGCTTATGCAGAGTCTATAGGGGCTCTGTATGGTATTTATAGATCCCTGTAGGGTTCTGTTGGGTTCTATGGGGGGTCTGTGGGTCCCTATAGGGGCTCTGTATGAGGCCTCTAGGGTATCTATAAAGGTCCATTGGATTCTGTGGGGGTCTATAGGTCCCTATAGGTGTCTTTAGGAGTCTATTGGGTTCTAGAGGGATTCTGTATGGGGTTCTATATGGGATCTATGGGGGTCCATTGGTTTCTATGGGAGTCTATAGGTCCCTATAAAGGTCTATAGGGATGCACTGAGATCTATAGGAGCTGTTTATGGGTTCTATAGGAGTCCATTGTCTTTTATGGGGGTCTGTAGGGGCTCTGTATGGACTCTATAGGCATCCATTGGGTTCTATGGGGATCTGTAGAGGCTCTATATGGGGTCAGTAGGGGGCCATTGGGTTCTTTGGGGGTCTATAGGTCCCTATAGGGGTCTGTTGGGATTTATAGGGTTTCTGTATGAGGTCTATAGGGTATCTGTGGGTGTCTATAGCAGTCCACTGAGGGTCTATAGGTCCCTATAGAGGTCTGTTGGGTTCTTTGGGGGTCTATAGGGGCTCTCTGAGGGGTCTATAGGTCCCTATAGGGGTCCATTGGGGTCTGTAGGGGCTCTGTGGGGGTCTATAGGGGCTCTATATAGGGTCTGTAGAGCTTAATGGGTTTCTGTGTGAGTCTGTAGGGGCTCTGTATAGGGTCTGGGGATCTATAGGGGCTCTGTATAGGGTCTATAGATCCCTATAGGGGTCTGTTGGAGTCCATTGGGTTCTGTGGGATCTGTAGGGGTTATGTGGGGCTCTATAGGGGTTCTGTATGGTATCTATAGGTCCCTGTAGGGGTCTGTGGGGGTCTATAGGTCCGTATAGGGAGCTGTAGGAGTTTATTGGGTTCTGTGGGATCTGTAGGGGTTTTGTGGGATCTATAGGAGCTCTGTATGGCATCTATAGGGGTTCTGTATGGCATCTATAGGTCCCTATAGGGGTCTGTTGGAGTCCATTGGGTTCTGTGGGATCTATAGGGGTTCTGTGGGGCTCTATAGGGGTTCTGTATGGCATCTATAGGTCCCTATAGGGGTCTGTGGGGGTCTATGGGGGTCTATAGGTCCGTGTAGGGAGCTGTAGGAGTTCATTGGGTTCTGTGGGGATCTATAGGGGTTTTGTATGGCGTCTATAGGTCCCTATAGGGGTCTGTGGGGGTCTGTAGGAGTCTATTTGGGGTCTCAGGGGGATTTGGGGGGTCCTGGTTGGGATCTGAGGGAGATTTGGGGTCTCAGGAGGATTTGGGGGGTCCTGGGCAGGGTCTGAGGGGGATTTGGGGTCTCAGGAGGATTTGGGGGGGTCCTGGGTGGGGTCTGAGGGGGATTTGGGGTCTCAGGAGGATTTTGGGGGTCCTGACCCTCCCTCCATCCCCCCCTCCCCAGCAGGCGCCCCCCGAGGGGATGCCGAGAGCCCCCCAAGATGGCCGACAAGAGGAAGCTGCAAGGTGAGGGGACCTGGGGGCGGGGCCAGCTCTGATTGGCTGGGACCGATCACGTGGAGTTGGGTGTGGTCAGAGGGAGGCTCTGATTGGCTGTGGGGCTCTGGGTGTGGTCAGAGGGAGGCTCTGATTGGCTATTGAGTGCTGGGTGTGGTCAGAGGGAGGCTCTGATTGGTTGTTGAGTGCTGGGTGTGGTCAGAGGGAGGCTCTGATTGGCTGTGGGGCTCTGGGTGTGGTCAGAGGAAGGCTCTGATTGGCTGTTGAGTGCTGGGTGTGGCCCATGCTCAGTTCTGATTGGCTGTGGTGCTGTGGGTGTGGTTAATGCTCAGCTCTGATTGGCTGTTGAGTGCTGGGTGTGGCCTCTACTTGGCTCTGATTGGCTGTGGGTGTGGCCCATTCTCAGTTCTGATTGGCTGTGGGGCTGTGGGTGTGGCCCATGCTTGGCTCTGATTGGCTGTCCCTTTGCCCCGCCCCCAGGTGAGATTGACAGGTGCCTCAAGAAGGTGTCGGAGGGGGTGGAGCAGTTCGAGGACATCTGGCAGAAGGTGAGGGGGGGAAACCCCCAAAAAAAACCCCAACATCTCCCTAAAAAAAATCCCCAAATTTTCCCCTCCCCAAAACCCCAAAATCCCCCCTGAAAAATCCCAAAAATTCCCCCCAAAAATCCCAAATCTCTGACCTCAAAAACCCCCAAAAAATCCCCAAAAAATTCGCAAAAATACCCAAAAATTCCCCAAAAATCCCCAAAAAATCCCCAAAAATCCCCCCCAAAACCCAAAAAAACCCCAAAAAACCCCAAAATTTATTTTTATTTTCTTTTCCCCAGCTCCACAACGCCGCCAACGCCAACCAGAAGGAGAAATACGAGGCTGACCTGAAAAAGGAGATCAAGAAACTGCAGGTGTTGATTTTGGGGTGAAAAAGGGGGAAATTGGGAAAATCCAAATTTTTGGGGGGTTCTGGAACACCAAAATCCCAGAAAAATTCCAGAAAAATCCCACAAAAATCCCACAAAAAATTCACAAAAATTCCTCAAAAATTCCCACAAAAAATTCTCCAAAAATTCTCCAAAATCCCACAAAAATTTGTTAAAAATCCTCTAAAAATTTCCCAAAATTTTCTCAAAACTTCCCTAAAAATTTCCCAAAAATTCCCCAAAATTCCCACAAAAATTTCCTAAAATTCCCACAAAAATTCTCCAAAAATCTCCTAAAAATTCCCCAAAATCCCACAGAAGTTTCCAAAAAAATCCCACAAAAAATTCCAAAAATCCCACAAAATTCTCCCAAATTTTTTTTTTGGATCCCCCACAAATTTCCCCCTTTGCAATCCCAGAAGTTTTTTTGGGTATAAAAATGGGGAAATTGGGAAAATCCAAATTTTTGGGGGGTTCTAGAACTCCAAAATCCCAGAAAAATCCCATAAAGATTTCCTAAAAATCCCACAAAAATCCCAGAAAATCCCATAAAAAATTCACAAAAATTCCTCAAAAATTCCCCAAAAATTTCCCAAAAATTCTCACAAAAATTTCCCAAAAATTCCCCAAAATTCCCACAAAAATTTCCCAAAAATTCCATAAAAATTTCCCAAAATTTTTTTATTTTTGGACATTTTTGTGGTGATTTTGGGTTGATTTTGGGACTTTTCTGGGGTTATTTTTGGGTTGATTTTGGGACATTTTGGGACATTTTTGGGTTGATTTGGGGATATTTTGGGATATTTTTGAGGATATTTTTGGATTAATTTTGGGTTAATTTTGGGTATTTTTTGGGTTAATTTTGGGTAAATTTTGGGTTAATTTTGGGTAAATTTTGAGTTAATTTTGGGTGTTTTTGGAGTTAATTTTGGGACAGTTTGGATAAATTTTGGGTTAATTTTGGATGGGTTTTGGGTATTTTTTGGGTTAATTTTGGGTTAATTTTGGGTATTTTTTGGTTGAATTTTGGGTGAATTTTGGGTTAATTTTGTGACATTTTGGGTAAATTTTGGGAGTTTTTTGGATGTTTTTTGGGTAAACTTTGGGTTAATTTTGGATGGTTTTTGGGTATTTTTTGGATTAATTTTGGGTTTATTTGGGGTATTTTTTGGGTGTTTTTTGGGTTAATTTTGGGTAAATTTTGGGTGTATTTTGGATTTTTTTGGGTAAATTTTGGGTATTTTTTGGGTTAATTTTGGATGTTTTGGGGTAAATTTTGGGTGTTTTTTGGGTTAATTTTGGGTAAATTTTGGGTAAATTTTGGGTAAATTTTGGGTAAATTTTGGGTTAATTTTGGGTGTTTTTGGAGTTAGTTTTGGGACATTTTGGGTAAATTTTGGGTGGTTTTTTGATGTTTTTTGGGTAAATTTTGGGTTAATTTTGGATGGTTTTTGGGTATTTTTTGGATTAATTTTGGGTTAATTTTGAATTAATTTTGGGTAAATTTTGGGTGTATTTTGGTAAATTTTGGGTGGTTTTTGGGTAAATTTTGGGTTAATTTTGGATGTTTTGGGTCAATTTTGAGTGTTTTTTGGGTAAATTTTGGGTGTTTTTGGGGCATTTTGGGTAAATTTTGGGTGTCTTTTGGGTTTTTTTTGGATATTTTGGGTTGATTTTGGATTTTTTTGGGTCAATTTTGGGTAAATTTTGGATAATTTTGGGTTAATTTTGGGTGTTTTTGGGACATTTTGGGTAAATTTTGGTAAATTTTGGATGATTTTGGATTAATTTTGGGTGATTTTGGGTAAATTTTGGGTGTTTTCTGGGTAAATTTTGGATGATTTTGGGTTAATTTTGGATTTTTGGGGTTAATTTTGGGTGTTTTTGGGGCATTTTGGGTAAATTTTGGCTGATTTGGGGTAAATTTTGGATATTTTGGGTCAATTTTTGGTAAATTTTGGATGATTTTGAGACATTTTGGGTAAATTTTGGGTTAATTTTGGATGATTTTGGATTAATTTTGGGTGGTTTTGGGTTAATTATGGGTAAATTTTGGGTTATTTTGGGTAAATTTTGGGTTCATTTTGGAGTTTTTTGGGACATTTTTGGGTTAATTTTGGATTTTTGGGGTTAATTTTGGGTGTTTTCTGGGTAAATTTTGGATGATTTTGGGTAGATTTTGGGTATTTTTTGGGTGTTTTGGGGGCATTTTGGGTTAATTTTGGGTTATTTTTGGATACTTTGGGTTGATTTTGGATTTTTTTGGGTCAATTTTGGGGTAATTTTGGATAATTTTGGGATAATTTTAGGTTAATTTTGGGTGTTTTTGGGACATTTTGGGTAAATTTTTGGTAAATTTTGGATGATTTTGGATTAATTTTGGGTGGTTTTGGGTAAATTTTGGGTAAATTTTGGATGTTCTTGGGACATTTTTGGGTTAATTTTGGATGATTTTGGATAAATTTTTGGTAAATTTTGGATGATTTTGGATAAATTTTGGGTGGTTTTGGGTAAATTTTGGGTTAATTCTGGATGATATTGGGTCAATTTTGGGTTAATTTTGGATGATTTTGGGTAAATTTTGAATTTTTTGGGTGAATTTTGGGTAAATTTCGGGTAAATTTTTTATTTCTTTCCCCCCAGCGGCTGCGGGACCAGATCAAGACATGGGTGGCGTCCAACGAGATCAAGGACAAGAGACAACTGATAGAGAACAGGAAATTGATAGAAACTGTGAGATTGGGGTGAAAAATGGGGATTTTGGGCAAAAATAAAAATATTAAATATTATAACAACTGATAGAGAACAGGAAACTGATAGAGAGTGTAAAAATGGGGTGAAAAATGGGAAATTTGGGCAAAAATAAAAATATTGAAAATTGAAAAAAATTATGGAGAACAGGAAATTGACAGAGACTGTAAAAATGGGGTGAAAAATGGGAAATTTGGTAAAAAATAAAAATATTGAAAATTGAAAAAAATTATGGAGAATAGGAAACTGACAGAGACTGTAAAAATGGGGCTAAAAATGGGGATTTTGGGCAAAAATAAAAATATTGAAAATTACAACAACTGATAGAGAACAGGAAACTGATAGAGAGTGTAAAAATGGGGTTAAAAACTGGGATTTTGGGCAAAAATAAAAATATTAAATATTGGAACAGCTGATAGAGAACAGGAAACTGATAGAGACTGTAAAAATGGGATAAAAACTGGGATTTTGGGCAAAAATAAAAATATTAAATATGGGAACAGCTGAAAAAAATGGGGCTAAAAATGGGGATTTTGGTAAAAATAAAAATATTGAAAATTGAAAAAAATTATGGAGAACAGGAAACTGATAGAAACTGTAAAAATGGGGCTAAAAATGGGGATTTGGGGCAAAAATAAAAATATTAAATATTGGAAAAAATTATAGAGAACAGGAAAGTGATAGAGACTGTAAAAATGGGGTGAAAAATGGGGATTTTGGGCAAAAATAAAAATATTGAAAATTGAAAAAAATTATGGAGAACAGGAAACTGACAGAGACTGTAAAAATGGGGTGAAAAATGGGGATTTTGGGCAAAAATAAAAATATTGAAAATTATAACAACTGATAGAGAACAGGAAACTGACAGAGACTGTGAGTTTGGGGTGAAAAATGGGGATTTTGGGCAAAAATAAAAATATTGAAAATTATAACAACTGATAGAGAACAGGAAACTGATAGAAACTGTAAAAATGGGGTGAAAAATGGGAATTTTGGGCAAAAATAAAAATATTGAAAATTATAACAACTGATAGAGAACAGGAAACTGATAGAGACTGTAAAAATGGGGTGAAAAATGGGGATTTTGGGCAAAAATAAAAATATAAAATATGGGAACAGCTGAAAAAAATGGGGCTAAAAATGGGGATTTTGGGCAAAAATAAAAATATTAAATATTGAATAAAATTATAGAGAAGAGGAAAGTGACAGAGACTGTAAAAATGGGGTTAAAAATGGGGATTTTGGTGAAAAATAAAAATGTTAAAAATGGGGAATTTGGGAAAAAATGGGATAAAAAAGGGAATTTTTGGGAAAATGGGGATTTTTAGAAATGGGGATTTTGGTTAAAAATAAAAATGCTAAATGTGGGATAATTGATAACTGATAGAAACTGTAAAAATGGGGTGAAAAATGGGGATTTTGGGCAAAAATAAAAATATTGAAAATTGGAAATTTTGGTAAAAAATGGGAGAAAAATGGAGAAATTTTTTAAAAATGGGGATTTTAGATGAAAAATCGATTTTGTTTTATTTTTAACACATCCTAAATGTGAAATTTTTCTGGAAATTTGAAATTTTTTTTATTTTTAACCCATTCTAAATTTGGATTTTTTAGTGAAAATTTCATTTTTGTTATTTTTAACCCATTCTAAAGTGGGATTTTTTAATGAAAAATTGATTTTTGTTATTTTTAACCCATTCTAAATTTAAATTTTGATTTTTTTTAGCAAATGGAGAGGTTCAAGGGTGGAAAATTAAATTTTTAACCATTTTAAATTTGGATTTTGGGTGGAAAATTGATTTTTTACCCATTCTATATATTGGAGTTTTAATGGGAAATTGATTTTTTTATTATTTTTAACGCATTCTAAATTTAAATTTTATTTTTTTTTTAGCAAGTGGAGAGGTTCAAGGGTGGAAAATTGAATTTTTAACCATTTTAAATTTGGATTTTTTAGTGAAAATTTGATTTTTGTTATTTTTAACCCATTCTAAATTGGGATTTTTTAGTGAAAAATCGATTTTTATTATTTTTAACCCATTCTAAATTTAAATTTTATTTTTTTTTAGCAAATGGAGAGGTTCAAGGGTGGAAAATTGAATTTTTAACCATTCTAAATTCAGATTTTGGGTGGAAAATCGAATTTTTAACCATTTTAAATTTGGATTTTTTTGTGAAAAATTGATTTTTGTTATTTTTAACCTATTCTAAATTTAAATTTTATTTTTTTTTTTAGCAAATGGAGAGGTTCAAGGTTGGAAAATTAAATTTTTGACCATTTCAAATTCGGATTTTTCTGTGAAAAATTGAATTTTTTGTATTTTTAACCCATTCTAAATTCGGATTTTTTAATGAAAATTTGATTTTTGTTATTTTTAACCCATTCTAAATTTAAAATTTAATTTTTTTTTAGCAAATGGAGAGGTTCAAGGTGGTGGAGAGGGAGACCAAGACCAAGGCTTACAGCAAGGAGGGGCTGGGGCTGGCGCAGAAAGTCGACCCCGCGCAGAAGGAGAAGGAGGAGGTCGGCCAGTGGCTCACGGTGAGACCCCAAAAAATCCAAAATGTTCCTCAAAAACAGCAAAAAAAATTAAAAAAAATAAAATTGGGTTTTTTTGTGGTAAAAATCTGGAGTTTTTAGGGAAAAAAATGGTTTTTTTCTGGTAAAAATGAGTTTTTTTCTCATAAAAATTGGAGGTTTTTTGTGGAAAAAAATCAGATTTTTTCTCATAAAAATTGGGTTTTTCAAAAAAATATTGGGCTTTTTTGTGGAAAAATAATCAGATTTTTTCTCATAAAAATTGGGTTTTTCAGAAAAAAATTTGGTTTTTTTCTCTTTAAAATTGGGGGTTTTTTGTGCTAAAAAATTGGGTTTTTTTTCTGGTAAAAATCAGGTTTTTTACTATAAAAATCCAGGGTTTTCTCATAAAAATTTGGGGAGGTTTTTGGTAAAAAATCTTTTGTTTCTCATTAAAAATGTGGTCTTTTTCTGGTAAAAATCAGGTTTTTTTCTCATAAAAATTTGAGAGTTTTTTTGTGGTAAAAATCAGGAATTTTCTTATAAAACTCAGTTTTTTTCTCATAAAAATTGGGGGTTTTTTTCTCATAAAATTTGAGTTTTTTTCTCATAAAAATCAGGGTTTTTTCTTATAGAAATTGGGTTTTTTTGCTCGTAAAAATCAGGTGTTCATAAAATTTTTTTTTCTAGTAAATATCTGGGTTTTTTTGTCATAAAAACTGGAGATTTTCTCTGGTAATAATTTGGGTGTTTTAGAAAAAAATTGGGGTTTTTCTCATAAAAATTGTGGGTTTTTTTCTGGTAAAAATCAGTTTTTTTTCTCACAACATTTATTTTTTTCCTTGTAAAAAATGGGGGTTTTTTTCTGAAAAAATTAGGATTTTTTGTGCAATGATTTTATTTGCTGTGAGTGCTGAATTTGGTTTTTGTGGTTTTTATTCTGATAAAAATCAGGGTTTTTTTTCTATAAAAATTAGGGTTTTTTTCTGATAAAAATCAGGGTTTTTTGCTGTAAAAATTGGGATTTTTTTGCTGTAAAAATTGGGATTTTTTCTACAATGCTTTTATTTATTTGTGTGGGTGCTGAATTTGGTTTTTTTGGTTTTTTCTGATAAAAATCTTTTTTTTTTTCTGTTTTTTTGGTCCCAGAGCACGATCGACACCCTGAACATGCAGGTGGATCAGTTTGAGAGCGAGGTGGAGTCGCTGTCGGTGCAAACCCGCAAGAAGAAGGGGGACAAGGATGTGAGTGCCCAAAATTGTCCCAAAATTATCTTAAAATTATCCTAAAATTATCCTAAAATTATGAAAAAATTCACCCCAAAATTATCCGAAAAATCACAGCAAAATTATCCCAAAATTTTCCTAAAAATCACCCTAAAATTAGCCCAAATTATTCCAAAATTAACCCAAAAATCCCCTCAAATCACCCTGAAATTAAAATCTTCCTAAAAATCACCCCAAAAATCCCCCCAAAATTATCCCAGAATTGTCCCAAAATTACCTAAAAAATTCTCCAAGAAATTATCCCAAAATTAGCCCGAAGTTATCCGGAATTATCTCAAAAATTACTCCAAAATTATCCTAAAATTATGCCAAAATTAGCCTAAAAAATTATCCAAAGAATTGTCCCAAAATTGTCCCAAAATTATCCCAAAATAATCCCAAAAATTATCCCAAAGTTATTCCAAAGTTACCCTAAAATTATCCCAAAATCTTTCTAAAACTCACCCCAAAGTTATTCCCAAAATCACTCAGAATTATCCAAAAAATCACCCAAAAATTATTCACAAAATTATCCAAAAAATCCCAGAATTATCCCAGAAATTACAACAAAATTATCCCAAGATCTTCCCAAAATTACCCAAAAATCACCACAAAATTACCTGAAAATTATCCCAAAATTATCCAAAAAATCCCAAAATTAGCCCAAAAGTCACCCCAAAATCTTCCCAAAAATTACACCAAAATTACCTCAAAAATCCCACAGATCCCTGACCCCATTCCCTTAGATTCTGCCAAATTCCCAGTGATCCTTTTTTTTTTTTAAAGGATTTCTCACCCCATTTTTCCAATTTTTTCCCTTTTTTCCTGATTTTTCCCCTCAGAATTAGGCCGCAATCCAGGCCTCAAAGCACCACCACGTGCGAGGCCTCAATCCCGGGGGATCCCACAAACCCCTGACCCCATTCCCTTGGATTCTGCCTAATTCCCAGTGATCCTTTATTTTTTTTAAAGGATCTCTGACCCCTTTTTTCTCATTTTTCCTCATTTTTGCCATTTTTTCCCTTTTTCTCTCCATTTTTCTTCTCAGAATTAGGCCACAATCAAGGCCTCAAAGTGCCCCCACCTGTGAGGCCTCAATCCCAGTGATCAATCCCAGTCAACCCCATTCCAAATTCCCTCACCACTACAACTGCCTCTGACCTCATTTTCCCTGTTTTCCCCGTTTTTCTCCATTTTTCACATTTTTTTCCCATTTTTTCCCTTTTTTCCCCTTTTTCACTCAATTTTTCCCCTCAGAATTAGGCCACGCTCCAGGCCCCAAAGCGCCCTCATATTTGAGGCCTCAATCCCAGCGATCGATCCCCATCCCCTCCCCACTCCCACCTCCCCGTGACCACATTTTTCATGTTTTTCCCCATTTTTTCTCCATTTTTCTCAATTTTTCCCATGTTTTCCTATTTTTTTCCATTTTCCCCTCATTTTTCCCCTCAGAATTAGGCCACAATCCAGGCCCCAAAGCGCCACCACATTTGAGGCCTCAATCCTAGCAGTCAGTCCCAGTCAACCCTATTCCAAATTCCCTCACCACTATTGAATGCCTCTGACCTCATTTTCCCTGTTTTCCTCATTTTTCTCTATTTTTCACATTTTTTCCCATTTTTTCCTTTTTTTCTCCCAATTTTTCCTCTCAGAATTAGGCCACAATCCAGGCCCCAAAGCGCCCCCACCTGTGAGGCCTCAATCCCGGGGGATCCCACAAACCCCTGACCCCATTCCCTTGGATTCTGCCCAATTCCCAATTATCCTTTATTTTTTTTTTAAGATCTCTGACCCCACTTTCCCAATTTTTCCCATTTTTTCCCTTTTTTTCTTTATTTTTCCCCTCAGAATTAGGCCAAAATCCAGGCCCCAAAGCGCCGCCTCTCCCACTCCTGCATTTGAGGCCTCAATCCCAGTGGTCAACCCCAAGTCAATCCCAATCCCAATCCCCTCACCACTACCAAATGCTTCTGGTTTTATTTTCCTTTTTTTCCCCATTTTTATCAATTTTTCCCATGTTTCCCCATTTTCCCTCAATTTTTCCCCTCAGAATTAGGCCACAATCCAGGCCCCAAAGCCTCTCCCACCCCACCTGTGAGGCCTCAATCCCAGTGATCGATCCCAATCAATCTCAATACCCTCACCACTACCAACTGCTTCTGATCTAATTTTCCTTGTTTTCCCCATTTTTATCAATTTTTCCCATGTTTTTCCATTTTTTCCCATTTTTCCTCCATTTTTCCCCTCAGAATTAGGCCACAATCAAGGCCTCAAAGTGCCCCCACCTGTGAGGCCTCGATCCCAGTGATCAATCCCAGTCAACCCCATTCCAAATCCTCTCACCACTATCAAACGCCTCTGACCTAATTTTCCCTGTTTGCCCCATTTTTATCCATTTTTCACATTTTTTCCCCTTTTTCCCCTTTTTTCTCCCCATTTTTCCTCTCAGAATTAGGCCGCAATCCAGGCCCCAAAGCACCCCCCCTTGTGAGGCCTCAATCCCAGTGATCAACCCCAATCCCCTCCCCACTCCCACCTCCCCCTGACCCCATTTTTCCCCTTTTTCCCCATTTTTCCCCATTTTTCCACATTTTTCCACATTTTCCACATTTTTTCCCATTTTCCCTCCATTTTTCCCCTCAGAATTAGGCCGCGCTCCAGGCCCCAAAGTGCCGCCACATTTGAGGCCTCAATCCCAGTGGTCGATCCCAATCCCCTCCCCACTCCCACCTCCCCCTGACCCCATTTTTCCCCTTTGTCCCCATTTTTCCCCTTTTTCCCCATTTTCCCCCATTTTCCACATTTTTCCCATTTTCCCTCCATTTTTCCCCTCAGAATTAGGCCACAATCCAGGCCCCAAAGCCTCTCCCCCTGTGAGGCCTCAATCCCAGCGGTCAATCCTAAATCAATCCCAATCCTAATCCCCTCACCACTACCAACTGCCTCTGACCTAATTTTCCTTGTTTTCCCCATTTTTATCCATTTTTCACATTTTTTCCCATTTTTTCCCTTTTTTCCCCATTTTCCCTCCATTTTTCCCCTCAGAATTAGGCCACAATCAAGGCCTCAAAGTGCCCCCACCTGTGAGGCCTCAATCCCAGTGATCAATCCCAGTCAACCCCATTCCAAATCCCCTCGCCACTACCAGCTGCCTCTGACCTCATTTTCCCTGTTTACCCCATTTTTATCCGTTTTCCACATTTTTTCCCCTTTTTCCCCTTTTTTCTCCCCATTTTTGCCCTCAGAATTAGGCCACACTCCAGGCCCCAAGGTGCCATCACTCCCACATTTGAGGCCTCAATCCCAGCGGTCGATCCCAATCCCGTCCCCACTCCCACCTGCCCCTGACCCCATTTTTCCCCATTTTCCACATTTTTTCCCTTTTCCCTCCATTTTTCTTCTCAGAATTAGGCTGCAATCCAGGCCCCAAAGTGCCACCACGTTTGAGGCCTCAATCCCAGCGGTCAACCCCCATCCCCTCCCCACTTTCACCTCCCCCTGACCCCATTTTTCCGTTTTTTCTCCATTTTTCCCATTTTTCCCCTTTTTCCCCCAATTTTTGCCCTCAGAATCAGACCTGGATCCAGGCCCCAAAGCGCCGCCATGTTTGAGGCCTCAATCCCAGTGATCGATCCCCATCCCCTCCCCACTCCCACCTCCCCCTGACCCCATTTTTCCCCATTTTTCCCCTTTTTCCCCATTTTTCCCCACTTTTCCCACTTGTCCCCTTTCTCCCCCCAGAAGCAGGACCGCATCGAGGCGCTGAAGCGGCAGGTGGAGCGGCACCGCTTCCACGTGCGCATGCTGGAGACGCTGCTGCGCATGCTGGACAACGACTCCATCCCCGTGGACCCCGTCAGGAAGCTCAAGGATGATGTGGAATATTATGTGGATTCCTGCCAGGAGCCTGATTTCGAGGAGAATGAGTTCCTCTACGATGATCTGGACCTGGATGACATCCGTAGGGAGAGGGGATGGGGGGGGAAATGGGGAAAAAATGGGGAGAAAAGAGGGAAAAACAGGATGGAAATGGGGAAAAATGGGGAGAAAATGGGAAAAAATGGGGAAAAATGGGGAAAAGGGGTTGGAATGGGGAGAAATGGGGTGGAAATGGGGAAAAATGGGGAAAACAGTGGGGGAATGGGGAAAAAATGGGGAGAAAATGGGGAAAAATGGGGGGGAAATGGGGAAAAATGGAGGGGAAGTGGGGAAAAGCAAGATGGAAATGGGGAAAATTGGGGGAAATGGGATAAAATGGAGGGAAGGGGGGAAATGGGGAGAAAATGGGGGGAAATGGTTGGAAAATGGGGGGAAATGGGGAAAAATGGGGAGAAAATGGAAAAAAATGGGGGGAAATGGGGAGGAAATGGGAAAAATGGGGAGGAAATGGGGAAGAGCAAGATGGAAATGGGGAAAATGGGGAGGAAATGGGAAAAAATGGGGCAGAATGGGGAGAAAATGGGAAAAAGAAGGATGGAAATGGGGAAAAACAGGGAGAAATGGGGAAAAGCAGGATGGAAATGGGGGGAAATGAGGAAAAAATGGAAGAAAGTGGGGGAATGGGTGGAAAAAGGGTAAAAAACCAGAAAATTGGGGAAAAAGAGATGGAAAAACAGGGAAAAAATGGAGAGGAAAATGGGGAAAATGGGTGGGAAAATTGGCAGGAAAATGAGGGAGGGGAAAGTAGGAAGAGGGAAGAAAATGGGAGGGAAATAAGAAAAAAATTGGATAGTGGGAAAAAAATGGGCTGGAAACTGGAAAAAATGGAAAAAATGTGGGGAAAAAAGGATTTGGGGAGGGAAATGGGAGATTGGGAAAAATGGGATTTTCTGGGAGAAAAATCGGGATTTTTTTCAGATTTCTTGGGACACAGGTGGGTTTTTTTGGGGATGAAAATGGAGTTTGGAGATGGGAATTGTTTGAGGTGTGCTGGGGGGGTTTGGTGGGGATTTTGGGTGGGGGGGATGCTCACAGTGACCCCTCTGTGCTCTTTGTGTCCCCCCAGCCCAGGCTCTGGTGGCCACGTCCCCCCCCAGCCACTCCCAGATGGAGGACGAGATCTTCAACCAGAGCAGCAGCACCCCCACATCGACCACCTCCAGCTCCCCAATTCCCCCCAGCCCTGCTGCAAATGCTGTGAGTGACACCCCAAAATATCCTAAAATATCCTAAAATATCCTAAAAATATCCTAAAAACATCAACCACCTCCAGCTCCCCAATTCCCCCCAGCCCTGCTGCAAATGCTGTGAGTGAAATCCTAAAATATCCTAAAATATCCTAAAAATATTCTGAATATTCAAAAAACCTCCATTGCTCCCAGCCCAGCTGCAAATGCTGTGAGTGAGACCCCAAAATATTCCAAAATATCCTAAAAATATCCTAAAATATCCCAAAATATCCTCAACACACTTGAAAATCATCCCAAAAAAACCCTAAATTAACTCAAACCACCCCAAAATACCCCAAAACCACCTAAACCCAACCCCCAAAACCAGCTCAGAATTCCCAAAATTCTCCAGTCCTCCATAAATACCCCAAAAATCTCCTTAAAACACCAAAATCACCCAAAATCCTCCCTAAATGCCCCAAAAATCTCCTTAAAACACCAAAACCACCCCAAAATCCTCCCAAAAATCTCCTTAAAACCCCAAAAATCACCCAAAATCCTCCCTAAATGCCCCAAAAATCTTCCTAAAACACCAAAATTCACCCCAAAGTATCCAAAATCATCTCCAAACACCCCAAAAATTCCCTTAAAACACCAAAAAACACTCAAAACACCCCAAAAGTCTCCTTAAAACACCAAAATTATCCAAAATCCTCTCAAAAATCTCCTTAAAACATGAAAATCACCCAAAATCCTCCCAAATATCTCCTTAAAACACCAAAATTATCCAAAATCCTCCCAAAAATCTCCTGGAAACACCAAAAATCACCCCAAAATCATCTCAAAACCTCCCAAAATTCTCCTTAAGACACCAAAATTCTCCTTAAAACACCAAAAATCACCCAAAATCCTCCCAAAAATCTCCTTAAAACACCAAAATCACCCTCAATACTCCCAAAAATCTCCTTAAAACACCAAAAATCACCCAAACTCATCTCAAAACCTCCCAAAAATCTCCTTGAAACATCAAAAATCACCCAAAATCCTCCCAAAATTCCCCAAGAATCTCCTTAAAAGACCAAAATCACCCAAGGTCATCTCAAAACACCCCAAAAATCTCCTTAAAACACCAAAATTCTCCTTAAAACACCAAAAATCACCCAAAATCCTCCCAAAAATCTCCTTTAAACATCAAAATCACTCCAAAATCCTCCCAAAACTCCCCAAAAATCTCCTTAAAACACCAAAAACCACCCAAAATTCCAATTTTGGGTCCCCCTGACCCCGTTTTTCCCCTCTTTTCCCCCCCAGGAGAATTCAGAGGACGACAAAAAGCGCGGCCGCTCCACCGACAGCGAGGTGGGACAGGTGAGGGGGGGGAGCCCCGAAATTTTGGGGAGGGGTCCCCAATTCTGGGGGTCACCCCCTTCCCTTTATCAGTTTGATTCCCCTCTTTAAATCCCCCCTTATTTAGGGTTTGTCCCCCCCTATTTTCGCAGTGGATTCTCCCATTTTAGGAGATGTTCCCCCTTTTTTTAATAATGGATTCTCCCATTTTTTATAGGTCTCCCCCCATTTTCATGATGGATTTTCCCATTTATAATGGGGGATCCCTCTTAAAGACCCCCCCCAATTTCATAATGGATCCTCCCAGTTTTTTGGGGACCCCTCCTCATAATTCCCCTCTATTTTAGGGGGTGTCTTCCCCCTATTTTTATAATGGATCCTTCCATTCTTAATGGGGATCCCTCTTAACCCCCCCCAAAATTTTAGGGTGTTCCGCCATTTTTATAATGGATCCTCCCATTTTTAATGGGAACCCCCCCATAAATTCCCCCCAATTTTAAGGTGTCTCCCCCTATTTTTATAATGGATCCTCCCATTTTTAATGGGACCCTCTTTAAAGACTCTCCCTCATTTTAGGGGCTCTCCCCTCTGTTTTCAGAATGGATCCTCCCATTTTTTTAATGGGATTCCCGTATTTATAAGGTGTCCCCCCCATTTTTACAATGGATCCTCCCATCATTAATGAGACCCCCTTTCATTGCCCCCCCCCATTTTGATAATGTATTCTCCCATTTTTAATGAGATTCTGCTATTTCCTAAGGTCTCCCCCCCATTTTGATAATGGATCCTCCCATTTTTAATGGAATTTCTCCTATTTTATAAGGTGTTCCCCCCCCCATTTTTATAATTGATCTTTCCATTATTAAAGGGATTCTTCCTATTTTATAAGATGTCCCCCCCCCATTTTTACAATGGATTCTCCCACCATTAACGGGGACCCCCCTCCATTTTTACAGTGGATTCTCCCATCATTAAAGGGACTCCCTTTCATTTCCCCCCCCCATTTTTATAATGGATCCTCCCATTATTAATGGCATTCCTGTATTTTATAAGGTCTCCCCCCCCATTTTGGTAATGGATTCTCCCATCATTAACAGGACCCCTTTTCATTACTCCCCCCATTTTTATAATGGATCCTCCCGTTCTTAATGGAATTCCCCTATTTTATAAAGTCCCCCCCCCATTTTTACAATGGATCCTCCCATTTTTAAAGAGACCCTGCTTTCATTAACCAACCGCCCAAATTACCACCCCAATTAACCAATTAACTCATTAATTAATTAACCAATTCCCTCTTTTTCTCTTCCAGTCTCCCGCCAAGAACGGGGCCAAGCCCCCCCCCCACCCCCACGCCCCCTCCCCCGCCGCCCCTCCCCCCTTCCCCCCCCCAGCTCCGCCCCCCCCACCCCCCTCAACAACGGCCCCGGCGCCGGGGGGGGACCCGGGGGTGGCCCCCAGACCCCCGGGGGGGGTCCCCAAAATTCGGGGGGTCCCAAAGGAGGGGGAGGGGCCGGCGGGGGGGGGTCGCACCCCCCCAGCACCCCCACCCCCACCCCCTACGCCCAGGCCGTGGCGCCGCCCGCGCCCCCCCCCAGCGCCCCCCAGCCCCGACCCCCCAGCGCCCAGCAGGCCGGGAAACAGAACGGGGGGGCCACCAGTGAGTGACTGGGGGGCACTGGGAGGGACTGGGAGGGACTGGGGGACACTGGGAGGGGATGGGAGGGGATGGGGGGGCACTGGGAGGGACTGGGATGGACTGGGAGGGGATTGAGGGGCACTGGAAGGGACTGGGAGGGGATGGGGGGGCACCAGTGAGTGACTGGGAGGGACTGGGCGGCGATGGGAGGGACTGGGGGGGACTGGGGAGACACCAGTGAGTGACTAGGGGGCACTGGGAGGGGATGGGGGGGGCACTGGGAGGGACTGGGAGGGGATTGGGGGGGACTGGGAGGGGACTGGGAGGGACTGGGAGGGGATTGGGAGGGACTGGGAGGGGACTGGGAGGGGATGGGGGGGACTGGGAGGGGACTGGGAGGGACTGGGAGGGGATTGGGAGGGACTGGGAGGGGACTGGGAGGGGATGGGGGGGACTGGGAGGGGACTGGGGGGGACTGGGAGGGAGGGGAGGGTAGTGGGAGGGACTGGGATGGGATTGGAGGGCACTGGGGGGGGACTGGGAGGGACTGGGAGGGGATTGGGGAGACACCAGTGAGTGACTGGGGGAACTGGGAGGGGATTGGGGGGAACTGGGAGGGGATGGGAGGGACTGGGAGGGGATGGGAGGGCACCAGTGAGTGACTGGGGGGGCACTGGGAGGGGATGAGGGGGAGTGGGAGTGACTGGGAGGGGATTGGGGGAGCACTGGGAGGGACTGGGGAGACACCAGTGAGTGACTGGCAGGGATTGGGGGGCACTGGAAGGGACTGGGAGTGACTTGGGGGCACCAGTGAGTGACTGGGGAAACTGAGAGGGGATGTGTTTTGTTTATTTTGGGGTGGTTTTGTTGGTTTGGGGTTAATTTTGGTGTTTATGATGTGATTTTGTTGGTTTTGGGGTGATTTTGGTGGTTATTTTGGTGTTTCGGGGGTGATTTTGGTGATTTTGGGGCCTTTCTCTCTCCCCAGGTTACAGCTGGGTTTTGGTGTTTTTGGTGTGATTTTGATGTTTTTTTATCTTTTTTGGTGATTTTGGGGCCTTTCTCTCCCCCCAGGTTACAGCTCGGTGGTCGCCGACAGCTCCTCGGAGCCGGGGCTGAGCGGGGCCGGGGCCCAACCCCCGCTGGGGCAGCCCCCGGGCCATGGGGCGGCTGGGAGTGCTCAGTGAGTGACTAAAATATCCCAAATTCACCCCAAAAATATCCCAAATTAACCCCAAAATCCATCCCAAATTAACCCCAAAACCTCCCACAGCAGTGCCCAGTGAGTGTCCTAAAATATCCCTAAAACACCCCCAAATCCATCCCAAATTAACCTCTCTCAGACTCCTGAAATTTCCCCAAAATCCCCTCAAAAAAACCCCTGAAATTTCCCAAAATTCCCGTTTTTCACCACAAAATTCCCATTTTTACCCCAAAATTCCTGTTTTTAACCCCAAATTTCCCCTATCTGACCCCACTTTCCCCTCACAAAAAGGAGCCCGGAGTTCCTCCAAACCCCAAACCCCCTCACCCAAAATCCCCCCTGAACCCCCTCAGACCCCAGAAATTCCCCCCAAATCCCCTCAAAACCCCAAATTTTTCCAAAAATTCCCATTTTTAACCCACTATTTCGATTTTTCACCCCAAAATTTCCCTTTCTGACCTCACTTTCCCCTCACAAAAAGGAGCCCGGGCCTCCCCCAAACCCCAAAATCCCCCCTTAACTTCCCCCTCAGAAACCCAGAAATCCCCCCCAAAAAAACCCCAAATCCCCCCAAAATTCCCATTTTTCAACTCAAAACCCCCTCATTTTCCCAAAATTCCCAAATTTCACGTTTTTTCCCAAAATTTCCATTTCTCACCCCAAAATTCCCCTTTCTGACCCCACTTTCCCTTCACGAAAAGGAGCCCGGAGCCCCTCCAAACCCCAAAATCCCCTCAAAAAAACCCCCAAAATCCTCCCCCAAAAAGCCCCAAATTCCCCCAAATCCCTGTTTTTTCCCAAAATTCCCAATTTTCACTCCAAATTTCCCATTTTTTCCCAAAATTTCCGTTTTTCACCCCAAATTTCCCCTCTCTGACCTCACTTTCCCCTCACAAAAAGGAGCCCGGGCCTCCCCCAAACCCCAAAATCCCCCCTTAACTTCCCCCTCAGAAACCCAGAAATCCCCCCCAAAAAAACCCCAAATCCCCCCAAAATTCCCATTTTTCAACTCAAAACCCCCTCATTTTCCCAAAATTCCCATTTTTCACCCCAAATTTCATGTTTTTTCCCAAAATTTCCATTTCTCACCCCAAAATTCCCCTTTCTGACCCCACTTTCCCCTCACGAAAAGGAGCCCGGAGCCCCTCCAAACCCCAAAGTCCCCTCAAAAAAAAACCCTCAAAAAAGCCCCAAATCCCCCAAAATTCCCCTTTTTTTCCCAAAATTCCCAATTTTCACTCCAAATTTCCCATTTTTTTCCCAAAATTTCCGTTTTTCACCCCAAAACTCCCCTCTCTGACCCCACTTTCCCCTCACAGGAAGGAGCCCGGGCCTCCCCCAAACCCCAAAATCCCCCCTTAACTTCCCCCTCAGAAACCCAGAAATCCCCCCCAAAAAAACCCCAAATCCCCCCAAAATTCCTATTTTTGAACTCAAAACCCCCTCATTTTCCCAAAATTCCCAAATTTCACGTTTTTTCCCAAAATTTCCATTTCTCACCCCAAAATTCCCCTTTCTGACCCCACTTTCCCCTCACGAAAAGGAGCCCAGAGCCCCTCCAAACCCCAAAATCCCCTCAAAAAAACCCCCAAAATCCTCCGCCAAAAAGCCCCAAATTCCCCCAAATCCCTGTTTTTTCCCAAAATTCCCAATTTTCACCCCAAATTTCCCATTTTTTTCCCAAAATTTCTGTTTTTCACCCCAAATTTCCCCTCTCTGACCCCACTTTCCCCTCACAAAAAGGAGCCCGGGGCTACCCCAAACCCCAAAATCCCTGCTAACTTCCCTCTCAGAAACCCGGAAATTCACCCTAAAACCCCCAAAATCCTCATTTTCCACCCCAAAAACACCCTAATTTTTCCAAAATTCCTGTTTTTCACCACAGAATTCCCATTTTTACCCCGAAATTCCTGTTTTTCACCCCAAATTTCCCCTTTCTGACCCCACTTTCCCCTCACAGAAAGGAGTCCGGGGCCCCTCCAAACCCCAAAATCCCCTCAAAAAATCCCCCAAAATCCCCCCCAAAAAAGCCCCAAATCCCCCAAAATTCCCCTTTTTTTCCCAAAATTCCCATTTCTCACCCCAAATTTCCCCTCTCTGACCCCACTTTCCCCTCACAGGAAGGAGCCCGGGGCTACCCCAAACCCCAAAATCCCCGCTAACTTCCCTCTCAGAAACCCGGAAATTCACCCTAAAGCCCCCAAAATCCTCATTTTCCACCCCAAAAACCCCCTAATTTTTCCAAAATTCCTGTTTTTCACCACAGAATTCCCATTTTTACCCCGAAATTCCTGTTTTTCACCCCAAAATTCCCCTTTCTAACCCCACTTTCCCCTCACGAAAAGGAGCCCGGAGCCCCTCCAAACCCCAAAATCCCCTCAAAAAAACCCCTAAAAAAAGCCCCAAATCCCCCAAAATTCCCCTTTTTTTCCCCAAATTCCCATTTTTCACCCCAAATTTCCCCTCTCTGACCCCACTTTCCCCTCACAGGAAGGAGCCCGGTGCCCCCCAGCCCCCCCAACCCCCCGTGGGTGGGGCCGGGGCCGCCCTGCTGGGCCCCCCCCTCAGCGCGGCCGGGCCGGGCTCTCCCACCCCCCCCTTCCCCGACAGCAAAGGGGGGGCGGGGGGAGCTCCCCCCCTGCTCAACGGCCCCCCCCCAGTTCAGCACCGCCCCCGACATCAAGGTGAGAAAATTTCAGCATTTTTGGGCCAAAATTTGGTGATTTTTGGGTCAAATTTGCTCAATTTTGGGGCCTACTGGTTCAGTTTTATGAACGAACCCCCCCCCGCTTGCTGCGGGTTTGGTATCACCCACCGGTGGTTCGTTCCACTTTAAAATTTAAATTTGGGTTTCTTAAATTGTGAGGGAAAAAATTGGGAATTTTGTGGAAAAATTGGGATTTGAGGGGAAAAAAAATGGGGATTTTTTGGGAAAATTGGGGATTTTGGGGGAAAAATTGGGAATTTTGGGGAAAAAATTGGGAATTTCAGGGAAGAATTTTGGGTTTTGGTCTCCCTCCCCCCCCCGCTCGCTGCGGGTTTGGTATCGCCCGCCGGTGGTTCGTTCCACTTTAAAATTTAAATTTGGGTTTCTTAAATTGTGAGGGAAAAAAATGGGGATTTTGGGGAAAAAAATGGCAATTTTTTGGGAAAATTGGGGATTTTGGGGGAAAAATTGGGAATTTTGGGGAAAAAATGGGGAATTTCAGGTCAGAATTTTGGGTTTTGGTCTCCCTCCCCCGCTGCGATTTTGGTATCGCCCGTTGTTTAAATTTTTGAATTTTCCTTTCTGAATTTTGGGGGAAAAAATGGGAATTTTGGGGGAAAAAAAATGGGAATTTTTGGGGAAATTTTGAGAATTTTGGGGGAAAAGATGAGGAATTTTGGGAAGAATTTGGGGAATTTTGGGGAAAAAATTGGGGAATTTTGGGAAGAAATTGGGAATATTGGGAGGAAAAACCAGGAATTTGGGGGGGAAGTCAGGAATTTGGGGGAAAAAAATCAGGAATTTTTAGAAAAAAAAATGGGGAATTTGGGGGAAAAATGAGGAATTTTTTTGGTAAAAAAATGGGAATTTTTGGGGGAAAAATGAGGAATTTTTTGTGTAAAAAAAAGGGAATTTTTGAGTAAAAAATCGAGATTTTTGGGTAAAAAAATGGGAATTTTTGGGTAAAAAAATGGGAATTTTGGGGGGAAAAAATGGGAATTTTTGGGGAAAAGATGAGGAATTTGGGGAAAAAAATGGGAATTTCGGGTAAAAAAGATGGGAATTTTTGGGTTAAAAAATCGGAATTTTTGGGTAAAAATTTGAGATTTTTGGGTAAAAAAATGGGGATTTTGGGGTAAAAAAGTGAGAATTTTGGGGGAAAATAAGGAATTTTTAGAAAAAAAATGGGGAATTTTGGGAAAAAATTAGGATTTTTTGGGGAAAAAAAGGGAATTTTTAGAAAAAAAAATGGGGAATTTGAGGGAAAAATGAGGAATTTTTTGTGTAAAAAAAGGGAATTTTGGGGTAAAAAATTGAGATTTTTGTGTAAAAAAAATTGAGATTTTTGGGTAAAAAAATGGGAATTTTTGGGTAAAAAATGGGAATTTTTTGGGAAAAATCAGGGATTTCAGGGATCTCAAATTTTGGGACCCCCACCCCAATTTTGGGATCCCAATTTTGGGACCCCCTCCCCAATTTTGGACCCCCAGGCCCCGGAGCCCCTGAGCAGCCTGAAGTCGATGGCCGAGCGAGCGGCGCTGGGGACGGGGCTGGAGGAGCCAGGACCCCCCCTGCACCTGGCTGAGAGGGGTGAGACCCCTCCCCTGATTAATTTAATCTAATTAATTAACTTTAATTAACTTAATTAACTCCTAATTAATCCTGACCCCCCAAAAACCTCCCCAAATTAACCCCAAATTAAATTAACCCTGACACCACCTGCACCTGGCTGAGAGGGGTGAGACCTCTCCCCTAAATAATTTAATTAACTTAATTAACTTCTAATTAATCCTGACTTCCAAAACCCCCCCTAAAATCCCCCCTAAACCTCCCTGGGTACCCCCAAACCTCCTCAAACCCACCCTGAGTGTCCCAAAATCCCCCCAAAACCTCCTCAGATTCCCCCAAATTTTCCCCAAATCCCCCCCAACCCCCCAAAATTCCCCCAAATCCTCCCCAAAATCCCCCTTAAATCCCCAAAATCCCCAAAATCCTTCCCCAAATCCCCTCTTAACCTCTTTAAACCTCCCCAAATTCCCCCAAATCCCCCCCAAACCCCCCAAAAAATTCCCCAAATCCTCCCCAATCCTCCCCAGATCCCCCCCTACCCTCCCAAAATCCCCCAAATCCTCCCCAAAATCCCCCAAAAATCCCCCCAAATCCCCCCAGACCTCCCCTAACCCTCCTGGACCCCCCAAAATTCTCCCCCAACATCCCAAAATCCCCCAAATTCCCTCCTAAACTCCCCAAAACCCCCCCCAAACCCCCAAAAATCTCCCCCAGATCCCCCCTAACCTCCCCTAACCCTCCTGGACCCCCCAAAATTCTCCCCCAACATCCCAAAATCCCCCCAAATCCCCCCAAAATCCCCCCAAATCCCCCAAAATCCCCCCCAAATCCTCTCAAAATCTCCCCAAATTCCCTCCTAATCTCTTTAAACATCCCCAAATTCCCCTCAAATCCCCCCCAAACCTCCCCAAATCCCCCCAAATTCCCTTTTAAACTCCCCAAATCCCCCCAAACCTCCCCCAAATCCCCCCCTAACTGCCTTGGGCACCCCCAAATCCCCCCAAATCCTCTCAAAATCCCCCAAATCCCCCAAAAATCCCCCCAAATCCTCCCCAAATTCCCCCCTAACCCTCCTGGACCCCCAAAATTCCCCCCCAACATCCCAAAATTCCCCTAAATCCCCCCCAAAAATCCCCCCCAAAAATCCCCCCTAACCCCTGTCTCTCCTCTCTCCCCCCCCCCAGATCTCCTCCTGGGGGCTGGGGGGGCTCCCCCCACCTCGGGGGGCTCTGGGGGAGGCTCAGGGGGTCCCGGGGGGGCTCTGGGGGAGGTCAGCATCCCCCTGTCCCTGGGGGTCTGTCCCCTGGGACCCCTCCCCCTGCCCAAGGAGCAGCTGTACCAGCAGGCCCTGCAGGAGCCAGCCTGGCACCACATGCCCCACCCTTCGGATTCTGAGAGGATCAGGTGGGGAAATCTGAAATTTGGGGGGATTTGGGGGGGGTTTGGGGGGTCCTGGGGGGGGTTTGGGGGGTCCTGGGTGGGATTTGGGGGGTCCTGGGTGGAATTTCAGGGGGTTACAGGGGGTTTAGAGCAGTTAAATTTGAATTTTTGGGGAATTTTTGGTGATTCTTGTCCTCATCCCTCAGATTCTGAGAGGATCAGGTGGGAATCCAAAATTTGGGGGGGTTTGGGGGGTCCTGGGTGGGATTTGGGGGGTCCCAGGTGAAATTTCAGGGGGTTACAGGGGAATTTTGGGGGTTTCAGAGTTAAATTTGAATTTTTGGGGGATTTTTGGCCCCACCCTTCGGATTCTGAGAGGATCAGGTGGGGAATCTGAAATTTGGGGGGGGGTCCTGGGTGGGATTTGGAGGGGTTCAGAGCAGTGAAATTTGAATTTTTGGGGAATTTTTGGCGATTCTTGCCCCACATCCCTTTGGATTCTGAGAGGATCAGGTGGGGAAATCCAAAATTTGGGGGGAATTTGGGGGGTCCTGGGTGGGATTTGGGGGTTTCAGAGCAGTTAAATTTGAATTTTTGGGCGATTTTTGGCACCACCCCTTTGGATTCTGAGAGGATCAGGTGGGGAATCTGAAATTTGGGGGGATTTGGGGGGGATTTGGGAGGTTTTAGAGCAGTGAAATTTGAATTTTTGGGGGATTTTTGGTAATTCTTGTCCCCACCCCTCGGATTCTGAGAGGATCAGGTGGGGAAATCTGAAATTTGGGGAGGATTTGGGGGGTCCTGGATGGAATTTCAGGGGGTTACAGGGGAATTTTGGGGTTTTTAGAGCAGTGTAATTTGAATTTTTGGGGATTTTTGGCACCACTCCTTCAGATTCTGACAGGATCAGGTGGGGAAATCTGAAATTTGGGGGGAATTTGGGGGGTCCTGGGTGGGATTTGGGGGGTCCTGGATGAAATTTCAGGGGGTTACAGGGGAATTTTTGGGGTTTCAGAGCAGTGAAATTTGAATTTTTGGGGAATTTTTGGCAATTCTTGCCCCACATCCCTTTGGATTCTGAGAGGATCAGGTGGGGAATCTGAAATTTGGGGGGGTTTGGGGGGTCCTGGGGGGATTTGGGGAGGTTAAATGAAGATTTTTTAGGGGATTTTTGGTGATTCTTGTCCCCATTCCTGTGACTCTGAGAGGATCAGTTGGGGAAATCTGAAATTTGGGGGGATTTGGGGGGTCCTGGGTGAAATTTTAGGGGATTTCAGGGGGTTCAGAGCAGTTAAATTGGATTTTTTGGGCGATTTTTGGCACCACCCCTTTGGATTCTGAGAGGATCAGGTGGGGAATCCAAAATTTGGGGGGTCCTGGGTGGGATTTGGGGGGGTTCAGAACAGTTAAATTTGAATTTTGGGGGATTTTTGGCACCACTCCTTCAGATTCTGAAGGGATCAGGTGGGGAATCTGAAATTTGGGGGAGATTTGGGGGGTCCTGGGGGGGATTTGGGGGGGTTTAGAGCAGTGAAATTTGAATTTTTGGGGGATTTCTGGCCACATCTTTCAGATTCTGAAGGAATCAGATGGAGAATCTGAAATTTGGGGGGGATTTGGGGGGTCCTGAGTGGGATTTGGAGGGGTTTAGAGCAGTTAAATTGGAATTTTTTTGGAATTTTTGGCAATTTTTGTCCCATTTCTTTGATTCTGAGAGGATCAGGTGGGGAATCCAAAATTTGGGGGGTCCTGGGTGGGATTTGGGGAGTTAAATGAAGATTTTTTGGGGATTTTTGGCACCATTTCTGTGATTCTGAGAGGATCAGGTGGGGAATCCAAAATTTGGGGGAGATTTGGGGGGTCCTGGGGGGGATTTGGGGGGTCCCAGGTGAAATTTCAGGGGGTTACAGGGGAATTTTGGGGGTTCAGAGTAGTGTAATTTGAATTTTTGGGGGATTTTTGGCACCACTCCTTCAGATTCTGAGAGGATCAGGTGGGAAATCTGAAATTTGGGGGGTCCTGGGGTGAATTTCAGGGGGTTACAGGGGAATTTTGGGGGTTTTAGAGCAGTGTAATTTGAATTTTTGGGGATTTTTGGCACCATCCCTTTGGATTCTGAGAGGATCAGGTGGGGAATCCAAAATTTGGGGGGTCCTGGGTGGGATTTGGGGAGGTTTAGAGCAGTGAAATTTGAATTTTTGGGGGATTTTTGGCACCATTCCTGTGATTCTGAGAGGTTCAGGTGGGGATCTGAAATTTGGGGGGTTTGGGGGGTCCTGGGGGGGATTTGGGGGGTCCTGGGTGGGATTTCGGGGGGTTACAGGGGAATTTTGGGGGTTTTAGAGCAGTGAAATTTGAATTTTTGGGGGATTTTTGGTAATTCTTGTCCCCATTCCTGTGATTCTGAGAGGATCAGGTGGGGAATCTGAAATTTGGGGGGAATTTGGGGGGTCCTGGGTGAAATTTTAGGGGGTTTCAGGGGAGTTCAGAGCAGTTAAATTGGATTTTTTGGGGGATTTTTGGCCACATCCCTTTGGATTCTGAGAGGATCAGGTGGGGACCCCAAAATTTGGGTGGGATTTGGGGGGTCCTGGATTAAATTTCAGGGGGTTACAGGGGGGTTCAGAGCAGTTAAATTTGAATTTTTGGGGATTTTTGGCACCACCCCTCGGATTCTGAGAGGATCAGGTGGGAAATCTGAAATTTGGGGGGGATTTGGGGGGTCCTGGGGGGGATTTGGGGGGTCCTGGATGAAATTTCAGGGGGTTACAGGGGGTTCAAAGCAGTGTAATTTGAATTTTTTTGGGATTTTTGGCACCACTCCTTCAGATTCTGAAGGGATCAGGTGGAGAATCTGAAATTTGGGGGGTCCTGGGTGGGATTTGGGGGGGATTTGGGGGGTCCTGGGTGGGATTTGGGGGGTCCTGGATGGAATTCCAGGGGGTTACAGGGGAATTTTGGGGGTTTTAGAGCAGTGAAATTTGAATTTTTGGGGGATTTTTGGCCACATCTTTCAGATTCTGAAGGAATCAGATGGAGAATCTGAAATTTGGGGGGGATTTGGGGGGTCCTGGGTGGGATTTAGGAGGATTTGGGGGGGTTTAGAGCAGTGTAATTTGAATTTTTGGGGGATTTTTGGCCACATCCCTCAGATTCTGAGAGGATCAGGTGGGGAATCTGAAATTTGGGGGGGTTTGGGGGGTCCTGGGGGGGATTTGGGAGGTTTTAGAGCAGTGAAATTTGAATTTTTGGGGGATTTTTGGCACCACCCCTCGGATTCTGAGAGGATCAGGTGGGGAATCTGAAATTTGGGGGGGATTTGGGGGGTCCTGGGGGGGATTTGGGGGGTCCTGGGGGGTCCTGGGGGGGATTTGGGGGGTCCTGGGTGGGATTTAGGGGGGTTCAGACATGTTAAATTTGAATTTTTGGGGGATTTTTGGCACCACTCATTTGGATTCTGAGAGGATCAGGTGGGGAATCTGAAATTTGGGGAGATTTGGGGGGGTTTGGGGGGGATTTGGGGGGTCCCGGGGGGGATTTGGGGGGTCCTGGGGGGATTTGGGGGGTCCCAGGTGGAATTTCAGGGGGTTACAGGGGGTTCAAAGCAGTGAAATTTGAATTTTTGGGGGATTTTTGGCCACATCTTTCAGATTCTGAAGGAATCAGATGGAGAATCTGAAATTTGGGGGGGGGGTTTGGGGGGTCCTGGGTGGGATTTAGGAGGATTTGGGGGGTTTCAGAGCAGTTAAATTTGAATTTTTGGGGGATTTTTGGCACCATTCCTGTGATTCTGAGAGGATCAGGTGGGGAATCCAAAATTTGGGGAGATTTGGGGGGTCCTGGGGGGATTTGGGGGGGATTTGGGGGGTCCTGGGTGGGGTCTGGGGGGTCCTGGGGGGGATTTGGGGGGTCCCAGGTGGAATTTCAGGGGGTTACAGGAGGTTTCAGAGCAGTTAAATTTGAATTTTTGGGGGATTTTTGGCACCATTCCTGTGATTCTGAGAGGATCAGGTGGGGAAATCTGAAATTTGGGGGGTCCTGGGGGGGATTTGGGGAGGTTAAATGAAGATTTTTTGGGGGATTTTTGGTAATTCTTGTCCCCATTTCTGTGATTCTGAGAGGATCAGGTGGGGAATCCAAAATTTCGGGGAGATTTGGGGGGTCCTGGGGGGGATTTCAGGGGGTTTAGAGCAGTGAAATTTGAATTTTTGGGGGATTTTTGGCACCACTCCTTCAGATTCTGAGAGGATCAGGTGGGAAATCTGAAATTTGGGGGGAATTTGGGGGGTCCTGGGGGGGATTTGGGGGGTCCTGGGTGGAATTTCAGGGGGTTACAGGGGAATTTTGGGGGTTTCAGAGCAGTGTAATTTGAATTTTTGGGCGATTTTTGGCACCACCCCTTTGGATTCTGAGAGGATCAGGTGGGGAATCTGAAATTTGGGGGGTCCTGGGGGGGATTTGGGGGGGTTTAGAGCAGTTAAATTTGAATTTTTGGGGGATTTTTGGCAATTTTTGTCGCATTTTTGGGATTCTGAGAGGATCAGGTGGGGAAATCTGAAATTTGGGGGGAATTTGGGGGGTCCTGGGTGGGATTTGGGGGGTCCTGGATGAAATTTCAGGGGGTTACAGGGGGTTCAGAGCAGTTAAATTTGAATTTTTGGGGGATTTTTGGCACCACCCCTTTGGATTCTGAGAGGATCAGGTGGGGAATCCAAAATTTGGGGGGATTTGGGGGGTCCTGGGTGGAATTTGGGGTTTTAGAGCAGTGAAATTTGAATTTTTGGGGAATTTTTGGCAATTCTTGTCCCTATTCCTGTGATTCTGAGAGGATCAGGTGGGGAAATCTGAAATTTGGGGGGGATTTGGGGGGTCCTGGGTGGAATTTCAGGGGGTTACAGGGGAATTTTGGGGGTTTCAGAGCAGTGAAATTTGAATTTTTGGGGGATTTTTGGCACCACTCTTTCAGATTCTGAAGGGATCAGGTGGAAAATCTGAAATTTGGGGGGTCCTGGGGGGATTTGGGGGTCCTGGAAATTGAGATTTTAACCCAATTTTGGGTGTTTTAACCTAATTTTGGGTGTTTTTTCCCTTGTAATTACATTCCATTCCCATCATTTTAATTCAGATTTTAATTCTGATTTTTTTACCCATTTTTAACCCAATTTTATTTATTTTTTCCCCTATGATTTCCATTTCTCCCATTTTAATTCCAATTTTTTGCCCATTTTGTGCCCATTTTTTAACTAATTTTTAATTTATTTTCCCCCCATTGATTCCTTCCATTCCCATAATTTTAATTCAGATTTTAATTCTGATTTTTTACTGATTTTAATTTTTTTTCCTATGATTTCTTTCCATTTCTCCCATTTTAATTCAGATTTTTTGCCTGTTTTTAACCCAATTTTTGTGGTTTTTTTTCCCCCATTGATTCCATCCCACTCCCATAATTTTAATTCAGATTTTTCCCCATTTTTAACCCAAAATTTATTTTTTTTTCCCTATGATTTCATTCCATTTCTCCCATTTTAATTCTGATTTTTTCCCGTTTTTCCCCATTTTTAACCCAATTTTTGTGGTTTTTTTTCCCCCTTTGATTCCTTCCATTCCCACCATTTTAATTCAGATTTTAATTCTGATTTTTTTACCTTTTTTAAACTCATTTTTAATTTATTTTCTCCTCTTTGATTCCTTCCATTCCAATCATTTTAATTCAGATTTTAATTCACATTTTTTGCCCATTTTAACCCAATTTTCTTTATTATTTTCCCTATGATTTCTTTCTATTTCTCCCATTTTAATTCCGATTTTTTACCCATTTTTAACCCAATTTTATTTATTTTTTCCTCTATGATTTCTTCCATTTCCATCATTTTAATTCAGATTTTAATTCAGATTTTTTCCCGTTTTTCCCCATTTTTAACCCAATTTTTATGTTTTTTTTTCCCCCATTGATTCCATCCCACTCCCATTTTATAAACTCTGATTTTTTCCCCATTTTTAACCCAAATTTGATTTATTTTCCCCCCCAGGCAGTACCTGCCCCGCAATCCCTGCCCCACCCCCCCCTATCACCACCAGCTGCCCCCTCCCCACTCGGACACCGTGGAGTTCTACCAGAGGCTGAGCACAGAGACCCTGTTCTTCATCTTCTACTACCTGGAGGTACCAAAATCACCCAAATTCAGCCCAAAAATTCAGCCCAAAATCAAAAAATTTCATCCCAAAAATTGCAGAAATTCACCCCAAAATTCGCCTCAAAAAATCAAAAAATTCGCCCCAAAAATCACAAAAATTCACCCAAAAATCGAAAAAAATCAGCCCAAAAATCACAAAAATTCAGCCCAAAAATTCACCCCAAAATCAAAAAAATTCACCCCAAAAATTAAAATAATTCACCCCAAAAATTCACCCTAAAATGAAAAAAATTCACCCCAAAAATTCACCCCAAAATCAGAAAAATTCACCCCAAAAATTCCAGAAATTCACCCCAAAATTCGCCTCAAAAATCAAAAAATTCACCCCAAAAATCAAAAAAATTCAGCCCAAAAATGTAAAAAATTGACCCCAAAATTTACCCCAAAATCACAAAAAAATCACCCAAAAAATCACCCCCAAAATCAAAAAATTCACCCCAAAATTCACCTCAAAAAATCAAAAAATTCACCCCAAAAATCACAAAAATTCAGCCCAAAAATCACAAAAATTCACCCCAAAAATTTAAAAAATTCACCCCAAAAATTCACCCTAAAATCAAAAAAATTTACCCCCAAAAATCACAAAAATTCCCCCCAAAAATGAGATTTTTGAGCCCCTGTTCTTCATCTTCTACTACCTGGAGGTACCAACATCACCCAAATTCAGCCCAAAAATTCACCCCAAAATCAAAAAAATTCAGCCCAAAATTCGCCTCAAAAAATCAAAAAATTCAGCCCAAAAATTGCAGAAATTCACCCCAAAATTCGCCTCAAAAAATCAAAAAAATCACCCCAAAATAAAAAAAAATTCAGCCCAAAAATTCAGCCCAAAATCAAAAAAATTCACCCCAAAAATTAAAAAATTCACCCCAAAATTCGCCTCAAAAATCAAAAACTTTTCCCCAAAAATCACAAAAATTCACCCCAAAAATAAAAAAATTCGCCCCAAAAATCAAAAAAATTCACCCCAAAATTTAAAAAATTTACCCCAAAAATGTAAAAAATTGACCCCAAAATTCAGCCCAAAATCAAAAAAATTCATCTCAAAAATGACAAAAATTCCCCCCAAAAATGAGATTTTTGAGCCCCTGTTCTTCATCTTCTACTACCTGGAGGTACCAAAAACACCCAAATTCAGCCCAAAAATTCAGCCCAAAATCAAAAAAATTCATGCAAAATTCAGAATATTTTGGGCTATAATTGGGTTAATATTCAGAATATTTTGGGGTTAAAAATCAGAATATTTTGGATAAAAATCAGAATATTTTGGGGTAAAAATTCAGAATATTTTGGGTTAAAAATCAGAATATTTTGGGTTAAAATTCAGAATATTTGGGTTAAAATTCAGAATATTTTGGGTTAAAAATCAGAATATTTGGGCTAAAATTGGGCTAAAAATTCAGAATATTTTGAGGTTAAATTCAGGATATTTGGGGCTAAAAACTCAGAATATTTGAAGCAAAATTCAGAATATTTTGGGTTAAAAATCAGAATATTTTGGGGTAAAAATTCAGAATATTTTGGATAAAAATTAGAATATTTTGGATTAAAAATCAGAATATTTTGGGGTAAAATTCAGAATATTTTGGGGTTAAATTCAGAATATTTTGGGTTAAAAATCAGAATATTTTGGAGTAAAAAATCAGAATATTTTAGATTAAAAATCAGAATATTTTAGATAAAAATCAGAATATTTTGGGGTAAAAATTCAGAATATTTGGGCTAAAATTTTGCTAAAAATCAGAATATTTTGGGTAAAAATCAGAATATTGTGGTGAATGTTCCCCCCTGATTTTGGGGTGATTTCCCCAGATTTTGTGCTCCCAAATTTGAATTTTTTTGATTTTTAGGGCACCAAGGCTCAGTACCTGGCAGCCAAAGCCCTGAAGAAACAATCGTGGCGGTTCCACACCAAGTACATGATGTGGTTCCAGCGGCACGAGGAGCCCAAAACCATCACGGACGAGTTCGAGCAGGTGAGGGAAAATCCCAAAATCCCCCAAATTCAACCCAAAAAAATAAAAAAAACAAAAAAATCCAAAAAAAACTGGGTTAAAATCCCATTTAATTTGGATTTTTTGGGGATTTTTTTTTGATTTTTAATTGATTTTTAATTGATTTTTTGGGGTAAAATTACTAAAATTTATCCCATCATTTTTAAATTTCCAAATGGATCCCAAATTCCCCTGAATTCACCCCAAAAATAACAAAAAATCCCAAAAAACCAAAAAAAACGGGGTCAAAATCCCATTTAATTTGGATTTTTTAGGGATTTTTAATGGATTTTTAATGGATTTTTAATGGATTTTTAAGTGTAAAGTCATTAAAATCCATCCCATAATTCCAAAATTTTCACTTGGATTCCCAAAATTCACCCAAAAATCCCAAAAATTTTGCAAAAGTCCCAAAATTTCCCCCAAAAATCTCAAGATTTTTTCCTAAAAACCCAAAATTTTCCCCAAAAATCCCAAATTTTTTTCCTAAAAATCCCAAAATTTCACCCAAAAAAATCCCAAAATAAAATAAAAAATTCCCCTAAAATCCCAAAATTTCACCCAAAAATCCCCAAATTTCTCCTAAAATAAAATTTTTTAAATCCCCCAAAATCCCAAAATTTTCCCTTTAAAAATCCCAAAAATTTTCCAAAACATCCCAAAATTTCACCTAAAAATTCCAAATTTTTCCCCTAAAATCCCCATTTTTTTTTTCCTAAAAACCCCAATTTTTTTCCCAAAAATCCCAAATTTTTTTTCCTAAAAATCCCAAAATTTTCTCCTAAAAATCCCAAAATTTTCCCTTAAAAATCCCCAAAAAATTTCCAAAAAATCCCAAAATTCCAAATTTTTCCCTTAAAATCCCAAATTTTTTTCCTAAAAACCCCAAACTTTTCCCCCAAAAATCTCAATTTTTTTCTAAAAATCCTGAATTTTTTCCCTTAAAAATCCCCCAAAAATTTCAAAAAAATCCCAAAATTCCACCCCAAAATTCCAAATTTTTCCCCTAAAATCCCGAATTTTTTTTCCTAAAATTCCCAAAGTTTTCCCCCAAAAATCTCAATTTTTTTCCTAAAAATCCCAAAATTTTCCCTTAAAAATCCCAAAAATTTTCAAAAAATCCCAAAATTTTCCCCCCAAAATCCCACAATTTTTTCCTAAAAAATCCCAAATTTTTTCCCTAAAAAACCCCAAAAATTCCCCCAAAAATCCCAAAATTTCCCCTAAAACTCCCAATTTTTTTTCCTAAAAATTCCAAATTTTTTTCCTAAAAATCCCAATTTTTTTTCCTAAAAATCCCCAATTTTTTTCCTAAAAATCCCAAAAATTCCCCCAAAAAATCCCGAAATTTTCCCCCAAAATCCCAATTTTTTTTTCCTAAAAACCCCCAAATTTTTTTCCTAAAAATCCCAAAAATTTCCCCAAAAATCCCAAAATTTCCCCTCAAAATCCCATTTTTTTTTCCTAAAAATCCCAATTTTTCTCCCCAAAAATTCCCTTGAAATTAAAAAAAAATTCCCAAACATCCTAAAATTTCCCCCCAAAATCCCAAAATTTTCCATTAAAAATCCCAAAAAAATTTCAAAAAAATCCCAAAATTCCACCCCAAAAATCCCACATTTTTTTCCTAAAAATCCCAAAATTTTCCCTTAAAAATCCCCAAAAATTATCCAAAAAAATCCCAAAACTCCACCCCAAAATTCCAAATTTTCCCCTAAAATCCCAATTTTTTTTCCTAAAAACCCCAAAATTTTTCCCCAAAAATCTCAAACTTTTTTTCTAAAAATCCCAATTTTTTTCCTAAAAATTTTGAATTTTTTCCCTTAAAAAATCCCAAAAAATTTCAAAAAAATCCCCCAAATTTTCCAAAAAAACCCAAAATTCCACCCCAAAATTCCAAATTTTTCCCCTAAAATCCCAAATTTTTTTCCCTAAAAACCCCAAAATTTTTCCCCAAAAATCCCGAATTTTTTTTCCTAAAAATTCCAAACTTTTCCCCCAAAAATCCCAAAGTTTTTTCCTAAAAATCCCAAAATTTTCCCCCAAAAATCTCAATATTTTCCTAAAAATCCCAAAATTTTCTCCTAAAAATCCCAAAATTTTTCCTAAAAAATCCAAATTTTTTCCCTAAAAAATCCCCTAAATCCCCTCCCCTAACTCCGATTTTTTTGCGGTTTTTTTTAATCAACCGTTCCCATCCCCCTCCACCCCTCCCACCCATTAATCACCATTAATTACCGTTAATTATTAATTAATTCCAGGGCACTTACATCTATTTTGACTACGAGAAGTGGGGGCAGAGGAAGAAGGAGGGATTCACCTTCGAGTATCGCTACCTGGAGGATCGCGACCTGCAGTGAGGGGGGACCCCAAAAAAACCCCAAAAAACCCCAAAACCCCCCCAAAAAAACCCCAAAAAACCCAAATCCCCTCCCCCCCTGCATGATTGGGGGGGGGTCAGAACCATCAACACCCCCAAAATTTCTCAAATTCACCCCAAAAATCCCCCCCCCACTTCCGGGTGCTACCATTTTGTTGCGGGATGGGGGGGGGGAGGTTTAAAAACAAAAACAACAAAAATTTTAAAAAATTAACAAAAAAAAAGTTGGGGGTTTTTTGGGGGGTTGGGGGAAGTTTTGGGGGTCCCCTCCCCTCTCCTCCATCCCCCCCCCCACCCCGAGTTGAAGATATTTTTCGTAAAGTTATTTTCATTTTGGAAAATATTTATGAATAAATAGTTTTATATCAGAGGTCGTTGTGGGGGGAGGGGAGGGATTGGTATTTTTGGGGGGTGGGGAGGGATTTGTATTTTTATTTTTGGGGGGTGGGGGGGGATCCCCAAAATCTTTTTGGACCCCTCACCCAAAATTTGGGATTTTTTACTCCCTCAAAATCTCTTTTTTTTTTTTTTTTTCAGAATTTGGGGGTTGAACCCCCCCCCAAAAAATATTTTGGGTTGTTCCGTTCTAGGAGGGTCTTATGAGAGTTTGGGATGTTCCATTGGGTTTTTGGGGGGGGGTCCTTGTTGCCGCTCCTCCGGTTTGAAGTGGAACTGTCCATTGCAGATTTGGGCTGTTCCATGTGAATTCTGGGGGGGGGGTCCAGATGAATTTTGGTGCCCCCCATGCCCGTTCTTGGTGGAAGTGTCCACTGCAGATTTGGAATGTTCCATGTGAATTCTGGGGGAATTCCAGATGAATTTTGGTCACCCCCATGCCCGTTCCGAGTGGAACTGTCCATTGCAGATTTGGGCTGTTCCATGTGAATTCTGGGGGGCTTCCAGGTGAATTTTGACCCCCCCCCATGCCCGTTCTGAGTGGAACTGTCCATTGCAGATTTGGAATGTTCCATGTGAATTCTGGGGGGGTTCCAAGTGAATTCTGGAGGCTCTCAGGTGAATTTTGGCCCCCCCATCTCCGTTCTGAGTAGAACTGTCCATTGCAGATTTGGAATATTCCATGTGAATTTTGGGGGGGTTCCAGGTGGATTTTGGGCTGTTCCATGTGAATTCTGGGGGGGTTCCAAATGAATTTTGGCCCCCCCCATGTCCGTTCTGGGTGGAACTGTCCATTGCAGATTTTGGGCTGTTCCATGTGAATTCTGGGGGGGTTCCAGGTGAATTCTGGGTGCTCTCAGGTGTGTTTTGGCCCCCCCCGTGCCAGCCTCGGGTGGAACTGTCCATTGCAGATTTGGAATGTTCCATGTGAATTCTGGGGGGTTCCAGGTGAATTTTGGCCCCCCCCATGTCCGTTCTGAGTGGAACTGTCCATTGCAGATTTGGAATGTTCCATGTGAATTCTGGGGGGGTTCCAGGTGGATTTTGGAGGCTCTCAGGTGTGTTTTGGCCCCCCCCGTGCCAGCCTGGGGTGGAACTGGCTGTTGTAGGGCCGCTGCCGTTCCTGGGGGGGGTTCTGGGGCTCCCGGGGTTTTTGGGGGTCCCGGAGCCCCCGGAGCAGCTCCCGGCTCCGCGCGGCCTCGGACGCCTCGCGGGCCAAGCGCTGCCGGCGCAGCTCCTCCAGCCTGCAACGGTAATTAGCACTAATTAGTGTTAATTAGGGAGGGGTGGCTCTGGTTTGGGGGAGGGGAAACCCCTGGGAGAGGTGGGGATAATTATCAGTAGGGTAATTAATTAATTATGGGATAATTAGGAGTGATTATTCAGGAATAATTAACTGGTTAATTAGTAATTAATTCGGTGTAATTAAGGGGTAATTAGGAGAAAAGGTTAAATAGAAATGGACAACTTGAATTCAGAGAGGGTGGTAATGAGAAATTATGTTAATTAAAGGGTTCATTAAGGAGTTCATTAATTAAAAGGGTTAATTAGTATGAAGGGAAAGGTCAATCCCAATTTTAGGGGAATAAACCCAAATTTTGGGGGCTCAAACCCCGATTTTGGATGAGTTAAATCCTTAATTTTAGAAGTTCAAACCCCAATTTTGAAGGGGTTAAATCCCCAATTTATGAGGGAATAAAACCCCAAATTCTGGGGGTTCAAACCCCAATTTTGGCTCAAGCATTTATTGGGGAGACAGGAAAACTCATGGGGTGACAAAATTAATGAATGAGTTAATTAATGGGGGGATGAATGGGGTTATTCATGACACTTATGAGCACAACAGAAGATTTAATTAATGCTAATTAACAAATCACTCACCCTGTGCCCCCACCCTGCTCCGGGGGGGCTCTGGGAGGGCTCCTTGCTTTTTCCTTGGGGGATTTTTTGGGGTTGGGGACTCGGCCCAGCCCCTTCCTGATGTCCAGGAGAGGATCCAGCACCGCCTTGCGCTTCTCCTGCGCCTCGTGGGGACCCCCCTGAGCCCCCTCCCCACGTTTGGGGGGCTGCAGGTACCAGGGGGGGCAGGTCTGAGCCTCGGCCGCGCTCTGGCCCAGGTAGGTCAGGACCCCCAGAGCTCGCTCCCGGCGCTCCTGGGGGGACAAATTGGGGAGGGGGATTCAGGTGACCCCCACTGTGTTAAAATTCCCCCCTGGTTTTACCCAAATTCCCCTTTTTTCCACTCAAATTCCGCCATTTTCCACCCAAATTCTGACATTTTCTATCCAAATTCTGCCATTTTCTACCCACATTCTGCCATTTTTGATCCCTGCTTCTCCATTCTCAGCTGCTCCTGAGGGGAGAAATTGGGGAGGGGGTTTGGGATGGCACCCACAGGGTGAAAATTCACCTCTGGTTTTACCCAAATTGCCCTTTTTTCCACCCAAATTCCGCCATTTTGTACCCAAATTCCGCCATTTTTGATCCCCACCTCTCCATTCTCAACTACTCTTGAGAGGAAAAATTGGGGAGGGGGTTTGGGGTGACACCCATAGGATGAAAATTCACCTCTGGTTTTACCCAAATTGCCCTTTTTTCCACCCAAATTCTGCCATTTTCCACTCAAATTCCGCCGTTTTCTCTCCAAATTCCGCCATTTTCCACCCAAATTCGGCCATTTTCCTTCCCCACCCCTCCAATCTCAGCTGCTCCTGAGGAAATTGGGGAGGGGAGTTCAGGTGATCCCCCCAGAGTGAAAATTGTCTTTTTACTAAATTTCTTCAGAATTTTCCCAAAATTCGCACTTTTTCCCCCTCAAATTCCGCCATTTTCTACCCAAATTCCGCCATTTTCTACCCAAATTCTGCCATTTTCCTTCTCCACCCCTCCAATCTCAGCTGCTCCTGAAGAGAGAAATTGGGGAGGGGGTTTGAGGTGACACCCCAGGATGAAAATTCCCTCCTTTTTTCCCAAATTCCTTCAGAATTTCCCCAAAATTCCCACTTTTTCCCATTCAAATTCTGCCATTTTCTACCCAAATTCCACCATTTTCCATTCCCACCCCTCCATTCTCAGCTGCTCCTGAGGGAGAAATTGGGGAGGGGGTTTGAGGTGACACCCCCAGGGTGAAAATTCCCTCCTTTTAAACCAAATTCCCCTTTTTTCCACTCAAATTCCTGTTTTTGCCCACACAAATTCCCATTTTTTCCATTCAAATTCTGCCATTTTCCACCCAAATTCTGCCATTTTTGATCCCCACCTTTCCATTCTCAGCTGCTCCTGAAGGGAGAAATTGGGGAGGGGGATTCAAGTAACCCTCCCAGGGTGAAAATTCCTTCATTTTTACCAAATTCCCTCAGAATTTTCCCAAAATTCCTACTTTTTCCCACTCAAATTCCACCATTTTCTACCCAAATTCCACCATTTTTGGTCCCTGCCCTTCCATTCTCAGCTGCTCCTGAGGAGAGAAATTGGGGAGGGGGTTTGAGGTGACCCCCCCTAGGATGAAAATTCCCTCATTTTTAACCAAATTCCCTCAGAATTTCCCAAAATTCCCACTTTTTCCCCCCTCAAATTCCGCCATTTTCTACCCAAATTCTGCTATTTTTCATCCCCATCCCTCCAATCTCAGCTGCTCCTGAGGGGAGAAATTGGGGAGGGGGATTCAGGTGACCCCCTCATGGTGAAATTTTCCCCTTTTCTTCAAAATTATCCCCAAATTCCCCCTTTTTCCACTCAAATTCCTGTTTTTTCCCACACAAATTCCACCATTTTCCACCCCTCCAATCTCAGCCGCTCCTGAGGGGAGAATTGGGGAGGGGGATTTGGGGTGACCCCCCCCATGCCAAAACACCCCTCCTTAATTCCCAAATTTCCCTGAATTCACCCCAAAATCCCTTCACCACCCCTCTAGGTGGAATTAATGCCTCCGAATCCCCAAATTTTTCACCCCAATTTTTATTTCCACACCCCCCCCCCTCACCTGTTCCCGCCTTTTTTCCGCCTCGTGCTCGCGGTTCGGGCCCTCCTCAGGCGGGGGGAACAGCACGGGGGAGGCCGTGGGTGAGGGGCTGCGACCCCCGGCCCGCGCCCGCTTCCTCAGGAGCTCCGTGCGCACCTGGCGAGGACAAAACGGGGCTCAGGGACCCCAAAATTCCACATACACCCCCCCAAAATTTATTCCCCCCCCCCACAAAATGCGTTTTTAGCCCAGTCCATCCCCCCCCGAGTAGACGAAAATGGTTTACTCCAGTCCACGCCAATCACTCTAAGCCACGCCCATCAGCTATAATATATGCACGGCCGCCATCGCTCATTGGCTCCCAGGTATCAAGCCCCGCCTCCTTCCCCCTCCATATCCCCCGTTCCCCTCAGCACTCGCCTCCTGCTCCGCCCGCAGCGCGCGCGCGTCTCGTTTCCTCCGCTCCGCCTCGGCCGCCGCCTCGTCCCGCCGCACCCGCGCCACATTGTCCTTGTTCCGAACGTGCCATGACTTCTTCGGAAGGATATTCATGGCGGCGGCGGCGGGAGCGGCAGCGGGACCAGGCCGCGAATCTGAGGCACCGTGGCCGCACTGCCCTCCTTTCCGCACGCTGATTGGTCGAGCTGCTGTCACTCAGCGCTTCTCGCGTTCTGATTGGTCCAGCCGTGTGGCCCTGCCCCGTTGTCCTTCTCTGATTCGCTGAGCGCTTTAGTCCCGCCCCTTCCCGCTTCTGATTGGCTCGCCCGCTTTTCTGAGCAGGACGGCGCCGGAAGTGACGTTTTCTCGCCTCGCATTGTGGGAGCGCCGCCATATTTAAGCGTGAGGGAAGGCGGGCGCTCCCTGAAGCCTCCCCCCAAAAAAACCCCAAACCCCCTCGGTACCCCCCAAAATAACCCTAAAAAAACCATCAAAATATCTGGGAACTCCTGGCCCGAGTTCATTCCAGGATTTGCGCCATTTTCCTCAAAAGATTCACCTCAGGGCCTCGGGCATCCTGCAGGATCAGGTCAGTTAAGGCGAATTTGGATCCATTTTTGATATTCGGCTCCATTTTAGATGTATTTGAGTCAATCTTGGGTGTTTAAGGGTCAGTTTTGGGGTGGTCTCAGTCAGTTTTGGGGTCCCCACACACACCAAACACACCGGGGATGTAATTCAAGGCTTTTATTAAGTTCTCAATTTCCAAAAACAGAGCCCCCC
This sequence comes from Catharus ustulatus, assembly GCF_009819885.2. Classification (NCBI taxonomy): domain Eukaryota; kingdom Metazoa; phylum Chordata; class Aves; order Passeriformes; family Turdidae; genus Catharus; species Catharus ustulatus. Next base: position 1,113,304 of record NC_046255.1, read on the forward strand.
ACTCCCACCCCCCTAAAAAAAGCCCCTCTGGGGGGTGCCCGCAGCCCCCCAGCACCCCCCAAATTCTGTTTTTTTTGGGGTTCCTCCTCTTCCTCCCCTGGGGGTCCCCCTGATTTGGGGCTATCAGAGCCCCTCCCTTCTGGATTTTGGGGTTCAGGGCCTTTCCCCCCATTTTCCATTGGGATCCCTCCCCCTTGACCTGAGTTTTGGGGTCCTTCCTCCTCCTCCTCACCCCAAAATTTGATATCCCCCCAAGTTCTGCTTATTGGGGTTCCTCCCTCTCCTCTGTTTTGGGGGTCAGGGGATCCCTACCCTCCTGAAATTCAGGATTTAGGGCGTCTCCCTTCTCTTGAATTTTAGGATTTAGGGGCTCCCCACCCTCCTGAAATTTAGGATTTAGAGCATCTCCCTTCTCTTGAATTATAGGATTTAATGGCTCACCACCCTCCTGAAATTTAGGATTTAATGGCTCCCCACCCTCCTGAATTTTAGGATTTAGGGTGTCTCTCTTCTCTTGAATTTTAGGATTTAATGGCTCACCACCCTCCTGAATTTTAGGATTTAGGGCGTCTCCCTTCTCTTGAATTTTAGGATTTAAGGGCTCGCCACCCTCTTGAATTTTAGGATTCCCATCTCCCTCACCCTCACGGGGGTTCCTCCTCCTCCTCCTCACCTGCGCATCCCCCGCTCCCCCTTCCTCCCCCCCCTCCTCCTCCTCTCCCTCACGCTCCTTTTCCCGCCCTTTTCCCCGCCCCTTTTCCCGCCCTTTTTCCCGCCCTTCGGCCGCCATTTTCCCTGAGGCGGCGGCCGCCATGAGGATGAGGAGCGGCACAAGATGGAGGCAGAAATGCACCGAGGCCCAGAAGCGCAGCGTGGCCGCCGCTTCTCTCAACACAAACCCCATGCTCAGGTACTCGAACGCCCTCATCTTGAGGAACCACTGCCCTCCCCTCAGCAAGGAGCCTTTCCATCCTCCCAGCTGCTCCAGGGGAACGCCGAAATGTCGGCCCAGAGCCGCCTCGGCCGCCGCCTCGGCCGCCAGCCAGAGCGGCACGGTGAGGAAGGCCAAGTGCTGCCCCCCGTGCAGGCCGTGCCAGTAAGCTGAGGCCAGCATGGTCCAGGCGTTCCTGGGTTTGTGTGGAAAAAAAAAAAGAGAAAATGTGTTTAGGGTGGAGAGGTGGGAGAGGAAACCCAGCGAGGTTTTATGTGGGGGTGTTAAAATGGGGGTTATGGGCATTAGGATGGAGCGTGGAGGAACTGAAATGTCATTTGTGCAGGCACAAAGTTCGGTTTATGCAGTTAAAATTCAGTTTGGGATCCAGAAAGATCGATTTACACGCCCAGAATTCAGTTTGGGATCCATAAAGCTCAATTTACGTACCCAAGATTCGGTTTGTGACCCAGAAAGCTCAATTTACACACCCAAAATTCAGTTTATGACCCATAAAGTTCACTTTTCACACCCAAAATTCAGTTTGTCACCCATAAAGTTCACTTTGCATACCCAGAATTCAGTTTGTGCCCCTCAAAGTCCAGCCTAAGCACCCAAAGCTCAGTTTTACACCCCCAAAATTCAATCTACACCCACTAAAACTCATCCCCTGGTGCCCAAATCTCTTTAATCTTTCTCCCAGTATTCCCAGTGCCCCTCCCAGTGCCCCCAATCACCCTCCCATTGCTCCCAGTGCCCCTTCCAGTGCTCCCAATCACCCTCCCAGTGCTCCCCAGTCCCTCCCAGTGCTCCCAGTGCCCCTCCCAGTGCTCCCAGTGCCCCTCCCAGTGCTCCCAGTGCCCCTCCCAGTACCCCCCAGTCCCTCCCAGTCCCTCCCAGTGCTCCCAGTACCTGAGCAGAGGGTACTGGCGGGGCCCCCTGCGGTGCACGTAGGCCACCAGCCACCCTCCCAGTGCTCCCAGTGCCTCCCAGTGTCCCTCCCAGTGCCCCTCCCAGTGCTCCCAGTGCCCCTCCCACTGCTCCCAATCACCCTCCCAGTGCTCCCCAGTCCCTCCCAGTGCTCCCAGTGCCCCTTCCAGTGCTCCCAGTGCCCCTCCCAGTGCTCCCAGTGCTCCCAGTGCCCCTTCCAGTGCTCCCCAGTCCCTCCCAGTGCCCCTCCCAGTGCTCCCAGTGCCCCTCCTAGTGCTCCCAGTGCCCCTCCCAGTGCTCCCAGTACCTGAGCAGGGGGTAGTGGCGGGGCCCCCTGCGGTGCATGTAGGCCACCAATCACCCTCCCAGTGCTCCCAGTGCCCCTCCCAGTGCCCCCAACCACCCTCCCAGTGCTCCCAGTGCCCCTCCCAGTGCTCCCAGTGCCCCTTCCAGTGCTCCCAGTACCTGAGCAGGGGGTACTGGCGGGGCCCCCTGCAGTGCACGTAGACCACCAATCACCCTCCCAGTGCTCCCATTGCTCCCAGTGCCCCTCCCAGTGCTCCCAGTGTCCCTCCCAGTGCTCCCAGTGCCCCTCCCAGTGCTCCCAGTGCCCCTCCCAGTGCTCCCAGTGCCCCTTCCAGTGCTCCCAATCACCCTCCCAGTGCTCCCAGTCCCTCCCAGTGCCCCTCCCAGTGCTCCCAATCACCCTCCCAGTGCTCCCAGTGCCCCTCCCAGTGCTCCCAGTGCCCCTCCCAGCGCTCCCAGTGCCCCTCCCAGTGCTCCCAGTGCTCCCAGTACCTGAGCAGGGGGTACTGGCGGGGCCCCCTGCGGTACATGTAGACCACGAGCCACCCTCACAGTGCTCCCAGTCCCTCCCAGTGCTCCCAGTGCTCTTCCCAGTGCTCCCAGTGCCCCTCCCAGTGCCCCCAATCACCCTCCCAGTGCTCCCAGTGCCCCTCCCAGTGCTCCCAATCACCCTCCCAGTGCTCCCAGTGCCCCTCCCAGCGCTCCCAGTGCCCCTCCCAGTGCTCCCAGTGCCCCTCCCAGTGCTCCCAGTGCCCCTCCCAGTGCCTCCCAGTGCCCCTTCCAGTGCCCCCAATCACCCTCCCAGTGCTCCCAATCACCCTCCCAGTGCTCCCAATCACCCTCCCAGTGCCCCCCAGTGCCCCTCCCAGTGCTCCCAGTGCCCCTCCCAGTGCTCCCAGTGCCCCTCCCAGTGCTCCCAATCACCCTCCCAGTGCTCCCAGTACCCCCCAGTCCCTCCCAGTGCTCCCAGTACCTGAGCAGGGGGTAGTGGCGGGGCCCCCTGCGGTGCATGTAGACCACCAGCCACCCTCCCAGTGCTCCCAGTGCCCCTTCCAGTGCTCCCAATCACCCTCCTGGTGCTCCCAATCACCCTCCCAGTCCCTCCCAGTCCCTCCCAGTGCTCCCAGTGCTCCCAGTACCTGAGCAGGGGGTACTCGGGGGGCCCCCTGCAGTGCACGTAGACCACCAATCACCCTCCCAGTGCTCCCAGTGCCCCTCCCAGTGCTCCCAGTGCCCCTCCCAGTGCTCCCAGTGCCCCTCCCAGTGCCCCCAATCACCCTCCCAGTGCCTCCCAGTGCCCCCAATCACCCTCCCAGTGCTCCCAGTGCCCCTCCCAGTGCTCCCAGTGCTCCCAGTGCCCCTCCCAGTGCCTCCCAGTGCCCCTCCCAGTGCTCCCAGTGCTCCCAGTGCCCCTCCCAGTGCCCCTCCCAGTACCCCCCAGTGCTCCCAGTGCCCCTCCCAGTGCTCCCAGTGCCCCTCCCAGTGCTCCCAGTGCTCCCAGTACCTGAGCAGGGGGTAGTGGCGGGGCCCCCTGCGGTGCACGTAGGCCGCCAGCCACCACTGCACCGTCATGTTCCAGCGCCTCAGCCCCCCCCGGAAGCGCCGGCCGACCTCGGTGCCCCAGGGATCCACGGTGCGGATGGACTCGAAATCCCAGAGCTCTGGGGGCAGCTCAGCACACCTGGGACAGGGGGGGGACACAGGGGAAAATCAGGGGATTTATCAGGATTTTTTTTGGGAATTTTTGAGTAATTTTTGAGACTTTTTTTGGGAATTTTTGAGATTTTTTGGGGAATTTTTTAGATTTTTTTAGGGATTTTTTAGGGAATTTTTGAGAATTTTTAGGGGAATTTTTGAGACATTTTTGGGGAATTTTTGAGATTTTTTTGGGGAATTTTTGAGATTTTTTGGGGAATTTTTGAGACATTTTTGGGGAATTTTTGAGACATTTTTGGGGAATTTTTGAGACATTTTTGGGGAATTTTTGAGATTTTTTTTGGGAATTTTTGAGACATTTTTGAGGAATTTTTGATATTTTTTTGGGAAATTTTTGGGGGAATTTTATAGATTTTTTTAGGGATTTTTTGAGAAATTTTTGAGGAATTTTTGAGATTTTTCGGGGAATTTTTGAGCATTTTTGGGGAATTTTTGAGAAATTTTTGAGGATTTTTTGGGGAATTTTTGAGAAATTTTTGAGACATTATCTGGGAAATTTTTGAGATTGTTTCGCGAATTTTTTAGATTTTTTCAGGGATTTTTTAGGAAATTTTTGAGTAATTTTTGAGATTTTTTGGGGAATTTTTGAGACATTTTTTGGGAATTTTTGAGTAATTTTTTGGGGAGTTTTTCAGATTTTTTTTTTAATTTTTGGGGGAATTTTTTAGATTTTTTAAGGGACTTTTTAGGAAATTTTGGGTGAATTTTTGTAGATTTTTTTGGGAGACTCGAAATCCCACTGCTGTGGGGGCAGCTCAGCACACCTGACACAGGAGGGACACAGGGGAAAATCAGGGAATTTTTCAGGATTTTTTTTGGGAATTTTTGAGTAATTTTTGAGACATTTTTGAGGAATTTTTGAGATTTTTTTGGGAATTTTTTGGGGAATTTTATAGATTTTTTTAGGGATTTTTTAGGGAATTTTTGAGGAATTTTTGAGATATTTTTGGGGAATTTTTGAGAATTTTTTGGAGAATTTTTGAGATTTTTTTTGGGACACACAGGTGAGACATAGGTGAGACACAGGTGGGACCCTCAGGGACACACAGGGGAAAATCAGGGAATTTCTGAGAATTTTGGGGAAATTTTTGAGACATTTTTGAGGAATTTTTGAGATATTTTTGGGGAATTTTTGAGAAATTTTTGGGGAATTTTTGAGATTTTTTTGGAGAAATTTTGGGACACACAGGTGACACACAGGTGACACACAGGTGACACTGAGACACCTAGAGAGCCCCAAAATGGGACACAGGGATGCCCAGCCCCAAAACCCGAATGTCCCTGTACCCCAAAACCCTATACCCCAGTGTCCCCAGTGTCCCTGTACCCCAATGTCCCCAATGTCCCTGTACCCCAATGTCCCCAATGTCCCCAGTGTCACTCACGTTTTGGGGCGCTCCCACTTCACCGTGGGTCCCTGCCCTGGCCTGGCCCTGGCAGATTTGGGGTACAGCCCCCAGCCCCAAAACCCCAATGTCCCCAATGTCCCTGTACCCCAATGTCCCTGTACCCCAATGTCCATGTACCCCAATGTCCCCAATGTCACTCACATTTTGTGGCGCTCCCACCGCACCGTGGGTCCCTGCCCCGGCCTGGCCCTGGCAGATTTGGGGTACAACCCCCAGCCCCTGTACCCCAATGTCCCTGTACCCCAATGTCCCCAATGTCCCCAGTGTTCAAAGTCCCTGTACCCCAATGTCCCCAGTGTCCCCAGTGTCACTCACGTTTTAGGGTGCTCCCATTGCACTGTAGGTCCCTGCCCTGGCCTGGCCCTGGCAGATTTGGGGTACAGCCCCCAGCCCCAAAACCCCAATGTCCCCAATGTCCCTGTACCCCAATGTCCCTGTACCCCAATGTCCATGTACCCCAATGTCCCCAATGTCACTCACATTTTGTGGCGCTCCCACCGCACCGTGGGTCCCTGCCCCGGCCTGGCCCTGGCAGATTTGGGGTACAACCCCCAGCCCCTGTACCCCAATGTCCCTGTACCCCAATGTCCCCAATGTCCCCAGTGTTCAAAGTCCCTGTACCCCAATGTCCCCAGTGTCCCCAGTGTCACTCACGTTTTAGGGTGCTCCCATTGCACTGTAGGTCCCTGCCCTGGCCTGGCCCTGGCAGATTTGGGGTACAGCCCCCAGCCCCAAAACCCCAACATCTCTGCACCCCAGTGTCCCTGTACCCCAATGTCCCTGTACCCCAATATCCCCAGTGTCCCTGTACCCCACAGTGCCTGTACCCCAATGTCCCCAAAGTCCCCATGCTCACATTTTGGGGCGCTCCCACTGCTCCGTGGGCCCCTGGCCTGAGCAATTTTGGGGTACAGCCCCAAAACCCCAAACCCCTGTACCCCAATGTCCCTGTACCCCAGTATCCCTGTACCCCAATGTCCCTGTACCCCAATATCCCCAGTGTCACTCACGTTTTGGGGCACTCCCACTGCTCTGTGGGTCCCTGCCCCGGCCTGGCCCTGGCACTTTTGGGGTACAGCCCCCAGCCCCAAAACCCCAACGTCCCTGTACCCCAATGTCCCTGTACCCCAGTGTCCCTGTACCCCAACATCCCTGTACCCCACATCCCCAGTGTCACTCACGTTTTAGGGTGCTCCCACTGCACTGTTGGTCCCTGCCCCGGCCTGGCCCTGGCACTTTTGGGGTACAGCCCCCAGCCCCAAAACCCCAATGTCCCTGTACCCCATGTCCCCAATGTCACTCACATTTTGTGGCGCTCCCACTGCACTGTAGGTCCCTGCCCCAGCCTGGCCCTGGCACTTTTGGGGCACAGCCCCCAGCCCCAAAACCCCAACATCCCTGTACCCCAATGTCCCCAATGTCCCTGTACCCCAATGTCCCCAATGTCCCTGTACCCCAATATCCCTGTAACCCACTGTCCCTGTACCCCAATGCCCCCAGTGTCACTCACATTTTGGGGCGCTCCCACTGCTCTGTTGGTCCCTGTCCCGGCCTGGCCCTGGCAGATTTGGCGTACAGCCCCCAGCCCCAAAACCCCAGTGTCCCTGTACCCCAATGTCCCCAGTGTCACTCACGTTTTGGGGCACTCCCATTGCACCGTAGGCCCCTGGCCCGGCCTGGCCCTGGCACTTTTGGGGTACAGCCCCCAACCCCAAAACCCCAGTGTCCCCAATGTCACTCACGTTTTGTGGCGCTCCCATTGCACTGTGGGTCCCTGCCCTGGCCTGGCCCTGGCACTTTTGGGGTACAGCCCCCAGCCCCAAAACCCCTGTATCCCATGTCCCTGGACCCCATATCCCTGTACCCCAATGTCCCCAGTGTCCCTGTACCCCAATGTCACTCACGTTTTGGGGCGCTCCCACTGCACTGTGGGTCCCTGCCCTGGCCTGGCCCTGGCAGATCTGGGGTACGCCCCCAGCCCCGCGGCCACGCAGCCGCCCTCGGCGCAGAGCCATCCCACGTAGAGGCGCAGGCGCAGGGCCAGGAACACGGGCACCATGTGAGCCAGCCTGGCCAGCCAGGGCCGGGCCAGGAACTGCGGCTCCAGCACGGCCTGGGCGGGCCAGGCCCGGCTCACCAGCACCCCCAGCGCTCCCAGCAGCGGCGCCCAGCGCACGTGGGACAGGAGCCGGCGCAGCGCGGGCGGCGCGGGGGGACCCCACACCCAGTCCAGGTGAGTGCCCAGGCGGTAAAAGGGACCTGGGGAGAGCGGGGGACACGAGTTTAGAGAGGAAACAGAGGAATCTGGGTGTAAATCGTTAAAATTTTGCTCTGGGATTGTCCAAAATTCTTCATAAATTCTGTTAAAATCTCTCTGAGATTCCTTCAGGGAGCTCACAAGAATTTTGCCAAAATCATCTCAGGGAGTCCCCCAAGAATTCACCCAAAATCATCTCAGGAACCTTCCAAAATTCCATCAGGGAGCCCCCAGAATTCCCCCAAAAATCATCTCAGGAACCTTCCAAAATCATCTCAGGGAGCCACCAGGAATTCCCCCAAAATCATCTCAGGGAGCCCCACAAAATTCACCCAAAATCATCTCAGGAACCTTCCAAAATTCCATTAGGGAGCCCCACAGAATGTCCCCAAAATCATCTCAGGGAGCTCCCCAGAATTCCCCCAAAAATCATTTCAGGAACCTTCCAAAATCATCTCAGGGAGTCCCCAGGAATTCCCCCAAAAATCATTTCAGGAACCTTCCAAAATTCCATCAGGGAGCCCCCCAGAATGTCCCCAAAATCCTCTCAGGGAGCCCCCCAGAATTCCCCCAAAAATCATTTCAGGAACCTTCCAAAATTCCATCAGGGAGCCCCACAGAATGTCCGCAAAATCCTCCCAGGAACCATTCTAGAATTGTCCCAAAATCCTCTCTGGAAAACTCAAAAATCCCCTCAAAATTCCATCAGGGAGCCCCCCCAGAATTCCCCCAAAATCCTCTCTGGAATCTCCCAAAATTTCATCAGGGAGGCCCCCAGAATTCCCCCAAAATTATCTCTGGAAATCTCAAAAATCCCCTCAAAATTCCATCAGGGATGCCCCCAGAATTCCCCCAAAATTCCCTCCCAAAATTCCCCCAAAATCCCGAGGGCTTTGGCCCCGCCCCTTTAGGCCCCGCCCCCCTCAGGCCCCGCCCACCTGTCAGCAGCCCCAGGTAACAGTAGCTGTAGCACAGGATGTCAATCAAACTGGGCACGCGCCGCAGCGAGCCAATCATCAGCCGCGTCTCCTCTGACGTCACCCCCTTTAGCCCCGCCTCCCGCAGCTCTTGCGCGTCACAGGCCAGGCTGACCATCTGGGGGCGGGGCTAAGTGAGGCCACGCCTCCTTTTCCATATATGGGTGCGGTGTGCCCGAAGCCACGCCCCCTAGAGGCGCTTAGCGCCCCCTGCTGGCCCGCCAGTGATCCGCCCATTGCATTCAGGGATCCCCAAAAAAATTCCCCAAAATCACCCCAAAACCCCCCAAAATCATCCCCAGAACCCCCAAAAATAATCCCAGAATCCCCAAAATCACACCTCAACAACCAAAACCGTCCAAAAATAATTCCAGAACCACCCCAAATGACCACTGGACCCCCCAAAGTCACCCCAAAACCCCCCCAAATCTCCCCTGAACCCCCCAAAATCACCCCCTGAACCCCCAAAAAAATCCTAGAACCCCCCAAAATCACCCAAGAAACCCCAGAACGCACCCTTGAACCCTCAAAAATAATCCCAGAACCCTCCAAAATCCTCCCAAGACCCCCCAAAAAATCCCAGAACCCCCCTAGATGACCCCTGGACCCCCCAAAGTCACCCCTAAACCCCCCCAAAAATCCCAGAACCCCCCCAAAATCACCCCTGAATCCCCAAAAATAATCCCAGAACCCTCAAAGATCCCCAAAATCCCCAAGTACCCCCCAAAATCACCCCAAAAATCACCCCAGAACCCCAAAAATCACCCCTGAACCCCTCAGGAGCCCCCAAATTCCCCCAGGACCCCCCAAAATCTCCCCAGGACATCCTGAAAACCTCCCCAGGACCCCCCAAAATCCCCTCAAGACCCCCCAAAATCCCCCCAGGACCTCATAAATCCCCCCAGAATTTTCCAAAATTCCCACAAGACCCCCCAAAATCCCCTCAAAACCCCCCAGGACCCCCCAAAATCCCCTCAAGAACCCCCCAGGACCCCCCCAAATCCCCTCAAAACCCCCCAAAATCCCCCCAGGACCCCCAAAATCCCCCCAGGACCTCATAAATCCCCCCAGAATTTTCCAAAATTCCCACAAGACCTCCTAAAATCCCCTCAAAATCCCCTCAAAATCCCCTCAGGACCCCCCAAAATCCCCTCAAAACCCCCCAGGACACCCCAAAAAACCTCCCAGGACCACCCAAAATCTCCCCCAAATCCCCTCAAAGCCCCCCAAAATCCCCCCAGGACCCCCCAAATCCCCTCAAAACCCCCCAAAATTCCTCCAGGACCCCCCCAAATCCCTCCAAAATTCCCCAGGACCCCCAAAATTCCTCCAGGACCCCCCCAAATCCCTCCAAAATTCCCCAGGACCCCCAAAATCCCCCCAGGACCCCCCCCAAATCCCCCCCAGTACCTTGAGGGTGATGAGGAGCTGCAGGGCATTGGCGTAGGGAGGGGGCTCAGGCAGCCCCCAGACCCAGGGGGTTCTGAAGAACAGGAGGTACCCGAAGGCCCAGGCCAGGGTGGCACCCCCACAGTACCTGGGGGAGGGTCCCCAATCAATTTAGGGCACCCCAAAAACCTGCCCTGACCTTTAAAACCATCCCCAGCCACCCAAAATCCTCCCACCATTGAGAATTTGGGGGGTCCCAAAATGTCCTGGACCCCCCCTCAAATTCCCCCCCAGCATTTTTGGGGGGTCCCAAAATGTCTCAGACCCCCCCCTCTGAATTTTTGGGGTGTCCCAGTGAGACTTCACCCCTCCCCCAGCTCGTTACCCTTGTGTTAATTAAGCAATAACGAGCTCTGGTGTTGTAAGGAGCCCCAAAATTTGCCAGGAGGGGGGAGGGGAAATGGGTTGGGATCCACAAAAATGGAATTGAGAGCCCCAAAATTGTTTCAGGAACCCCCAAAATGAATCAAGGACACCCCAAAATGAATCAAGGACACCTCAAAATGGAAATTGGGAGCCCCCAAATGGGTCAGGAACCCCCTAAATGGTTTCAGGAAGCCTCAAAATTTATTTGAGATCCCCTAAAATTCACCTGGGATTCCTTAAAATGGAACTGGGAACCCCAAAATGAATCAAGGACACCCCAAAATGAGTCAGAGAACCCTCAAAATGAATCAGGGTCTCCCCAAAATCAATCAGAGACCTCTAAAATTAATCAAGGACCCCCAAAATTAATCAGGGACACCCCAAAATGAGTCAGGGTCCCCCTAAAATGAGTCAGGGAACCCTCAAAATGAAATCAGGGTCTCCCCAAAATGATTCAGGGACCCCCAAAATTGAGCTGGGAACCCCCAAAATGAGTCAGGGACCCCCAAAATGAATCAAGGACCCCAAAAATAAATTAGGGACCCCCTCAAATGAGTCAGGGACCCCAACCCAGGGCTCTGTGGCCTCCAAAATCCTCCCAAACCAGGGGTTAGAGCCCCCTAAAATGAACCTGGGACCCCCAAATTGAATCAGGGACTCCCCAGAATGAGGCAGAGATTCCTCAAAATGAATCAAGGACCCCAAAAATTAATCAGGAATGCCCCAAAATGAGTCAGGGCCCCCCAGAATGAGTCAGGGACCCCCCCCAAAATGAGTCAGGGACCCCAAAAATCAATCAGAGATTCCCCAAAATGAATCTGGAATCCCCCCAAATGAATCAGGGCCCCCCAGAATGAATCTGAGACCTCCTAAAATGAATCAAGGACCCCCCAAAATTAATCAGGGAGCCTAAAATGAATCAAGGATTCCCCAGGATGGGTCAGGGTCTCCCCAAAATGAGTCAGGGCCCCCTCAAAATGAGTCAAGGACATCCCAAAACTAATCAAGGACCCCCAAAGTGAACCTGGGACCCCCCCCAAATGAGTGAGAGACCCCCAAAATGAGTCAGGGAACCCCCCCTAAATTAATCAGGACCCCCCAAATGAATCAAAGATCCCCAGAATGAATCAGGGCCCCCCCAAAATGAATCAGGGACCCCCCAGATGAATCAAGGACACCCCAAAATAAATGAGGGACCCCCCAGATGAATCAGGGACTCCCCAGAATGAATCTTAAACCCCCAGAATGAATCAGGGTCCCCCCAAAATGAATCAAGGACCCCCCAAAATAAATGAGGGACCCCCCAAAATGAATCAAGGACCCCCAGAATGAATCTGAGACCTCCTAAAATGAATCAGGGCCCCCCTAAATGAATCTGAGACCCCCAAAATGAATCAAGGACCCCCCCCAAATGACTCAGGGACTCCCCAAATGAATCAGGGACCCCCCAAAATGAATCAAGGACCCCCAGAATGAATCTGAGACCTCCTAAAATGAGTAAAGGACCCCCCAAAATTAATCAGGGACCCCCCAGAATAAACCTGAGACCCCCTAAAATGAACCTGGGACACCCCAAAATGAATCTGAGACCACTCAAATTGAATTAAGGACCCCCCCAAATGACTCAGGGACACCCCAAAATGAATCAGGGACACCCCAAATGAATCAAGAACCCCCCCCAGATGATTTGGGGCCCGGACCCACCTGGGCAGGAGGCCGAGGATGGCCCAGGTGCCCAGCACGGTGCCCAGCGAGTGCAGCACGTGGGGGCCGCAGGTGAGCAGAGCCAGCCCCGCCCCCAGCGCCGCCCCCCCGAGCTGCCGGCAGCGGGGGCCTGGGGGGGAGGGGAGGGGGGGTCAGAGCCTGAAATATCTTGGGGTACCCTAAAATATCCCAAACATATCCCAAACATATCCTGGGGTATCCCAAAAATATCCCAAACATATCCTGGGGTACCCCAAAATATCCCAAACATATCTCAAATATATCCTGGGGTACCCCAAAAATATCCCAAAAATATCTTGGGGTAACCCAAAATATCTAAAAAATATCCTGGGGTACCCCAAAATATCATAGCAATATCCTGGGGTACCCCAAAAATATCATAGAAATATCCTGGGGTACCCCAAAAATATCATAGCAATATCCTGGGGTACCCCCAAAATATCACAGAAATATCCTGGGGTACCCCAAAATACCCCAAACATATCCTGGGGTACCCCAAAATATCCTGGGTACCTCAAAACATCCCTGGGTCAGACCCCAAACACATCCCTGGTACCCTAAAGCACCCCAAAAATATCCTGGGGTACCCCAAAATATCCCAAAAATATCCCAAACATATCCTGGGTACCCTAAAATATCCCAAACATATCTTGGGGTAACCCAAAATATCAAAAAAAATATCCTGGGGTACCCAAAAAATATCAGAGAATACCCTGAAACATTCCAAAAAATATCCTGAGGTAACCCAAAAATATCTCAGAAATATCCTGGGGTACCCCAAAATATCCTGGGTACCTCAAAACATCCCTGGGTCAGATCCCAGACACATCCCTGGTACCCCAAAATATCCTGGGGTAACCTAAACACATCCCAAAAATATCTTGGGGTACCCCAAAATACCCAAAAAATATCCTGAGGTACTCTAAAATATCCCAGAAATATTCTGGGGTACCCTGAAACATTCCAAAAATATCCTAAAAATATTTTAGAAATATCCTGGGTACCCCAAAAACATCCTGAGTACCCCAAACACATCTCAAAAATATCCTGGGGTACCCCAAAAAAATCCCCAAAATATCCCAAACATACCCTGGGGCGCCCCAAAACATCCTGGGGTCAGACCCCAAAAATACCCTGGGTACCCTAAAATACCCTGGGTACCCCAAAATATCCCAGAAATATCCTGGGTACCCCAAATCCTTCCAGGCAATCCCCGAAAATCTTGAAAATTCCCCCTGGATCCTCAAGAATCAACAGGATCCCCCCCCAAAAACCCCTCCAAGCTCCACCCAAACCCCCTGAGGACCCCCCAAATCCTTCTCAGGACCCCCCAAAATCCCTCGGGACCCCCCAAATCCCCCTCAGGACCCCCCAAATCCCCCTCAAAACCCCCCCAAACCCCCTCAGGACCCCCCAAATCCCCCTGAGGAACCCTCAAATCCCCCGCAGGACCCCCCAAATCCCCCCCAGCACCCTCCAAACCCCTCCAAGCTCCCCCCAAAACCCCTCAGGACCCCCCGAAAATCCCTCAGGACCCCCCAAACCCCCTCAGGACCCCCCCAAAATCCCCCCAAATCCCCCCCTCACCGCGATCCTTGAGCACGAAGCCCACGGGGATGGAGCCCAGCAGCACGGACAGGTACGTGAGCTCCTCCCGGTTCATGGCTGCTCCTGGGGACCCTCCCCGAGCCCCCCAAAACCTCCCGGGACCCCCAAAAAACCTCCCGGGACCCCCCGAAACCCCCCCGGGCCCCCCCCGAGGCCCCTGCGCGGCTCCGCGGCTCCGGGCGGGGGCGGAGGGGGCGTGGCCTGAACAAACCCCGCCCACAACCAGACCACGCCTACTTAACCTCCTTGTGGGCGTGGTTAAACCTCAACTCCGCCCCCTTGTGGGCGGGGCCACGCAGATCCTTCAGGTATCGATTTTGGGGGGTTTGAGGCTTAAAGAGCGGGGTCCGGAGCCACCTTAAAGGGGTCTGGCCCTTTAAGAGGGGGTGCGGGCGTGTTAAGAGGTGTCTGGCCCTTTAAGGCAAGAGGGGGATGTATTTTTAAGGGGGTTGGCCCTTTAAGGGGGTTTTAACCCACCGGAAAGGGGCTTTAAATGAGGTCTGGCCCTTTAAGGGGGTTTTAACCCACCAGAGGAGGGCTTTAAATGAGGTCTGGCCCTTTAAGGGGATTTTAACCCACCGGAGGGAGGAGTTTAAAGAAGTTTGGCCCTTTAAGGGGTTTTAACCCACCAGAGGGGGTGGTTTAAAGTGGGTCTGGCCCTTTAAGGGGGTTTTAACCCACCGGAGGGGGTGGTTTAAAGGAGTCTGTCCCTTTAAGGGGGTTTTAAACCACCGGGAGGGAGCTTTAAAGGGGTCTGGCCCTTTAAGTCCGGTGAGGGCCCACAATGGCGGCATTTAAAAGGGCTCTGTCCTTTAAGCCGCTCAGCCCTGAGAAGTCGCTCTTAAAAGGTCCTGGGCCCCCCTCCATTGCCCTGTACCGGCTCTGGTGGGACCCACACGGCATCGCCGCTTTAAACCCGCCGGGACTCACTGCACCACTTCCGGCGGCACGCTGAGCCACTTCCGGCGGCACGCTGAGCCGCTTCCGGAAAGGCGGGGCCAAAATGGCGGCGGGGCCTGAGGGGGTCCCGGGGGTCTGCGGGAGCGAGGAGGGCTCAGAGACCCCCGGGACCCCCCCGGGTTCCCCCGCGGAGCTGCCGCGGGTGCGGCGGCAGCGCGGGCGGTTCCTGCTCTGGTCTCCGCGCGCGGCGCGGGCGCTGCGGGAGCGGCAGCGCGTGTGGGGAGCGCTGGTCGGGACCCCCCAGAGGCGGGGCCGAGCGGGGGCGGCGGGGCCGCGGCTGCCGCTACAGCTCCGGCCGGAGGAGGCGCGGGCGCTGCGGGAGAGCGGCGGAGCCACCGTGGAGGCGGTACCGGGGGGAGGGGCAGGGCTGGGGGATGGGGAGCACCGAGACCCCCTCCCTGAGCCGCCCCTCCCCCCTCAGGTTGACGAGGCTGAAGCGGAGCCCGAGGAGACCCCGGCAGGTGGGGGAGGGGCGAGTTTGGGGGGAGGGGTGAATTGGGGAGGGGGTCAGACCCGCACTGACCCCTCCCCTCCCCCCTCAGAGCCCTCCCCCCCCAGCGAACGGCGCTTCCGCGTGTTCCGGGAGCTGTGGGGGAGGGGCCTGCACCTCACCCCGGGCGGGAAATTCGGGGGCGACTTCCTGGTGTACCCCGGTAAGGGGGGGGGAAATGGGGTGGGGGCTCCCCCTGGGCACCCTCAGACCCCTCCTCAAATATTCCTGACCCTCCCCTCAGGGTCCCAGCTCCCTTCCAAATATCCCTGACCCCCTCCCAGGGGTTCGAGACCCCTCCCCATTATTCCTGACGACCTCTGGGTATCCCTGATCCCCCTCCCCATTATTCCTAATAACCTCCTAAAGGTTCACAGCCCCCTCCCCATTATTTCGGTCCTCCTGAGGGTTCCAGCCCCCTTCCAAATATCCCTAACCCCTTCCAAGGGGTTCGAGACCCCTCCCCATTATTCCTAACAACCCCTCAGAGGGTCCCAGACCCCTCCCCATTATCCCTGACCCCCTCTCAGGGGTTGTAGACCCCTCCCCATTATTCCTGTCCATTTCTGGGTATGTCTCACCCCCCTCCCCATTATTCCTAACAACCCTTCACAGGGTCCCAGACCCCTCCCCATTATCCCTGACACCGCCCCAGTTTGCCATCCCCCTCCCCACCATTTCCAACCCCTCCTGGAGGGTCTCCAACTCCCCCTGGGGTCTCCTATCCCACTCCCCTCCTGGGTGGGGGTCTCTATCCCCCTCGCCACCCCTGTTAGGGGGGTCTCTCTCTCCCCCTCCCCACCATTTTTCACCCCCCCGCGGGGGTCTCTCTTTCTCCCCCTCCCCTTTTTTCCAGGCCCCCCCTCGCAGTTCCACGCAGGCGCGGTCGCGCTGTGTCCCTGCAGTTCCGCCCCGCAGCCGCTGGGGGCGCTGCTCGCGGCCGCGCGCCTGGGCACGAGCGTGCGCAAAGCGCTGCTGCTCTGCCGCGCGCCGCCAGGGGGCGCCCTGGCCTGCACCGCGCTCACGTGGCGCGCCGACCTCACGTGACCCTCGCCACGTGATGCCTTTTCCCGCGCTTTTGGTCACATGACTGCGGCGCGATATTCCCTCGTCACGTGATGTTTACCGCGCTTTTACTCATCACGTGACGACACCGCGTGACTCCCTCATCACGTGATGTTTACCGCGCTTTTACTCGTCACGTGACTGCATGCATGTGAGGGTTTTCCCTGAAATAAATAATTCCGTTATATTTTTTATTTTAACCATAAAAATAAAACCGATTTTTGTGGTAGTTTTTGCAAAGTCTCGTTTGGATGTTGGGGGAGCATCCCCCTGGAACTTGGGGACAAAACCTCCCTGAATTTGGGGATAAAACCCCCCTGATTTTGAGGACGGGGGCCCTGGAATGGAGGGAAATTCTGGCTGGTTTCATCCCAATTTTGGGTGTTTTCACCCCAATTTCAGCTGTTTTCATCCCAATTTTGGGTGTCCTGACCCCAATTTTGGGTGTCCTGACCTCAATTTTGGGGTTTTTTCACCCCAATCACACACTGATGATGTGCAATGCCCTCCCTGCCTGTGCACAGCAGCACCCTGGGCACATTCCCAGGGGTTCCCTCCCCAATTCCAGGTTTTTTCACCCAAATTTTGGGTGTCCTGACCCCAATTCTGGCTGTTTTCACCCCAGTTTTGGGTGTCCTGACCCAAATTTTGGGTGTCCTGACCCCAATTTTGGGTGTCCTGACCCCAATTCCAGTTTTTTTCCCCCCAATTCTGGGTGTCCTGACCCCAATTCCAGCTGTTCTCACCCCAATTTTGGGTTTTTTCACCCCAATTTCAGGCTGTCACACGCTGATGGTGCGGAAGGCGGCGATGCCCTCCCTGCCCGTGCACAGCAGCAGCCCCAGGGGTTCCCTCCCCAATTCCCACCCCAATTTTGGGTGTCCTGACCCCAATTCCAGCTGTTCTCACCCCAATTCCAGGTGTTCTCCCCCCATTTTCCCTGTGTCACACGCTGATGGTGCGGAAGGCGGCGATGCCCTCCCTGCCCGTGCACAGCAGCAGCCCCGGGCACTGCGGGTGCCAGTGCAGCTCCTTCACCTCCCTCTCTCCCTGGTGCATGAACAGCAGCTGGGGGGGCAGCCCTGCCAGCCCCTCCCCCTCCCCAGAGCCCTCCCCCTCCCCCTCAGGGTCCTTTTCCACGCCCAGGTCCCACTGGGTGACCAGGTCGTCCTCGCCCGCGGCCGCCAGGACGCCGCTCTCGCCCGGGTGCCACTGCACCGACGTGATGGGGCCCCGGTGCTGCTTGAAGGTGGCAACGCACGAGGAGCTCGTCTGGGGGGGGGGAAAATGGGGAGGGGGTTGGTGGGGGGGGGTCTGGGGGATTTCTGGGGTGTCCCTGAGTCACTTTGGGGGTCCCTCAGGTTCAGTTTTGGGGTCCCTGGGTCACTCTGGGGGTCTCTCAGGATCAGTCTGGGGTCTCAGAGTCATTCTGGGGGTCTCTGTGTCCCCCTGGGGGTCCCTGTGTCACTCTGGGGTCCCTGTGGCTCACTCTGAGGGTCCCTCACACTCAGTCTGGGGTCTCTGTGTCACTCTGGGGTCTCTGTGTCCCCCTGGGGTCCCTCAAACTCAGTTTGGGGTCCCTGTGTCACTCTGGGGGTTCCTGCTCCTTCTGGGGGTCCCTCAGGCTCAGTTTGAAGTCTCTGTGTCCCCCTGGGAGTCTCAGGCTTGGTTTAGGGGTCCCTGTGTCACTCTGGGGGTCCCTCACACTCAGTTTGGGGTCCCTGTGTCCCCCTGGGGGTCCCTGTGTCACTTTGGGGGTCCTTGTGTTTCCCCCTGGGGGTCCCTGCATCATCCTGGGGTCTCAGGCTCAGTTTGGCGTCCCTGTGTCACTCTGGGGGTCCCTCAGGCTGTTGCATGTCCCTTGGTCACTCTGGGGGGGTCTCTGTGTCACTCTGGGGGTCCCCGCTCACCCTGGGGAGGGTCTCTGTGTCACCCTGGGGGGGTCCCTCACACTCAGTTTGGGGTCACAGGGTCACTCTGGGTGTCCCTGTGTCACCCTGAGGGTCCCTGTGTCACTCTGGGGGTCCCTGTGTTTCCCTCTGGGGGGGTCCCTCACACTCAGTTTGGGATCCTTGTGTCACTCTGGGGGTCCTCAGGCTCCCCCTGGGGGTCTCTGTGTCCCCCTGGGGGGGTCTCACACTCAGTCTGGGGTCCCTGTGTCACCCTGGGGGGGTCCCTGTATCCCTCTGGGGGTCTCTGTGTCCCCCTGGGGGTCCCTCAGGCTCACTCTGGGGGTCTCTGTGTCACCCTGGGGGTCCCTGCTCCCTCTGGAGGTCCCTCAGGCTCGGTTTGGGGGTCCCTCACACTCAGTTTGGGGTCCCTATGTCCCTCTGGGGGTCCCTGTGTCACTCTGAGGGTCCCTCACACTCAGTTTGGGGTCCCTGTGGCTCACCCTGGGGGGTCTCAGGCTCCCCTTTGGGGTCCCTGTGTCACTCTGGGGGTCCCTCCCTCAGTTTGGGGTCCCTCAGTCCCTCTGGGGGTCCCTGCTTCCCCTGGGGGTCCCTCAGGCTCAGTTTGGGGTCCCTGTGTTCCCCTGGGGGTCTCACCCTCAGTTTGGGGTCCCTGCTCCCCCTGGAGGTCCCTGTGTTCCCCTGGGGGTCTCAGGCTCACTCTGGGTGTCCCTGTGTTTCCCCCTGGGTGTCCCTGTGTTTCCCCCTGGGGGTCCCTGGGTCACTCAGGGGGTCTCAGGCTCAGTTTGGGGTCCCTGCTCACCCTGGGTGTTCCTGTGTCCCTCTGGGGGTCTCAGGCTCAGTTTGGGGGTCCCTGTGTCATTCTGGGGGTCCCTCACCCTCAGTTTGGGGTCCCTGTTTCCCCCTGGGGGTCTCAGGCTCACTCTGGGGGTCCCTCACCCTCTGTTTGGGGTCCCTGTGTCCCCCTGGGTGTCCCTGTGTCCCCCTGGGGGTCCCTGTGTCCCCCTGGGTGTCCCTGTGTCCCCCTGGGGATCCCAGTCTCACCCTGAAGGTCCCTGTGTCCCCCTGGGGATCCCAGCCTCACTCTGGGGGCTCACCCTGACACTGCGCAGGTCCCAGAGCCTGAGGGTGCCATCATCACCCCCGCTGAGCAGCGCGGCCGCGTCGCGCCGGCTCCAGGCGATGACGTTGACGTCGCCGTCGTGCGCCGAGGGCACCGAGAGCTGGCACGCCCGGGGGGGAGGGGCACGAACGTCCCACACACGCAGGGAGGCGTCCGAGGAGCACGAGATGAACACCTGGGGGGGAGGGGAAAGGAGGGAAATGAGGGAGGGAGGGAGGGAAGGAAGGGAAAGAAGGAAAGAAGGAAGAAGAGAAAAAGGGAGGAAAGAAGGCAGGAAGGGAGGAAAGGAAGGAAGAAGAAAAGAAGGAAACAAGGAAGAACAGAAGGAAGGAAGGAAGTAAAGAAAGAAAGAAGGAAGGAGAGAAAGAATGAGGGAAGGAAATGGGGAAAGGAGAAAGGAAGGAAGGAAGGAAGGAAGGAAATGAGGAAGGGAGGAAGGAAGAACAGAAGGAAGGAAGGAAATGATGAAGGGAGGAAAGGAGGGAGGAAGGAGGGAATGAAGGAAGGAAGAGAAGTAAAGAAAGAAAGGAAGAAGAAAAGAAGGAGAGAAAGAAGGAGGGAAGGAAGTAAAGAAAGGAGAAAAGGAAAGAAAGAAGTACAGAAACAAGGAGGGAAAGAAATGAGGAAGGAAGGAAAGAAAAAAAAAAAAGAAGGAAAGAAGGAAGGAGGGAAGGAAATGAGGAAGGGAGAAGAGAGGAAGGAAAGAGGGAGGAAGGAAGCATGGAAATGAGGAAGGGAGGAAGTAAAGAAAGAAGAAAAGAAGGAAAGCAGGAAGGAGAGAAGGAAATGAGGAAGGGAGGAGAAAAGGAAGGAAGGAAGGGAGGAAGTAAAGAAAGAAAGAAAGAACAAAAGAAGGAAAGAAGAAGAGAAAGGAGGAGGGAAGGAAATGAGGAAGGGAGGAAGGAGAGAAGGAAAGGAGGAAGGAAATGAGGAAGGGAGGAAGTAAAGAAAAAAAGAAAAAAAAAAAGAAAGGAGAGAAGGGAGGAGAGAAGGAAATGAGGAAGGAAGGAAGTAAAAAAAGAAAGAAAAAAGGAAGAAGAGAAAGAAGAAGGGAAGGAAATGAGGAAGGGAGGAGAGAAGGGAGGAAGGAAAGAAGGAAGGAGAGAAAGGAAAGAGGGAAGGAGGGAAGGGAGGGAAGAAGTAAAGAAAGGAAGAAGAAAAGAAGGGAAGAAGGAAGGAGAGAAAAAAGGGAAGGAAATGGGGAAGGGAAAAGGAAGGAAGGAGGGGAAGAAAGAAAGGAAGAAGAAAAGAAGGAAAGAAGGAAGAAGAGAAGGAAGGAAGGAGAGAAGGAAGAAAAGAAGGAGGGAGGGAGGAAGGAGAGAAGGAAATGGGGAAAGGAGGAAGTAAATAAAAAGAAAAAAGGAAAGAAGGAAAAAAAGAAAGAAGGAGGGAAGGAAATGAGGAAGGGAGGAGAGAAGGGAGGAAGGAAGGGAGGGAGGAAGGAAGGAAGGAAAGAAGGAAGGAGAGAAGGAAATGAGGAAAGGAGGGAGGAATGAAGGGAGGAAGGAAATCAGGAAGGGAGGAAGTAAAGAAAGAAAGAAAAAAGGAAAGAAGGAAGGAGAGAAAAAAGGTGGGAAGAAAATGGGAAAGGGAGGAAAGAAGAGACGAAGGAAAGAAGGGAGGAAGGAAGAGAGGGAGAGAGGGAGGAAGGAAGTAAAGAAAGAAAGGAAAAGGAAGGAGAAAAAGGAGAGAAGGAAATGGGGAAGGGAGAAAGGGAGGAAAGAAGGAAATGGGGAAGGGAGGAAGTAAAGAAAAAGAAAAAAGGAAAGAAGAAAGGAGAGAAGGAAATGAGGAAAGGAGGAAGAGAAGGGAGGAAGGAGGAGCTGAGCCTGGGGCAGTCACTGACCCCACCCCAGGCCCTGCTGGCTCTGTCCCTGCCCCACCCCAGACCCTGCTGTCCCTGTCCCACCCCAGACCCTCACTGTCCCCGTCCCTCACCGAGGCCTCGCTGGGTGACCACTGGATGTCCTCCACGCTGCCCTCATGGCCCAGCAGAGGCCTCTGGTCCACGGCCCAGCCGCCCTCGCGCGGCTCCCAGCGATGGATGCGGCCCCGCACGTCCCCGGAGAGCAGCCGGCCTGAGGGGGGAGAGGGGAACGACCCCAAAACATCCCAAATTTCACCCAAATCAATCTCCAAAATCCCCAATTCCCCAGCTGACCCCCAAAGATCTCCCCAAAATCTTCCCAGGACTCCTCCAGCAGTGCCCTTCTCTCCTCATGGTTTCACCTTTTTTATCTCTCGCTTTTCACCTGCAGTGCTCTGCCATTTTCTCCCCCCACGTTTGCTGCTCTTTTCTCCCCTCACATTTCCCACCCTTTCCCCCTCACCTTCCTCTCCTTTTTCCCTTCACATTTTCTCTCCTTTTCCCCCTCATTTTTCCCCATTTTCCCCCTCACATTTCCCGCTCTTTTTTCTCCCTCACGGTTTCCGCCATTTTGTCCCCTCACATTTCCCTCCATGTTCTCCCCTCACATTTCCTGCTCTTTTCCCCTCACATTCTTCTCCTTTTCCTCTCACATTTCCTCTCATATTTCCATTTTGTCCCCTCACGTTTCCTGCTCTTTTTCTCCCCTCACATTTTCCGCCATTTTGTCCCCTCACAGTTCTGCCATTTTCTTCCCTCACGTTTTCCTGCCTTTTTCTCCTCTCCTATTTCCACAATTTTCTCCCCTCACATTTCCCACTCTTTCCCCCTCACCTTCCTCTCCTTTTCCCCTCACATTTCCTCTCTTTTTTCCCCTCACATTTCCATTTTCTCCCCTCACGTTTTCCTCTCTTTTCTCCCCTCACATTTTCCACAATTTTATCCCCTCACATTTCCCATTCTTTTCCCCTCACCTTCCTCTCTTTTTCCCCTCACATTTCCATTTTCCCCCTCACATTTCCCGCTCTTTTCTCCCTTCATGGTTTCCGCCATTTTGTCTCCTCACAGTTTCCGCCATTTTGTCCCCTCACGTTTCCCGCTCTTTTCTTCCCTCACGTTTTCCCGCCTTTTTCTCCCCTCATAGTTTCCACCATTTTTTCCCCTCACATTTCCCATTTTTTCCCCTCACATTTTCTACCTTTTCCCCTCACATTTCCCTCTCTTTTTTCCCCTCATATTTCCATTTCCCCCTCACCTTTCCCGCTGTTTTCTCCCCTCACGGTTGCCGCCATTTTGTCCCCTCACGTTTCCCGCTCTTTTTTCCCCTCATGGTTTCCACCATTTTCCCCCCACATTTCCCCCAAATTTCCCCCCAAATCCTCACCTGGGGTCTGGGGGCTCCAGTCCAGCCCGAACCCCTCGTCCAAGTGGCCGCTGAAGGAGGCGAGCTCGGGCAGTGCTCCCTGCTGGACGGTCCTGGGCCCCCTCCCCGAATCCCCCTCCCCAAATTCCCCTGCCAGAACCCCCAGGGCCCTCCCCAGCCCCAGCACCTCCACCTGGCCCCGCTCCGACCACACGGCCGCGATCGGGGACCCCCCAAGGGTCGTCACCTGTGGGGAGGGGACACGGGAAAATTAAAATTTAAATAATTAAAAATGTCAAAAATTAATTAAAGGGGGTGAGGGAGGGGTTTGGGGGCGCCCAAAAGGGATTTAGGGGGTCCCAGGTTTAATTGGGGGGGGGCTGGGAGGGTCTCAGGACAGAGATTTGGGGTTTTAGGGGTGAATTTTTGGGGTTTTTGGGCTTCCCAGGATGATTTTCAATATTTTGGGGTTCCCAGAGGTGATTTTTTGGGGTTCCCAGGGTGATTTTATGAAGTTTTTGGGGTTCCCATGGGGATTTTTGGGGTTCCCAGGGCAATTTTTGGAGTTTTTGGGGTTCCCAGGGTGAATTTTTTGGGTTTTGGGTTCCCAGGGTGATTTTATGGGGTTTTTGGGGTTCCCAGGGTGATTTTATGGGGTTTTTGGGGTTCCCAGGGTGATTTTTGGGGCTCCCAGAGGGGATTTTGGGGTTCCCAGGGTGATATTTTGGGTTTTTTAGGGTTCCCAGGGTGATTTTTAGGAGTTTTTGGGATTCCCAGGGTGATTTTTTGGGTTTTTGGGGTTGCCAGGGTGTTTTTTTGGGGTTCCTATGGTGATTTTTGGGGGATTTTAGGGTTGCCTGGGTGATATTTTTTTATTTTTGGGGTTCCCAGGGTGAATTTTGGGGGTTTTAGGGTTCCCAGGGTGATTTTTGATGTTTCTGGGGCTCCCAGAGTGATTTTTGGAGATCCCAGAATGAATTTTGGAGGTTTTTGGGGTTCCCAGAGAGGTTTTTTGGGGTTCCCAGGGTAATTTTTTGGGTTTTTGGGGTTCCCAGGGTGATTTTTTTGATTTTTGGAGTTCCCAGTGAGGTTTTTGGGGTTCCCAGAAGGGTTTTGGGGTTTTTTTTGAGATTCCCAGTGAGGTTTTTGGGGGTTTTGGGGGTTCCCAGGGTGATTTTTCGGGGTGTTTTGAGTTCCCAGGGTGATTTTTGGGGTTCCCAGGGTGATTTTCAGGGTCCCCAGGGTGATTTTTGGTATTTTTTGGGGGTCTCCATACCCTGAGCCTGTTGACCCCCCCGTAGTGGGGGGCCATGACGAGCAGCAGCTGCGGCTCCCGCCCCTCCCCCTCCTCATCACTGTCACTGTCATTGTCACTGTCATTGTCACTGTCACTGCCCCTCCTCAGCCCGTGCAGGTTCTGCATCTGCAGCAGCAGCACCCTAAAAACAGGGAAAAAACACCCAAAATTGGGGCTGGGGGCACCCCAAAAACAACCCAAAAACTCCCCAGGCTCAGGGGAGGGAGAGAATTTGGGGGAGCCCAAAATGGGGGAGGGGAGAGCCCAAAATGGGAGGAAGGGAAAACCCTCAGGATAAATTGGGGGGCTCCTGGGGGTCTCAGGGTGAATTTGGGGAGGTCCCAGGGGTCTCAGGGTGATTTGGGGAGGGTCCTGGGGGTCTCAGGGTGATTTGGGGAGGGGTCTCAGGATGAATTTTGAGGTCTCAGGGGTCTCAGGATGAATTTGGGGGGAGTCTCAGGATCAACTTTGGGGTCTCAGGGTGAATCTGGAGGAGTCCTGGGGGTCCCAGGATGAATTGGGGAGGGGTCCGGGGGTCTCAGGATGAATTTTGGGGTCTCAGGATGAGTTTGAGGGGGGTCCCAGGGTGATTTGGGGGGGGGTCCCAGGGGTCTCAGGATGAATTTTGGGGTCTCAGGATAATTTGGGGAGGGGTCTCAGGGTTAATTTGGGGGGGTGCCAGGGGTCTCAGGATAATTTGGGGAGGGGTCTCTCACCGGTTGGCCCCGGGGGTCTCGGCCTGGGTCCCCGCACAGAGCAGCACCGAGAGCGGGGGCTGCTCCCGCCCCTCCCCCAGCCCGTCCCGCACCACGTCAAAGCTCAGGCAGGGCGAGCCTGGGGGGGAGGGGCGGTCAGAGACCCCCGAGACCCCTCCCCAAAATCATCTGAACCCCAAAATCCCTCCCCAAAACCCCCTGAATCCCAAAATCCCACCTGAACCCCCCCCAGACCCAAAAAACCCCGAAGTCCTCCCAGAGACCCCAGCCATGACCCCCCCCAGAGCTCTCCCAGTAACACCAGTGCCCTCCCAGTGCTCTCCCAGTAACACCAGTGCCCTCCCAGTAACAGCAGAGCCCTCCCAGTAACTCCAGTGCCCTCCCAGTAACTCCAGAGCGCTCCCAGTAACTCCAGAGCGCTCCCAGTAACTCCAGTGCCCTCCCAGTAACTCCAGAGCGCTCCCAGTAACTCCAGAGCGCTCCCAGTAACTCCAGTGCCCTCCCAGTAACTCCAGAGCCCTCCCAGTAACTCCAGTGCCCCCCCACAGCCCTCCCAGTAACTCCAGTGCCCTCCCAGTAACTCCAGTCACCTCCCAGTGCCCTCCCAGTAACACCAGAGCGCTCCCAGTAACACCAGTGCCCTCCCAGTAACTCCAGAGCGCTCCCAGTGCCACCAGTGTCCTCCCCAGACCCTTCGAGAGCTCTCCCAGTAACTCCAGTCACCTCCCAGTAACTCCAGTGTCCTCCCCAGACCCTTCCAGTGCCCTCCCAGTAACTTCAGAGCTCCCCCAGTACCCTCCCAGCAACACCAGTGCCCTCCCAGTAACACCAGAGCCCTCCCAGTGCTCTCCCAGTAACACCAGTGCCCTCCCACTAATACCAGAGCCCTCCCCAGACCCCTCGAGAACCCTCCCAGTAATTCCAGAGCCCCCCCAGTAACACCAGAGCTCTCCCAGTGCCCTCCCAGTAACACCAGAGCCCTCCCCAAAGCCCTCCAGTGCCCTCCCAGTAACTCCAGTCACCTCCCAGTGCCCTCCCAGTAACACCAGAGCTCTCCCAGTGCCCTCCCAGTAACACCAGAGCCCTCCCCAGATCCCGCCAGAGCCCTCCCAGTAACTCCAGTCACCACCCAGTGCCCTCCCAGTAACACCAGTGCCCTCCCAGTGCTCTCCCAGTAATCCCAGCCCCCTCCCCTCCCTCCCGCAGCCCTCGGCACCCGCCGGGCCCCGCGCTGTCCCCTCAGCCGCGGTACCGGTGCCGGCGCGGTGATACATCACGTAGGCCTCCTCGTCCATCACCAGCTCCTCGTCGGGGCCCAGCGGCGGCCCCGCCCCGGGCACGTACACGCGGCCCGGGGGCTCCGCGTCCGCCTTGTCGCGATTGCGGGCCCGGGGCCTGTCGCGATTCGAGGCTCGGGGCCGATTCGCGGTTCGGGGTTTGGAGGAGCCGCGGCGCGCCGCCATCTTGGTCGTGAGGGGAGGATGAACTTCCGGTGGGTGCCCCGCCCACTTCCGGATGAGTGTGCGTGACTTCCGGTCACGCGATGTCCGGTCACGTGATATCCGGTCAGGTGGCTCCCAGTAACACCAGTGACCACCAGTGGCCTCCCAGTGACTCCCGGTGGCCTCCCAGTAACTCCCAGCAACACCAGTGACCCTCCAGTGACTTCCCAGTAACTCCCAGTAACTCCCAGTGACCCTTCAGTGACTTCCCAGTAACTCCCAGTGACCTCCCAGTCACTCCCAGTGACCTCCCAGTAACTCCCAGTGACTCCCAGTAACACCAGTGACCTCCCAGTGACTCCCAGTAACACCAGTGACCCCCCCAGTGACTCCCAGTCACTCCCAGTAACTCCCAGTGACCTCCCAGTGACTCCCAGTAACCTCCCAGTGACCTCCCAGTGACCTCCCAGTGACACCAGTGACCCCCCCAGTAATCTCCCAGTAACTCCCAGTGAACCCCCAGTCACTCCCAGTGACTCCCAGTAACACCAGTGACCTCCCAGTGACTCCCAGTGACCCCGCCAGTAACTCCCAGTTACTGCCAGTGACCTCCCAGTAACACCAGTGACCCCCCAGTCACCCCCAGTAACTCCCAGTGACTCCCAGTAACACCAGTAACTTCCCAGTAGCACCAGTGACCTCCAGTGACCTCCCCCCAGCGACTCCCAGTAACACCAGTGACTCACAGTGACTCCCAGTCACTCCCAGTAACACCAGTGAACCCCCCCAGTAACCTCCAGTCACCAGTGACCTCCAGTGACCTCCCCCCAGTAACACCAGTGACCCCTCAGTCACTCCCAGTAACCTCCCAGTGACTCCCAGTAACACCAGTAACACCAGTGACTCCCCAGTGACCTCCCAGTTACCCCCAGTGATCTCCCAGTCCCTCCCAGTCCCCCCCAGTCCCCTCCCAATCCCCTCCCAGTCAATCCCAGTCCCTCCCAATCCCCTCCCAGTCCCTCCCAGTCCATCCCAGTCCCTCCCAATCCCCTCCCAGTCCCCCCCAGTCCCTCCCAGTCCCTCCCAGTCCCTCCCAGTCCCTCCCAGTCCCCTCCCAGTCCCTCCCAGTCCATCCCAGTCCCTCCCAGTCCCTCCCAGTCCCTCCCAGTCCCTCCCAATCCCCTCCCAGTCCCTCCCAGTCCATCCCAGTCCCTCCCAGTCCCTCCCAGTCCATCCCAGTCCCTCCCAATCCCCTCCCAGTCCCTCCCAGTCCATCCCAGTCCCTCCCAATCCCCTCCCAATCCCCTCCCAGTCCCTCCCAGTCCCTCCCAGTCAATCCCAATCCCCTCCCAATCCCCTCCCAGTCCTTACCAGTCCCTCCCAGTCAATCCCAGTCCCTCCCAGTCAATCCCAGTCCCTCCCAGTTCCCCCCCAATTCCCTCCCAGTCCCCCCCAGTCCCCTCCCAATCCCCTCCCAGTCAATCCCAGTCCCTCCCAGTCCCCCCCAGTCCCCTCCCAGTCCCTCCCAGTCAATCCCAGTCCCTCCCAGTCCCCTCCCAGTCAATCCCAGTCCCCCCCAGTCCCCTCCCAGTCCCCCCCAGTCCCTCCCAGTCCCCCCCAGTCAATCCCAGTCCCTCCCAGTCAATCCCAGTACACCGCTGGGGGTCTCTCAGCTCTTTATTGGGGGGAGGGGTCCCCCCCTCACCCCTCCCCCCCCAGCAGCTGTCCCAGTTCTCCCAGTTCTCCCAGTTCTCCCAGTGCCGCCCGGAGCCGCTGCGAGAACAGGCGGGGGTCCTGGGGGGAGGGAGACCCCAAAATCAATGGGGGGGGGAGGGGAGACCCCAAATTCCAGGGTGGGGGAGGGGTTTTGGGGTCTTTTGGGGGTTTTTTGGGTTTTTTGGGGGTTTTTTGGGGGGTTTTGTGGGGTTTTTTTGGGGGTTTTTTTGGGGTTTCTTGGGGTTTCTTTGGGATTTTTTTTGGTTTTTTTGGGATTTTTTGGGGTTTTTTGGGGATTTTTTTGGGGTTTTTTGGGTTTTTTTGGGGTTTTTTGGGGGTTTTTTTGGGTTTTTTTGGGGGGATTTTTGGGGTTTTTTTGGGGTTTTTTGGGGGTTTTTTTTGGGGTTTTTTGGGTTTTATTTGGGTTTTTTTGGGGGTTTTTTTGGGGTTTTTTTGGGGGGGTTTTGGGGGGTTTTTTTGGGGTTTTTTGGGGGGGATTTTGGGTTTTTTGGGGTTTTTTGGGGGGTTTTTTGGGGGTTTTTTGGGGGGTTTTTTGGGGGTTTTTTTGGGGTCTCACCGTTTTCGGGGACCCCTCCCTGCAGCTGATGTGCACCAGGACGGGGCCGGCGCCGCCTCCCCCCGTGAAGGAGACCCCGTAACCGTCCTGGTGGGGCTGGGGGGGACCAGTGAGCACCAGTGACTCCCAGTGAGCTCCCAGTAACTCCCAGTTCATCCCAGTAACCTCCCAGTAACTCACAGTCCATCCCAGTAACCCTCCAGTAACTCCCAGTGAGCTCCCAGTCCATCCCAGTGAGCACCAGTGACTCCCAGTGAGCTCCCAGTCCATCCCAGTAACCCCCCAGTAACTCCCAGTACTCTCCCAGTCCATCCCAGTAACCCCCCAGTAACTCCCAGTACTCTCCCAGTCCATCCCAGTAACCCCCCAGTCCATCCCAGTAACCTCCCAGTAACTCCCAGTAACCTCCCAGTGACCTTCCAGTCCATCCCAGTAACCTCCCAGTAACTCCCAGTCCATCCCAGTGACCTTCCGGTCACTCCCAGTGAGCTCCCAGTCCATCCCAGTCCCCCTCAGTCCCTCCCAATCTCCTCCCAGTCCCTCCCAGTAACTCCCAGTCCATCCCAGTCCCCTCCAGTGCCCATCCCAGTCCCTCCCAGTCCATCCCAGTAACTCCCAGTTCCTCCCAGTAACTCCCAGCACCCTCCCAGTCTCCCCCAGTCCCTCTCATTCACATCCCAGTCAATCCCAGTCCCCCCAGTCCCTCCCAGTTCATCCCAATGCCCTCCCAGTCCATCCCAATCCCCTCCCAGCCATCCCAGTCCCCCCCAGTCCATCCCAGTCCCTCCCAGTCCCTCCCAGTTCAATCCCAGTCCATCCCAGTCCCCCCCAGTACCCACCGGGTTGAAGCCGCCCCCCGCGGGCTGCAGGGGGTGTGGCAGCAGTGGGGGGTGTGGCCGAGGGGCGGGGCTAAAGGCCAGAGCCCAGGGCTGCCTCAGCACCTGGGGGCGGGGACATGCAAATGAGGCCACGCCCACACCCAATGCTCCGGCCAATCACTGTGACTCTTTAGGCCACGCCCTTCTGTGGCCACACCCAATTGACCATATAAAAACAGCATTGGCCCCACCCACCTCCTTATAAGGCAATGCAAGCCCCACCCTTCATGTCTAGACTCTGCCCCTTCTTAATTCAGGCCACACCCACAATCCCCACCCACCTCCATATATGGAAATACAACACTAAGCCCCACCCCTCAGTGGATACCACACCATATCGGGCCACACCCACAAGCCCCACCCACTTCCATATATGGAAATTCCAATACAAGCCCCACCCACCTCTGCGAGGAAGGGTGGGCGGAGCCTCATCTGATTGGCCACGGCTGCCATCGCCTGCAGGTGCCGCTCCAGCCCCGCCCCCATCATGGCCGCCCGGCGCCGCGCCCGCGCCTGCGCCAGCGCGGCCTCGAGCAGCGCCCGGCGGCGCCCCCGCTGCCGAGGGGGCGGGGCGGGGTCAGGGGGACTCTGAAAATCTCCCCAAACCCCTCCTGGGGTCCCCTCCGCTGCCCTTTTAGGGTTTCCCGCCATTTTCCCCTCACGTTTCCACCATTTTCTCCCCTCACATTTCCCGCCATTTTCCCCTCACGTTTTCCGCCATTTTCTCCCCTCACGTTTCCGCCATTTTCCCCTCACGTTTCCCGCCATTTTCCCCTCAGGTTTCCGCCATTTTCCCCTCAGGTTTCCGCCATTTTGTCCCCTCAGGTTTGCGCCATTTCCCTTCAGCCCCATTTTGACACCCCCAGTCCCATTTTGACGCCCCCCAGCCCCATTTAGAAGCCCCCAGCCCCATTTTTACCCCCCCCAGCCCCATTTTGGGGGGTCCTCACAGGGGTTTCGGGGTCCCTCAGGGCGCGCTCCAGCTCCAGCAGGGGGCGCCCCACGCCGCGGGCGCCGTCGGCGCGGCCCTCGAGGAAAAGGCGCGTGGGGATCGGCTCGTACGTCAGGGCCGGGCCGCGCTCCTGAGGGGATTTTGGGGAAATTTTATAATTTTTGGGATCTCTAGGATGGATTTTGGGGTTCTCAGTCAGATTTGGGGTCCCTAGGATGGATTTTGGGGGTTCTCAGGTGGATTTTGGGGGGTCTCATTTGGATTTTGGATTTTTGGTTTGTCCGTGCGGGCCGGGCCGCGCTCCTGAGGGGATTTTGGGGAAATTTTTAAATTTTGGAATCTCTAGGATGGATTTTGGGGTCTCTGGGATGGATTTTGGGGTCTCAGTTGAATTTTGGGCTCTCATTTGGATTTTGGATTCTGGGTTTGTCCGCGAGGGCTAGGCCGCGCTCCTGAGGGGATTTTGGGGAAATTTTATAATTTTGGAATCTCTAGGATGGATTTTGGGGTTCTCAGTTGGATTTGGGGTCTCTGGGAAGGATTTTGAGGTCTCTAGGGTGGATTTTGGGGGTCTCAGGTGGATTTTGGGCTCTCATTTGGATTTTGGATTCTGGGTGTGTCCGTGTGGGCCGGGCCGCGCTCCTGAGGAGATTTTGGGGCACATTTTGTAACTTTTGGGTCTCTAGGATGGATTTTGGGGTCTCTGGGATGGATTTTGGGGGCTCTGAGGTGGATTTTGGGGTCTCTAGGATGGATTTTGGGGTCTCTAGGATAGATTTTGGGGTTCTCAGTTGGATTTTGGTCTCTCACGCGGATTTTGGATTTTGAGTTTGTCCGTGAGGGCCGGGCCGCGCTCCTGAGGGGATTTTGGGGAAATTTTATAATTTTGAAATCTCTAGGATGGATTTTGGGGTTCTCAGTTGGATTTGGGGTCCCTAGGATGGATTTTGGGGTGGTTTCAGTGTGATTTAGGGGTCTCAGGTGGATTTTGGGCTCTCATTTGGATTTGGGATTCTGGGTTTGTCCGTGCAGGCCGGGCCGCGCTCCTGAGGGGATTTGGGGTAAATTTTATAATTTTGGAATCTCTAGGATGGATTTTGGGGTTCTCAGTTGGATTTGGGGTCTCTAGGATGGATTTTGGGGTCTCTGGGATGGATTTTTGGGGTCTCTGGGATGGATTTTGGGGTCTCTAGGATGGATTTTGGGGTCTCTAGGGTGGATTTTGGGCTCTCATTTGGATTTTGGATTCTGGGTTTGTCCGTGCGGGCTAGGCCGCGCTCCTGAGGGGATTTTGGGGAAATTTTATAATTTTGGAATCTCTAGGATGGATTTTGGGGTTCTCAGTTGGATTTGGGGTCTCTAGGATGGATTTTGGGGTCTCTAGGATGGATTTTGGGGTCTCTAGGGTGGATTTTGGGCTCTCATTTGTATTTTGGATTTTGGGTTTGTCCGTGCAGGCCGGGCCGCGCTCCTGAGGGGATTTTTGGGGCACATTTTGTGTTTTTTGGGTTTTTTGGGGTGGGGTCTCACCCTGACCAGCGCCAGCTCCAGCGCCAGCCCCAGCAGTTCCTGGGTGAATTCCGGGGGTCCCGGGGGCGGCTCCAGGGACACCACGTGGAGCTGCAGCCCCCGGAGCAGCGCCTGGAACTGCAGCCGGGCCTGGGGCAGCGCCTCCGAAACCTGCCCAGAACGGAAAAAATAACCCAAAATAACCCAAAATGGCCTAAAATATCCTGAAATATCCTGAAATCTGCACCAAAATAGGACAAAATATCCAAAAACCTGCCCCAAATTGGACAAAAACAGCACAAAACAGCACAAAATGACCCAAAATGTCCTAAAATAGCCCAAAACCTGCCCCAAAATAACCCAAAATATCCTGAAACCTGGCCCAGAACGGAAAAAACAACCCAAAATAACACAAAATGGCCTAAAATAGCCCAAAACCTGCCCTAAAATAACCCAAAATATCCTGAAACCTGCCCAGAATGGAAAAAATAACCCAAAATAACCCAAAATGTCCTAAAATATCCTGAAATATCCTCAAACCTGCACCAAAATAGCACAAAACCTGCCCCAAATTGGACAAAACCAGCACAAAATAACACAAAATAACCCAGAATATCCTGAAATATCATAAAATAGCCCGAAATAGCCCAAAATATCCTGAAACCTGGCCCAGAACGACCCAAAATATCCTGAAATATCCTAAAATAGCCCAAAATATCCTGAAACCTGGCCCAGAATAGCAGAAAATATCCTGAAATCTGGTCCAGAATGGACAAAATAACCCAAAATATCCCAAAACCTGGCCCAGAATGGACAAAAATAGCACAAAATAATCCAAAATGTCCTAAAATAGCCCAAAACCTCCCCTAAAATAACCCAAAATATCCTGAAATCTGGCCCAGAACGGAAAAAATAACCCAAAATAACCCAAAATGGCCTAAAATATCCTGAAATATCCTGAAACCTGCACCAAAATAGCACAAAACCTGCCCCAAATTGGACAAAACCAGCACAAAATGACCCAAAATGTCCTAAAATATCCTGAAATCTGGCCCAGAATGGACAAAAATAGCACAAAATAATCCAAAATGTCCTAAAATAGGCCAAAATCTGCCCCAAAACAGCCTAAAATATCCTGAAATCTGCACAAAATAACCCAAAATAGCCTGAAACCTGCCCAGAATAACCCAAAATATCCTGAAATATCCTAAAATTGCCTGAAATCTGGCCCAGAATAGAACAAAATAACCCAAAATATCCTAAAATATCCCAAAACCTGGCCCAGAATAACCCAAAATATCCTGAAATATAATGAAATATCCTAAAATAGCCCAAAATATCCTGAAACCTGCCCAAAATAACCCAAAATATCCTGAAACCTGGCCCAGAACAACCCAAAATATCCTGAAATATCCTAAAATAGCCTAAAATTGCCTGAAATCTGGCCCAGAATAGAACAAAATAGCCCAAAATGTCCTAAAATATCCCAAAACCTGGCCCAGAATAACCCAAAATATCCTGAAATCTGCCCAAAATATTCTAAAATATAATGAAATATCCTAAAATAGCCCAAAATATCCTGAAACCTGTCCAGAATGACCCAAAATATCCTGAAATATCCTAAAATAGCCTAAAATATCCCAAAAGCTGCCCCAGAATAGCACAAAATAACCCAAAATGTCCTAAAATAGCCCAAAATATCCTAAAATATCCCAAAACCTGGCCCGGAATAACCCAAAATATCCTGAAATCTGCACAAAATAACCCAAAATATCCTGAAATCTGGTCCAGAATAGCACAAAATAACCCAAAATACCCCAAAATATCCTCAAATCGGACAAAAATAGCAAAATATAACCCCAAACCTGGCCCAGAACAGACAAAAATAGCATAAAATAGCACAAAATGACCTAAAATATCCTAAAATACCCCAAAATATCCCGAAACCTGGTCCAGAATAACCAAAAATATCCTGAAATATCCTAAAATACCCCAAAATATCCCGAAACCTGGTCCAGAATAACCAAAAATATCCTGAAATATCCTAAAATAGCCCAAAATATCCTGAAACCTACCCCAAATTGGACAAAACCAGCACAAAATAACCCAAAATATCCTAAAATAGCCCAAAATAACCTCAAAAGGCCCCAAAATAGCCTGAAAACATCCCCAAAATACCTCAAAATATCCAAAATATCCTCAAACCACACCCAAACAGCCCAAAATATCCTAAAATACCCCAAAAGATCCTAAAATATCCCAGAAATTCCCCAAAATATCCCCAAAACCAGCCCAAAATAACCCAAAATATCCCAAAATCAACCCAAAATATCCCAAAATATCCCAAAATCAACCCAAAATATCCCAAAATCAACTCAAAATAACCCAAAATCACCCTAAAATAACCCAAAATATCCCAAAATCAACCCAAAATAACCCAAAATATCCCAAAACCACCCTAAAATATCCCAAATTATCCCAAAATCAACCCAAAATAACCCAAAATATCCCAAAACCACCCTAAAATATCCCAAATTATCCCAAAAATGGCCCAAAAATATCTCAAAAATGCCCCAAAATCACCCCAAAATGTCCCAAAAAATCCCCAAAAAATCCCCCAAAAAATCCCAAAAAACCCCCAAAAAATCCCAAAAAATAAAAAAAAAATCCCAAAAAATCCCCAAAAAAATCCCAAAAAGTCCCAAAAAATCCCAAAAAAATCCCAAAAATCCCAAAAAGTCCCAAAAGTGGCCGGTACCTGCGGGGGAAGGTTCCACTGCAGCTCCTGGGGGGGTTCCGCGCTCCGGCCCCGGCTCCCCCCGCGGCAATTCCCGCGTTGGTCGTAGCCCAGGGAGCGATCCATGGCCAGCGCAAACTGGGGGGGGATCCAAAATGTTTGGGATCGGTTCTGATTGATTATTGATCGGTTCTGATTGATTATTGATCGGTTCTGATTGATTATTGATCGGTTCTGATTGATTATTGATCAATTCTGATAGATTTGGGATTGATTCTGATCCATTTGGGGTCGGTTCTGATCGATTATTGATCGATTCTGATTGATTTGGGATCGATTCTGATCCATTTGGGATCGATTCTGATTGATTATTGATTGATTATTGATTGATTCTGTTTGATTTGGGATCGTTCTGATTGATTATTGATTGGTTCTGATTGACTATTGATTGATTCGGATTGATTATTGATTGATTCTGATTGATTTGGGATCGGTTCTGATCCATTTGGGATCGGTTCTGATTGATTATTGATCAGTTCTGATTGATTTGGGATCGGTTCTGATTGATTGGGGATCGGTTCTGATTGATTTTTGATCGGTTCTGATTGATTATTGATCGGTTCTGATCCATCTGATTGATTTGGGATCTTCACCCCAAAATTTAGGTTATTTTTGGGATTTTTTGGGGGGTTTTGGGATATTTTTGGGTATTTTTGGGCTGGTTTTGAGCAGTTTTTAGGTATTTTTGAGGTTGTTTATTGGG
The DNA here is from genome assembly GCF_009819885.2 of Catharus ustulatus. Taxonomy (NCBI): domain Eukaryota; kingdom Metazoa; phylum Chordata; class Aves; order Passeriformes; family Turdidae; genus Catharus; species Catharus ustulatus. The sequence continues at coordinate 1,148,343 of NC_046255.1, forward strand.
TATTTTTTGGGTATTTTTAAGGGTTTTTTTGGTATTTTTGGAGTTGTTTTTTGGGTATTTTTTTGGTAATTTGGGGTATTTTTGGGGTTGTTTTTGAGTATTTTTGGGGTTGTTTTTTGTGTATTTTCAGGGTATTTTTTGGTATTTTGGGGTATTTTTGGGGTTGTTTTTGAGTATTTTTGGGGTTGTTTTTTGTGTATTTTCGGGGTATTTTTTGGTATTTTTGGGGTATTTTTGGGGTTGTTTTTGGGTATTTTTTTGGTTGTTTTTTGGTAATTTTTGGGTATTTTTGGGTATTTTTTGGGTATTTTTGGGGTTGTTTTTGGGATATTTTTGGGCAGTTTCTGGGGTATTTTTTGGGTATTTTTTTGGTGTTTTTTGGGTATTTTGGGGGTATTTTGGGGGTTTTTTAAAATTATTTTTTGGGTATTTTTGGGGTATTTTTTGGGTTGTTTTTTGGGTATTTTTTGGGTATTTTTTGGTAGTTTTTGGGTATTTTTGGGGTTGTTTTTGGGTACTTTCTGGGGTATTTTTGGGTGTTTTTTTATTATTTTTTGGGTATTTTTTTGGGTTTTATTTTTGTATTTTTGGGGTATTTTTGGGGTAGTTTTTGGGCATTTTTTGGGTATTTTTTTGGTTGTTTTTGGGTATTTTTTTGGTATTTTTGGGGTATTTTTTGGTATTTTTTTGGTATTTTTGGGTATTTTTGGGGTTGTTTTTTGGGTATTTTTTTGGTATTTTTTTGGTATTTTTGGGTATTTTTGGGGTTGTTTTTGGGTATCTTTGGGGTATTTTTTGGTATTTTTTGGGTATTTTTGGAGTCGTTTTTTGGGTATTTTTTGGGCAGTTTTTGGGTATTTTTGGAGTTGTTTTTTGGGCAGTTTTTGGGTATTTTTGGAGTCGTTTTTTGGGCAGTTTTTGGGCAGTTTTTGGGTATTTTTGGAGTTGTTTTTTGGGCAGTTTTTGGGTATTTTTTGGGTATTTTTGGGGCTGTTTTTTGGGTATTTTTGGGCAGTTTTTGGGTATTTTTGGGTTGTTCTGGTACCTCCCAGAGGTGCCCGGCCACGGGGGGGTCTCCCCACGAGAGCTCCACGCTGAGCCCGACGCGCCCGGACGGGAACACGACCAGGGTCAGGGACTTGTCAAACCACCTGGGGGCAATCAACACAAAATCATCCTAAAAACCATCCTAAAATCACCTAAAAATCATCCTAAAATCAGCCCAAAATCCCACCCTGGGAACGCGCCCGGACGGGAACACGACCAGGGTCAGGGATTTATCAAACCACCTGGGGGGAATCAACACAAAATCAGCCAAAATCAATCAAAATAATCCAAAATCATCCCCAAAATCCCACCCTGGGAACGCGCCCGGACGGGAACACGACCAAGGTCAGGGACTTGTCGAACCACCTGGGGGAATCAACACAAAATCACCTAAAAATCATCCTAAAATCAGCCAAAATCAACCCAAAATCATCACAAAATCAACATAAAATCAGCCAAAATCAGCTAAAATCAGCCAAAATCATCACAAAATCACCTGAAATCAGCCCCAAATCAGCAAAAGTCAACCCAAAATTACCTGAAATCAGCCAAAATCATCACAAAATCAGCCAAAATCAGTAAAAAATCAACACAAAATCAACACAAAATAACCCAAAAATCACCTGAAATCATAAGAAAATATCTTAAAATCACCTGATATCAACCAGAAATCACTCAAAACCAACCCCAAAATCATCCCCCAAATCAACCCAAGATCAGCCAAAATCAACCTAAAATCAGCCAAAATCAGCCTAAAATCAGCAAAAGTCAACCCAAAATCACCTGAAATCAATCAAAATAAACACAAAATCAACCAGAATCAGCAAAAATCAACACAAAATCATCACAAAATCACCTGAAATCATCCCAAAATCAACCTAAAATCAGCCAAAATTATCCTAAAATTACCTAAAATAATCACAAAATCATCCTAAAATCACCTGAAATCAACCCAAAATCAGCCAAAATCAACCCAAAATCATCACAAAATCAGCCAAAATAAACCAAAAATCAACAAAAAATCAGCCAAAATCACCACCAATCATCCTGAAATCAGCCAAAATCAGCCCAAAATCATCCAAAATCATCCTAAAACCATCCAAATCACCTGAAATCATCACAAAATCAACCAAAATCAACAAAAAATCAGCTGAAATCATCCTAAAATCACCCGAAATCAACCAAAAATCACCCTAAAATCAGCCAAATCATCACAAAAATCAGCCAAAATCATCATTAAAATCGTCCTAGAATCACCTGAAATCAGCCAAAATCAACCCAAAATCACCCGAAACCAACGATGAAATCATCACAAAATCATCACAAAATCATCACTAAAATCATCCCCAAATCATCCCAAAATCCCCCAAAATCCCACCCTGAGACCCATCAAAAATCCCTGATTTGGGGATGATTTCAGGATGATTTTGAGATGATTTTCAGATCATTTTTGGGATGATTTTGGAGTGATTTAAAGATGATTTTGGGATGAATTTCAGGTGGTTTTAAGATGATTTTGGGGATGATTTTCAGGATGATTTTCAGGATGATTTTTGAGTGGTTTCAGGATGATTTTGTGATGATTTTCAGATTATTTTTGGGATGAATTTCAGGATAATTTTGTGATGATTTTCAAGTGATTTTTGGGATGATTTCAGGATGATTTTGGATGATTTAATGATGAATTTCAAGATGATTTTCAGATGATTTTTGGATGATTTTGGGATGATTTCAGGATGATTTTCAGATTATTTTTGGGATGATTTTCAGGATGATTTTAGAATGATTTTTATGATGATTTTGGGATGAATTTCAGGATGATTTTGTGATGATTTTCAGATGATTTCAGGATGATTTTGAGATGATTTTTAGGATGATTTCAGGATTATTTTCAGGATGATTTCATGATGATTTTCAGATGATTTTTGGGATGAATTACAGGATGATTTCAAGATGATTTTCAGGATGATTTTAGGATAATTTTGTGATGATTTTGAGATTATTTCAGGATTATTTCAGGATGATTTCAGGATGATTTTGTGATGATTTTATTATGATTTTGGGGATGATTTCAGGATAATTTCAGAATGATTTTTTTATGATTTTCAGTATGATTTTAGGATGATATCAGAATGATTCTGGGATGAATTTCAGAATGATTTTGGCATGAATTCCAGGATGATTTTCAGATTATTTTTTGGGATGATTTTCAGGATGATTTCAGATGAATTTTTTTATGATTTCAGGGTTAATTTCAGGATTAATTTCAGGATGATTTTTGGGTGATTTTGTGATGATTTTCAGATGATTTTTGGGATGATTTTCAGGATGATTTTAGAATGATTTTTGGGATTATTTTAAGATGATTTCAGGATGATTTCAGGATGATTTTGAGATGATTTTTAGGATGATTTTTGGGATGATTTCAGGATGATTTTTGGGATTATTTTGGGATAATTTCAGGACAATTTCAGGATGATTTTCAGATTATTTTCAGAATGATTTTGTGATGATTTTCAGATGATTTTCAGGATGATTTCAGGATAATTTTGTGATGATTTTCAGATTATTTTGAGGATGATTTCAGGATAATTTTGTGATGATTTTAAGATGATTTCAGGATTAATTTCAGAATTATTTAAGTGTGATTTCAGGATGATTTTGGGATGAATTTCAGGATGAATTTCAGGATGATTTCAGGATGATTTTCAGATTATTTTTGGGATGATTTCAGGATGATTTCAGGATAATTTTGTGATGATTTTCAGATTATTTTGAGGATGATTTCAGGATAATTTTGTGATGATTTTAAGATGATTTCAGGATTATTTTTGGATTTTTTTGGGGCTCTCTGACCTGTTGTGGGGGGGTCCCAGCAGCAGAGCCTTGGCCTCGGCGTCCAGGTCCCCGTCCCGGGGGGGGTCTCGCTCCTCGGGGGGAGGGGCCCCATTTTGGGGGGAGGGGTCTCCATGGGTGGGGGAGGGGTCTCCATGGCTGGGGGAGGGGTCTCCACGGGTGGGGGAGGGGTCTCCACGGGTGGGGGAGGGGTCGAAGGCGACGACGAACGGGGCGGCCTCGAGGAGCCGCAGGGCGGCCGAGCTGGGACCCCCCCCCTGCAGCAGCAGAGCCCTGGCCCGGGCCCAGGGGGGTCTGGGGACCCCAAAAAATGAATCAGGGACTCAAAAATATCCTAAATAACCAAAATAACCCCAAAACTCACAAAAAACCCCCACAAAAATAACCCAAAAATAATAAAAAATAACACAAAAATAATAAAAAATAACCCAAAAATAATCCAACCCTCCCTGCAGCAACAGGGCCTGGGAAGCCCAAAAAATAAATCAGGGACCCCAAAAATATCCTAAATAACCAAAATAATCCCAAACCTACAAAAACCAGTCCCTAAAATAAACCAAAAATAACAAAAAAATAACCCAAAAATAATAAAAAATAACCCCAAAATAACCCAACCCCCCCTGCAGCAGCAGAGCCCTGGCCCGGGCCCAGGGGGGCCTGGGGACCCCAAAAAATGAATCAGGGACCCCAAAAATATCTTAAACACCTCAAAATTAATCTAAAAATTATAAAAAAATAATCCAAAAATAATTAAAAATAACCCGAAAATAACCCAACCCTCCCCTGTAGCAGCAAGGACCAGGGACCCCAAAAAATGAATCAGGGACCCCAAAAATATCCTAAATAACCAAAATAATCCTAAAACCCACAAAAAACATCCTAAAATAATCCAAAAATAACAAAAAAATAACACAAAAATAATTAAAAAGAACCCAAAATAACCAACCCTCCCCGCAGCAACAGGGCCTGGGGACCCCAAAAAATGAGTCAGGGACCCCAAAATAACAAAAAACAGCCCAAAAATAACCCAAAAATAACAAAAAACAACTAATAATAATCCAAAATCCCCCTACACCGCTCCCAAAATCCCTCAAATTCCCCCAAACCCCTCCCAAAAATCCCAAATCCCCCAAAATTCCCCCAAAATTCCCCAGAATTTCCCCAAACACCTCCCAAATATCCCAAAATCCCCCCAAATCCCCCCCAAATCCCTCTCAATTATCCAAAATCCCCCAAAATCCCCCCAAAATTCCCCAAAATCCCCCCAAAATCCCCCAAAAATCCCCCATAATCCCCCAAAATTCCCCAAAATCCCCCAAAATCCCCCAAAAATCCCCCCAAAATCCCCCAAATTCCCCCCAAATCCCCCCAAAATCCCCATAAAATCCCCGTAAAATCCCCAAAATTCCCCAAAATTCCCCCAAAATCCCCATAAAATCCCCCAAAATTCCCCAAAAATCCCCAAAATTCCCCTAAAGCCCCCCAAAATCCCCCAAAAATCCCCATAAAATTCCCCAAATCCCCCCAAAATCCCCCCAAATCACCCCAAAATTCCCCAAATTTTCCCCCAAACACCTCCCAAATATCCCAAAATTCCCCCAAAATCCCCCAAAATCCCCCCAAAATTCCCACTTTTCCCTCCCCCTCACCTGTCTCCAGCCGTCAGCACCGCGGGGGTCTCGGGGGGGGTTCCCAGCCCCTCCCCCTCCCGTGCCAGAATGTTCTGGAAGCTCTCCTGGAGCTGGGGGGGGGATGGGAGCTGCCCCTCCCCCCCCCCGAGCCCCACCCTGAAGAGGCGGCCCCGGAACAGCACGGCCAGGCCTGAGCCCCCCCCGGGGGTCCTGAGCTGGTCTGGGGGGAGGGGAGGGGTCAGGGGGCACCCCAAAATATGGGGAGGGGTCAGGGGGGCACCCAAAATATGGGGAGGGGTCAGGGGGCACCCAAAATATGGGGAGGGGTCAGGGGGCACCCCAAATATGGGGAGGGGGATTTGGGGTGCCCCAAAATATGGGGAGGGGTCAAGGGGCACCCAAAAATGGGGAGGGGTCAGGGGGCACCCCAAAATATGGGGAGGGGTCAGGGGGCACCCCAAATATGGGGAGGGGGATTTGGGGTGCCCCAAAATATGGGGAGGGGGCTGGGGGCACCCAAAATATGGGGAGGGGGCTGGGGGCACCCAAAATATGGGGAGGGGGATTTGGGGCACCCCAAAATATGGGGAGGGGGATTTGGGGTCACCAGAGAGATTTGAGGGGAATTTGGGGGGTCCTAAAGGGAATTTGAGGGGATTTTGGGGGGGGTCCCAGGAGGAATTTGGGGTCAGGGGACACCCAAAATATGGGGAGGGGTCAGAGGGGCACCCAAAATATGGGGAGGGGTCAGAGGGGCACCCAAAATATGGGGAGGGGTCAGAGGGGCACCCAAAATATGGGGAGGGGGCTTGGGGGGTTCCCAGAGAGGTTTGAGGGGGATTTGAGGGGAATTTGGGGGGGTCCCAAAAGGGATTTGGGGGAAAATTTGGGGGGATTTGGGGGGTCCCAAAAGGGATTTGGGGTCAGGGGGGGCACCCCAAAAATGGGGAGGGGTCAGGGGGCACCCCAAAATATGGGGAGGGGGTTTGGGGTCACCAGAGGGTTTGGAGGGGGATTTTGGGGGGATTTGGGGGGTCCCAAAGGGGATTTGGGGGGTTTAGGGAGTCCTAAAGGGAATTTGGGGGGATTTTGGGGGGGGTCTCAGGAGGGATTTGGGGTCAGGGGGATACCCCAAAATATGGGGAGGGGTCAGAGGGGCACCCCAAAATATGGGGAGGGGTCAGGGGGGTGCCCCAAAATATGGGGAGGGGTCAGGGGGCACCAGGAGGGATTTTTGGGGGCGATTTGGGGGGTCCCTAAAGGGATTTTGGGGGAAATTTTGGGGGGATTTGGGGGGAATTGGGGGGGATTTGGGGAAGGTTTAGGGGGTCCCAAAAGGGATTTGAGGGGTCCCAAAGGGAATTTGGGGGGGGCTTGGGGGGTCCCAAAGGGGATTTGGGGTCCAGGGAGGCACCCCAAAAATGGGGAGGGGGATTTGGGGTCCCCAGAGGGTTTGGGGGGGTCCCAAAGGGTATTTGGGGGGGATTTGGGGGGGTTTCAGAAGGGATTTGGGGGAAATTTTGGGGGGATTTGGGGAAGGTTTGGGGGGATTTCGGGGGGATTTTGGGGGGTCCTAGGATGGATTTGGGGAGGGTTTGGGGGGTCCCAAAAGGGATTTGGGGTCAGGGGGGCACCCCAAAAATGGGAAGGGAGATTTGGGGTCACCAGAGGGGTCTGGGGGGGTTTTAGGGGGTCCCAGGAGGGATTTGAGGGAAATTTTGGGGGGATTTGGGGGGGATTTTGGGGGGTCCCAAGAATGATTTGGGGGAAATTTGGGGGGTCTCAAAGAGGATTTGGGGTCAGGGGGGCGCCCCAAAATATGGGGAGGGGGATTTGGGGGTCCCCAGAGGGATTTGAGGGGGGTTTGAGGGGTCCCAAGGGGGATTTGGGGGGTTTAGGGGGTCCCAAGAATGATTTGAGGGCGGTTTGGGGGGTCCCAAAGGGATTTCAGGTGGGTTTGGGGGGATTTTGGGGGGTCCCAAAATGAATTTGGGGGGAATTTGGGGGTCTCAGGAGAAATTTGGGGGGGGTTTAGGGGGTCCCAAAAGGGATTTGGGGTCATGGGGGTGCCCCAAAATATGGGGAGGGGGCTTGGGGTCCCCAGAGAGATTTGGGGGAAATTTGGGGGGTCCCAGGAGGGATTTGAGGGGAATTTGGGGGGGATTTGGGGGGATTTCGGGGGGATTTGGGGAAGGTTTGGGGGGTCCCAAAAGGGATTTGGGGGGTCCCAAAGGGAATTTGGGGGGGTTTGGGGGGGTCCCAAAAGGGAGTTGGGGTCAGGGGGGCACCCCAAAAAATGGGGAGGGGGCTTGGGGGTCCCCAGAGGGGTTTGGGGGGGGGTCCTTAAAGGGATTTGAGGGGGGTTTGGGGGATTTGGGGTGGATTTTGGGGTTTTTTAGGGGGTTATTTGGGGTGTATTTTGGTTTTTTTGGGGTGTTTTTTTGGGTGGATTTGGGGTTTTTTGGGTGGCTTTGGGGTGGATTTTTTGGGGGGGGTTTGGTGTATTTTGGGGTTTTTTAGGGGTTTTTTTTGGTGTTTTTGGGAGTGGATTTTGAGGTTTTTTTAGTGTTTTAGGGGTGGATTTCAGGTTTTTTGAGTGGATTTGGGTTGTATTTAGGGATTTTTTAGGGGTTTTCTTGGGGTGGATTTTGGGATTTTTTTAGAGGTTTTTTGGGGTGGATTTTGAGGTTTTTTGGGGGATTTTTAGGGGTGGATTTTGTAGTTTTTTAGGGGATTTTTTGGGGTGGATTTTGGGATTTTTTAGGGGGATGTTTTTGTGGGTAGATTTTGAGGTTTTTTTGGGTGGATTTTGGGTGTTTTTTGGGGGTGTATTTTGGTTTTTTTGGGGTGTTTTTGGGGTGCTTTTTGTGGGTTTTTTAGGGTATTTTTGTGTACTTTGGGGTTTTTTAGGGATTTTTTTCAGTGTTTTTGGGAGTGGATTTTGAGGTTTTTTTAGTGGTTTTGGGGTGGATTTTTGGGATTTTTTAGGGGTTTTTTTTGGGTGTATTTTGAGGTTTCTTTGGGGGTTTTTAGGGGTTTTTTTTGGGTGGATTTTGAGGTTTTTTAAGGGTTTTTTTGGGATGAATTTTGGGTTTTTTTAGAGGGGTTTTTTGGGTTTATTTTGGGTGGATTTTGGGTGGATTTTGGGGTTTTTTGAGGTTTTTTGGGGGGTTTTTTTGGGTGTATTTTTCGTTTTTTGGGTGTTTTTGGAGTGGATTTTTGGGATTTTTTAAGAGTTTTTTTAGGGTTTATTTTGGGTGTATTTTGGGTTTTTTGGGTGTTTTGGGATAGATTTTTGGGATTTTTTAGGGGGTTTTTTTGAGTGTATTTTGGGGTGGATTTTTAGGGTTTTTAGGGGTTTTTTAGGGGTTTATTTTGGGTGGTTTTGGAGTGGATTTTGGGATTTTTTGGGTGTTTTTGGGGTGGTTTTTGTGGGATTTTTTAAGGGGTTTTCTTGGGTGTATTTTGAGGTTTTTTGGGTGTATTTTGGGGTTTTTTTGGGGGTTTTTTGGGGTTTTTTTGGGGTGTATTTTGGTTTTTTTGGGGTGGTTTTGGGGTGGTTTTTGTGGTTTTTTTGGGGAGTTTTTTTGGGTGGATTTAGAGGTTTTTTTGCTTTTTAGGGGTGGATTTTGGGGTGTATTTTGGGGTTTTTAGGGGTGGATTTTTGGGGTTTTTTTAGGGTTTTTTGGGGTTTTTTTGGGACTGGATTTTGATTTTTTTGGGGGTGGATTTTGGGGTTTTTTAGGGGTGGATTTTTGGGGTTTTTTTAGGGTTTTTGGGGGTTTTTTAGGAGTGGATTTTGAGGTTTTTTGGGTGTATTTTGTGGGGTTTTTTGGGTGTTTTTTTGGGTTTTTTTAGGGTTTTTTTGGGGTTTTTGTGTCCCTACCCCGGCTCTCCCCCGGGATGCGCGCGGTGCCGAAGAGCCGCTCGTACTGAGCCGAGCACGTGGGGAGGGAGCCCTGCAGCAGAACCTGGGGGGGAAAAAAATAACAAAATCAGCCAAAAATCAACACAAAATCAACACCAAAATCAGCACAAAATCAGCACAAAAATGGACCCAAAAAAACCCCAAAATCAGCCCCAGAACAGAACCTGGGGGGGAAAAAAAATCCCAAAAATCAGCCCAAAATCAGCACAAAATCAACCCAAAATCAGCACAAAAATCAGCACAAAATCAGCCCCAGAATAGAACCTGGGGGGGAAAAAAACCCCAAAAATCAGCCCAAAATGGACCCAAAATCGACCCAAAAATCAACCCAAAATCAACACAAAAATCAGCACAAAAATGGACCCAAAAATCAGCCCCAAAAAAAACCCAAAATCAGCCCTGCAGCAGAACCTGGGGGGAAAATAACAAAATCAGCCAAAAATCAACACAAAATCAACCCAAAATCAACACAAAAATCAGCACAAAATCAGCCCCAAAAAAACCCCAAAATCAGCACAAAAATCAGCCCTGCAACAGAACCTGGGGGGGACAAAAAATAACAAAATCAGCCAAAAATGGACCCAAAATCAACCCAAAATCAGCACAAAAATCAACACAAAAATCAGCACAAAATCAGCCCAAAATCAGCCCCAAAAAAACCCCAAAATCAACACAAAATCAGCATAAAAATCAACCCAAAAATCAGCCCTGGAACAGAACCTGGGGGGGAAAAAAACCCAAAAATCAGCCAAAAATGGACCCAAAATCACCCAAAAATCAGCACAAAAATCAACACAAAATCAGCACAAAATCAACCCCAAAATCAGCCCCAGAACAGCACCTGGGGGGGAAAAATAATCCCAAAATCAGCACAAAATCAGCACAAAATCAGCACAAAATCAACCCAAAAACTGCCTCAAAAAAACCTCCAAATCATCCCAAAAATAACTCCAAAAAACCCCAAATCAGCCCCAAACCACCCCAAAATCACCCCAAAATTCCCCTTTTAAACAAACCCCAGGACCCCAAACCTTCCTCAGAACCCCAAAAAATCCCCCCCAGACCCCAAATTTCCCCCAAAATTCCCCTTTAAACTCCAAATTTCCCCCTCTAAACCCCAAATTTCCCCCAAAGTCCCCCCAAATCTCCCTCCCAGGACCCCCCAGGACTCCCCAAACCCCCCCTAGGACCCCTCCCCAATTTGGTTCACAGGGGGTAGGACTCCCCAGGACCCCAAATCCCCCCAGACCCCAAAATCCCCCTCCCCAGGACCCCAAATTTCCCCTTTTAACCCCCAAATTTCCCCTTTAAACACCAAATTTCCCTCCCCAGACCCCCCATAACCCCCAAATCCCCCAAATTTCCCCCTTCAATCCCCAAATTTCCTCCTTTAAACCCCAAATTTCCCCCTTTAAACCCCAAATTTCTCCCAAAATCCCCCCAATTTTCCCCTTTTAACCCCAAATTCCCCCTCAGAACCCCAAATTTTCCCCAAAATCCCCCCAAAATTCCCCTTTTAACCCCAAAATTTCCCCCTCTAAACCCCAAATTTCCCCCCAAATCCCCCCAAAATTCCTCTTTAAACCCCAAAATTCCCCTTTTAACCCCCAAATTTCCCCCTCAGAACCCCAAATCCCCCCAAATCTCCCTCCCCAGACCCCAAATTTTCCCCTCACGACCCCAAAATCCCCACAAAATTCCCCTTTTAACCCCAAATTTCTCCCAAAATCCCCCCAAATTTTCCCTTTAACCCCCAAATCCCCCTCCCCAGACCCCAAATCCCCCTCCCCAGCCCCCCCCAGCCCCCTCCCCAATTTGCTCTCACCGGGGGCAGGACTCCCCAGGACCCCAAATCCTCCAAATTTCCTCATTTAAACCCCAAATTTTGCCCTTTAACCCCCAAAATCCCCCCTTTAACCCCCAAATCCCCCTCCCCAGACCCCAATTCCCCCCCAGGACCCCCCAGACCCCAAATCCCCCTCCCCAATTTGGCTCACAGGGGGCAGAACTCCCCAGGACCCCAAATTTTCCCCAAAATCTCCCCAACTTTCCTCCTTTAAACCCCAAATTTCTCCCAAAATCTCCCCAAAATTCCCCTTTTAACCTCCAAATTTGCTCCTTTTAACCCCCAAATTTCCCTCTTTAACCCCCAAATCCCCCTCCCCAGACCCCAAATTCCCCCTCAGGACCCCAAATTTCCCCCTTTAAAGCCCAAATTTCCCCCTCTAAACCCCAAATTTTCCCCAAAATCCCCCCAAAATTCCCCTTTTAACCCCCAAATTTCCCCTTTAAACACCAAATTTCCCTCCCCAGACCCCCCATAACCCCCAAATCCCCCAAATTTCCCCCTTTAACCCCCAAATTTCCTCCTTTAAACCCCAAATTTCCCCTTTTAAACCCCAAATTTCTCCCAAATCCCCCCAATTTTCCCCTTTTAAACCCCAAATTCCCCCTCAGAACCCCAAATTTCTCCCAAAATCCCCCCAAATTTCCTCTTTAAACCCCAAAATTCCCCTTTTAACCCCAAAATTCCCCTTTTAACCCCCAAATTTCCCCCTCAGAACCCCAAATCCCCCCAAATCCCCCTCCCCAGACCCCAAATTTTCCCCTCACGACCCCAAAATCCCCCCAAATTTCCCCTTTTAACCCCCAAATCCCCCTCCAGGACCCCAAATCCCCCTCCCCAGACCCCAAAATTTCCCCCTCTAAACCCCAAATTTCTCCCAAAATCTCCCCAAATTTCACCCTTTAAACCCCAAATCTCCCTCCCCAGACCCCAAATCCCCCAAATTTCCCCCTTCAAACCCCAAATTTCTCCCAAAATCCCCCAATTTTCCCCTTTTAAACCCCAAATTCCCCCTCAGAACCCCAAATTTTCCCCAAAATCCCCCAAAAATTCCCCTTTTAATCCCCAAATTTCCCCTTTTAACCCCAAATTTCCCCCAAAATCCCCCCAAATCCCCCTCCCAGGACCCCCCAGGACTCCCCAAACCCCCCCTAGGACCCCTCCCCAATTTGGTTCACAGGGGGTAGGACTCCCCAGGACCCCAAATCCCCCCAGACCCCAAAATCCCCCTCCCCAGGACCCCAAATTTCCTCCTTTAAACCCCAAATTTCGCCCTTTAAACCCCAAATTTCTCCCAAAATCCCCCCAAATTTCCTCTTTAAACCCCAAAATTCCCCTTTTAACCCCCAAATTTCCCCCTCAGAACCCCAAATCCCCCCAAATCTCCCTCCCCAGACCCCAAATTTTCCCCTCACGACCCCAAAATCCCCCAAATTTCCTCCTTTAACCCCCAAAATTCCCCTTTAAACCCCAAAATTCTCCCAAAATCTCCCCAAATTTCCCCCTCAGAACCCCAAATCCCCCTCCCCAGACCCCAAATCCCCTCCCCAGGACCCCCCAGCCCCCTCCCCACTTTGCCCTCACCGGGGGCAGGGTTCCCTTTCTCAGGAGGCTCCGGAAGCTCAGGAAGGCGAAGGCGACGTTGGCGGCGCGAGCGGCCGGGAGCCGCGACGGAGGGGGGCCCAAAACGTCCTGGACACAAAATTTGGGGGGTCAGAAACCCCAAAAAACAAAAAATCCCAAAATTTGGGGGGTCAGAAACACTAAAATCCCAAAATTTGGGGGGTCAGAGACCCCAAAATCTCCCAAAATCCCCAAATTTGGGGGGTCAGAGACCCAAAAATCCCAAATTTGGGGGGGGTCAGAAACCCCAAAATCACAAAATTTGGGGGGTCACAGACCCAAAAATCCCAAATTTGGGAGGGTCTGAGACCCCAAAATCCAAAAAATCCCAAAATTTGGGGGGTCAGAGACACCAGAAATTCCAAATTAGGAGAGGTCAGACTCTCAAAATCCCAGAAAAATCCCAAAATTTGAGAGGGTCTGAGACCCCAACATCCCAAATTTGGGGGGGTCAGAAACCCAAAAAATCCCAAATTTGGGGAGGTCAGACTCAAAATCCCCCAAAAATCCCAAAATTTGGGAGGGTCTGAGACCCCAAAAAACAAAAAATCCCAAAATTTGGGGGGTCAGAAATCCCAAAAAACAAAAAATCCCAAATTTGGGGGGTCAGAACCCCAAAAATCCTAAAAATTGGGGGATCAGAGACCCAAAGAATCCCAAATTTGGGGGGTCAGAAACCCCAGAAATCCCAAAAATTTGGGGGCTTAGAAACCCCAAAAATCCTAAAAATTGGGGGAAGAGACCCCAAAAATCCCAAATTTGGGGAGGTCAGACTCTCAAAATCCCCCAAAATCCCAAAATTTGGGGTTCAGAGAACCCAAAAAACCAAAAAATCCCAAAATTTGGGGGGTCAGAGGCCCTAAAATCTGAAATTTGGGAGGTCAGAAACCCCAAAATCCTAAACCTGGGGGGTCAGAAACCCCAAAAATCCCAAAATTTAGGAGGTCAGAGACCCCAAAATCCAAAAAATCCCAAATTTGGGGGGTGAGAAACCCCAAAATCCCAAATTTGGGAGGGTCAGAAACCCCAAATTTGGGTTTTTTGGGGTTCCCCAGTTTGGGGTTTTTTTTGGGGGGGGGGAATTCCCCAAATTTGGGGATTTTTTGGGATTTTTTTGGGATTTTTTGGGATTTTTTTTGGGATTTTTTGGAGATTTTTTTGGGATTTTTGTGGGATTTTTTAGGGATTTTAGGGGATTTTTTTTGATATTTTGGGGATTTTTTGGGGATTTTTTGGGATTTTTTTGGGGATTTTTTGGGATTTTTGGGGGATTTTTTTGGGATTTTAGGGGATTTTTTGGGGATTTTTTGGGGGATTTTTTGGGATTTTTGGGGGATTTTTTTGGGATTTTTGGGGATTTTTAGGGGATTTTTTTGGGATATTTTGGGGGATTTTTTGGGATTTTTAGGGGATTTTTTGGGGGATTTTTTTGGGTTATTTTTGGGGTATTTCCCTATTTTGGGGATGTTTTTTGTGGGATTTTTGGGGATTTTTTTGGGATATTTTTGGGTTATTTTTTGTGGATTTTGGGTTATTTTTGGGGGTATTTTTAGGGATTTTTTGGGGATGTTTTGGGTTATTTTCTGAGTTATTTTCTGGGTTATTTTTTGGTTATTTCCCCATTTAGGGGATGATTTGGGGTCTCACCATCAGGTAATAACTGCCCGTGCTGGGCAGGGGTCCCCTCGCCCCCAGGTGCAGCTGCTGCTCCCACAGCTCGCTCAGCTGGGGGGGAAAATGGGATTGGGGACACAGAAACACCAAAAACACCAAAAAAAACCCAAATCCCAACTGAGAGATCCCAAATCCCAACGGAGAGATCCCAAAAACCCAACTGAGAGATCCCAAAAAACCCCAAAACCCAACTGAGAGATCCCAAAAAAACCCAAAATCCCAACTGAGAGATCCCAAAAACCCCAAATCCCAACTGAGAGATCCCAAATCCCAACTGAGAGATCCCAAAAACCCCAAATCCCAACTGAGAGATCCCAAAAACACCAAAAACACCAAAAAACCCCAAAAACCAACTGAGAGACACCAAAAACACCAAAACCCAACTGAGAGATCCCAAAAAAACCCAAATCCCAACTGAGAGACCCCAAAAAAACCCAAATCCCAACTGAGAGATCCCAAAAACCCCAAAACCCAACTGAGAGATCCCAAAAACCCAAAAAACCCCACCTGGGACACCCCAAAACTCCCCTGAGAGATCCCAAAAACACCAAAAACACCAAAAAAACCCCAAAACCCAACTGAGAGATCCCAAAATCCCAACTGAGAGATCCCAAAAACCCCAAAATCCCAACTGAGAGATCCCAAAAACCCAAAATCCAACTGAGAGATCCCAAAAACACCAAAAAAACCCCAAAAAAACCCCAAATCCCAACTGAGAGACCCCAAAATCCCAACTGAGAGATCCCAAAAACCCAACTGAGAGATCCTAAAAAACCCCAAAACCACCAAAAAAACCCCAAAAACCAAACTGAGAGACACCAAAAACCCCAAATCCCAACTGAGAGATCCCAAAAACCCCAAAATCCCAACTGAGAGATCCCAGAAACTCCAAAACCCCACAAAAAACCCCAAATCCCAACTGAGAGATCCCAAACCCAACTGAGAGATCCCAAAAACCCCAAAATCCCAACTGAGAGATCCAAAAAAACCCAAAAAACCCCACCTGGGACACCCCAAAACCCCCCTGAGAAATCCCAAAAACACCAAAAAAACCCAAAAATCCCAACTGAGAGACACCAAAAACGCCAAAATCCCAACTGAGAGATCCTAAAACCCCCAAAATCCCAACTGAGAGATCCTAAAACCCCCAAAATCCCAACTGAGAGATCCCAAAAACAGCAAAACCCCCCCTAAGATATCCCAAAAACCATCTTGAGAGACCCCAAAAAACTCCAAAATCCCAACTGAGAGACCCCAAAACCCAACTGAGAGATTCCAAACCCCACCTGGGACACCCCAAAACCACCCTAAGAGATCCCAAAAACCACCCTGAGAGACCCCAAAACCCAAAAAGAAAACCCTGGAACACCCCAAAATCCCAACTGAGAGATCCCAAAAACCCCAAACCCCCTAAACCTTCACCCAGGACCCCCCAAATCCCCCAAAACCGCCCCAAAATCCCCCAAAATTCCCCAAAATCTCCCCCCAGGACCCTCAAAATCCACCCCAGCCCACCCAGGACCCCTCCCCAATTCCCCAATTCCCCAATTCCCCCAAATGCCCCCAGGACCCCCCAAATCCCCCCCAAATCCCCTCAGGATACCCCAAAATCCCCTCCAGGACCCCTCCCCAATTCCCCACGACCCCCAGAACCCCCCCAGGACCCCCGAAATCCCCCCCAAAACCCCCCCAGGACCCCCCAAATCCCCCCCAAATCCCCCCAGGACCCCTCCCCAACACCCCCAGGACCCCTCCCCAAATTCCCCAAACCCCTCTCACGTAGCTGGGCAGGGTCCAACCCCCCCAAATCCCCCCCAGGACCCCCCAAACCCCCCCAAAATCCCCCCAGGACCCCCCAAATCCCCCCCAGGACCCCTCCCCAAATTCCCCCTCCCCTCTCACGTAGCTGGGCAGGGCCCAACCCCCCCAAATCCCCCCCAAATCCCCTCAGGACCCCTCCCCAAATTCCCAGGACCCCCCAGGACCCCTCCCCACCCCTCCAGGACCCCCCAAATCCCCCCCAGGATCCCCCTAGGACCCCAAATACCCCCCAGGACCCCCCAAAATCCCCCCAAATCCCAACCAGGACCCCTCCCCAAATTCCCAGCCCCCCCCAGAATCCCCCAGGACCCCTCCCCAATTCCTCAGGACCCCCCAGAACCCCCTCAGGAACCCCAGAACCCCCCCCAGGACTCCCCAAATCCCTGCCAAATCCCCCTCAGAACCCCCCAAATTCCCCCAGGACCCCTCCTCAATTCCCCCCAAATCCCCCCCAAACCCCCCCAGGACCCCCCAAATCCCCCCCAGGACCCCCCAATTTCCCCCCAGGACTCCTCCCCACACCCCCAGGACCCCTCCCCAAATTCCCCATCCCCTCTCACATAGCTGGGCAGGGCCCAACCCCCCCAAATCCCCCCCAAATCCCCCCCAAATCCCCCCAGGACCCCTCCCCAACACCCCCAGGACCCCCCAAATCCCCTCCAAATGACCCCAGGACCCCTCAATCCCCCCCAGGACCCCTCCCCAAATTCCCCCAGGACCCCTCCCCACTCCCCCAGGACCCCTCCCCAATTTCCCCTCCCCTCTCACGTAGCTGGGCAGGGTCCAGCCCCCCCAAATCCCCAAATCCCCCCCAGGACCCCTCCCCAAATCCCCCCCAAACCTCCCCAGGACCCCTCCCCAAATTCCCCAGAACCCCCCAGAATCCCCCCAGGACCCCCCAGGACCCCTCCCCAATTCCCCAGGCCCCCTCCCCACCCCCCCAGGACCCCTCCCCAAATTCCCCTCCCCTCTCACGTAGCTGGGCAGGGCCCAACCCCCCCAAATCCCCCCAGGACCCCCCAAATCCCCCCCAGGCCCCCTCCCCACCCCCCCAGGCCCCCTCCCCAAATTCCCCTCCCCTCTCACGTAGCTGGGCAGGGCCCACCCCCTCAGGCTGAGCCATCTCTGGATTTGGGGGCCGGGACCCCCCAGGAAGCTCCGGGCCAGGGGGGGCAGCTCCGAGCCCATCCCCCCCGGGTCCAGGGTCTGCAGGGACTCCACGGCCTGGGGACCCCAAAAACACCCCAAAATTACACCCAGGGACCCCAAAATCACAATCAGAGACACCAAAATTACACTCAGGGACCCCAAAAAATCAACAGGGACCCCAAAATATCAACAGAGACCCCGAAATTCCAGTCAGGGACCCCAAAAACATCATCAGGGACCCCAAAAAAACCCAAAATTACACCCAGGGACCCCAAAATATCAACAGGGACCCCAAAATCATCATCTGGGACCCCAAAATATCATCAGGGACACCAAAATATCATCAGGGACACCCAAAAATCAACAGGGACCCCAAAATATCCACCCAGGGACCCCAAAATCACAGTCAGGGACCTCAAAATCATCATCAGGAACCCCAAAAAAACCCAAAATTACACCCAGGGATCCCCAAAATGAAAACAGGGTCCCCAAAAAATCATCAGGGACCCAAAAATATCATCAGGGACCCCAAAAATCCAACCAGGGACCCCAAAATCACACCCAGGGACCCCCAAAAAATTATCAGGGACCCCAAAAAATTCATCAGGGACCCCAAAATCATCATTAGGGACCCCAAAATTAACTCAGGAACCTCAAAATCACAATCAGGGACCCCAAAAACATCGTCAGAGACCCCAAAATTACACCCAGGGACCCCAAAATATCATCAGGGACCCCAAAAACATCATCAGGGACCCCAAAATATCAACAGAGACCCCGAAATCATCATCAGGGACACCAAAAATCCAACCCCAAACCCCAAAAACCACTCTGGGACCCCCAAAAATCACAATCAGGGACCCCAAAATATCATCAGGGACCCCAAAAATCACAATCAGGGACCCCAAAATATCATCAGGGACCCCAAAAATCACAATCAGGGACCCCAAAATCATCATCAGGGACCCCAAAAATGAAAACAGGGACCCCAAAATCATCATCAGGGACCCCAAAAATGAACACAGGGACCTCAAAATCATCATCAGGGACCCAAAAAACCCAAAATTATACCCAGGGACCCCAAAAACATCATCAGGGACCCCAAGATATCAACAGGGACCCCAAAAAAATCATCAGAGACCCCAAAAAAACAACCAGGGACCCCAAAAAATCACAGTCAGGGACCCCAAAATGAACACAGGGACCCCAAAATTCACTCTGGGACCCCCAAAAAACCCAAAAATCCCACCCAGGGACCCCAAATATACACCCAGGGAACCCAAAAACCAACAGGGGCCCCAAAAATCCCACCCAGGGACCCCCAAAATGAACACAGGGACCCCCCAAAATAATCAGAGACCCAAAAAAATCACACCCAGGGACCCCAAAATCCACCCCCAAACCCCAAAATCACATCCAGGGACCCCAAAAAATCATCAGGGACCCCCAAAAAACCCCAAAAATCCACGCAGAGTCCCCCAAAAAATCATCAGGGACCCCAAAAAAATCAACAGGGACCCCAAAATATCCACCCAGGGATCCCAAAATGAACACAGGGACCCCAAAAATCCACTCAGGGACCCCAAAATCTATTCTGGAACCCCCCAAAAAACCAAAAATCCCACCCAGGGACCCCAAAAACAATCAGGGACCCCCAAAATGAACACAGGGAGCCCAAAAACATCATCAGAGACCCAAAAATATCATCAGGGACTTCAAAATCACCCAGGGACCCCAAAATCATCATCAGGGACCCCAAAAACATCATCAGGGACCCCAAAAAACCCCAAAATTACACACAGGGACCTCAAAAAATAATCAGGAACTTCAAAAAATCAACAGAGAACCCCAAAATATCCACCCAGGGACCCCAAAATGAACTCAGGGACCCCAAAAACATCATCAGGAACCCCAAAATATCAACAGGGACCCCAAAAATGAACACAGGGACCTCAAAATCATCATCAGGGATCCCAAAATCACACTCAGGGACCCCAAAAATCAACAGGGACCCCAAAAAATCATCAAGGACCCCCAAAATTACACCCGGAGACCCCCAAAACCCACTCTGGGAGTCCCAGAAAAACCCAAAAATCCCACTTAAGGACCCCAAATATCCACCCAGGGACCCCCAAAATCCCACTCAGGGACTCCAAAATCCACTCAGGAACCCCCAAAATCACACTCAGGGACCCCGAAATGAACACAGGGACCCCCAAAAATAATCAGGGACCCCTTAATTACACCCAGGGAACCCCAAAATCCACCTCCAAACCCCAAATCACATCCAGGGACCCCAAAAATTACACCCAGGGACCCCAAAAAATCATCAGGGACCCCCAAAAAACCCACTCAGGGTCCCCAAAAAAATCAACAGAGTCCCCAAAATTACACCCAGGGACCCCCAAAATGAACACAGGGACCCCAGAATGAACACAGGGACCCCAAAAAATCATCAGGGACCCCAAAAAAACATCAAGGACCCCCAAAATTACACCCGGGAACCCCAAAAAATCAACAGAGACCCCAAAAAATCAACAAGGACCCCCAAAATCCAACCCCAAACCCCAAAAACCACTCTGGGACCCAAAAAATCACAATCAGGGACCCCAAAAACACAGTCAGGGACCCCAAAAAAACCCAAAATCACACCAGGGACCCCCAAAATCATCATCAGGTTCCCCAAAAATGAAAACAGGGACCCCAAAAAATCAACAGGGACCCCCAAAATGAACACAGGGACCCCCAAAAAACCAAAAAATCCCACTCAGGTACCCCAAAATGAACACAGGGACCCCCAAAAAACCAAAAAATCCCACTCAGGTACCCCAAAATGAACACAGGGACCCCCAAAAAAACCCAAAATTACACACAGGGACCCCAAAAACAACACCAGGGACTCCAAAATCACACTCAGGGAACCCCAAAATCCAACCCCAAACCCCAAAAAATCATCAGGGACCCCAAAATCCCACTCAGGGACCCCCAAAAACTTAACAAGGACCCCCAAAATCCAACCCCAAACCCCAAAATCCCACTCAGGGACCCCAAAAAAACCCCAAAAATCAACAGGGATCCCCAAAATATCCACCCAGGACCCCCCAAATCACATTCAGGGACCCCAAAATCAACACAGGGCCCCCCCAAATCCCCCCCAGGACCCCCCAGACCCCCCCATCCCGCCCCTCCCCCACCTTGCTGACGGTGTCCCGCAGGGGGGGGAGGGGCAGCGCGGGCAGCGCCCCCTGGAGGCTGCGGAGCCCCGGGCGGCGCCCGGCGAACATGCGGACCAGGGCCTGGAACGACCCAAAAACGGCGGAAATCAGCTCAAAATCAGCCCGAAAATAAACCAGAAATAACCCAGAAACAGCCCGAAAATAACCCCAAAATCAGACCAAAAATAACCCAAAAATTGCCCAAAAATAATCCAAAATTAACCCAGAAATAGCCCGAAAATAATTCAAAATAAGCCCCAAAACAGCCCAAAAATAACCCCAAAAATAAATCAAAACCAGCCCAAAATCAGCCCAGAAATAACCCAGAAATAGCCCGAAAATAATCCAAAAACCACAGAAAAATAACACCAAAAATAACCCAGAAAACTCCGAAAATAACCCAGAAATAACTCCAAAATAACCCCAAAATAACCCAGAAATAACCCAAAAATAACCCCAAAATCAGCCCAAAAAGAACCTAAAAATAACCCAAAAAACACAATAAAATAACCCCGAAAATTCCTCGAAATTAACCCAAAACCAGCCCAAAAATAACCTAAAAATAATCCAAATGATCCCGAAATTATCCCAAAATTCCCCCCAAAATTCCTCCCAATCTCCCCAAAATCCCAAAAAATCCCAAAAAATCCCCCCAGGACCCCCCAAAATCCCAAAAATCCCCCCAAAATCCCAAAAATCCCCCAAAAATCCCCAGAAATCCCAAAAAATCCCCAATAATCCCCCCAGGACCCCCCAAAATCCAAAAAACTTCCCCAAAAATAAAAAAAAAATCCCCCCAAAATCCCCAAAAATCCCCTCAGGACCCCCCAAAATCCAAAAAAATCCCCTCAAATTCCCCCAAAACCCCCCAAAATCCCCCCCCAGAACCCCCCAAAATCCCAAAAACTCCCCCAAAAATCCCCCAAAAATCCCCCTCAGGACCCCCCAAAATCCCAAAATTTTCCCCCATGACCCCCAAAATCTCCCACAGAACCCCCAAAATACCCCCAGGGCCCCCCAAAATCCCAAAAAATCCCTCCCAGGATCCCCCAAAATCCCAAAAAATCCCCAGAAATTCCCCCAGGACCCCCCAAAATCCCAAAAAATCCCCCCAAATCCTCCCCAAACCCCCTCAGGACCACCCCAAAATCCCAAAAAATCCCCCCAAAAATCCCTCCCAGGACCCCCCAAAATCCCAAAAATCCCCCTCAGGACCCCAAAAATCCCCAAAAATCCCCCAAAATCCCCCCAAAATCCCAAAAATCCCCCTCAGGACCACCCCAAAATCCCAAAAAATCCCCCAAAAAATCCCCAAAAATCCCCCCAGAACCCCCCAAAAATACCAAAAAATCCCCCCAGGACCCCCCAAAACCCCAAAATTCCCTCAAAAATCCCCCAAAAATCCCTCGAAAATCCCCCCCCGAACCCCCCAAAATCCCAAAAAATCCCCCAAAAATCCCCCTCAAATTCCCCCAGAACCCCTCAAATCCCCAAAAATTCCCCCCCAGGACCCCCAAAATCTCCTCAGGACCCCCCAAAATCCCAAAAAATCCCAAAAAATCCCCCCAAAATCCCCATAAATCCCCCCAAAATCCCCCCAAATCCCCTCAGAACCCCCCAAAATTTCCCCCCCAGGACCCCCCAAACCCCCTCCCCCCCCCCCCACGTACCACCCAGATTTTGGGGGGGGGTCCGGGCCCCCCCAGGGCCCCCCCGGAGCCGCCCAGGAGCAGCAGCAGCCGCAGCCCCAGGCGCAGGATCAGCCCCAGCAGCAGCCACAGCCCCGAGGAGAAAAGGAGCAGGGCCAGGGGGGAGCGGAGCCCCCCGGGCACCCAGGGGCTGGGGAACCCCCAAATCCCCATCAGACCCCAAAAATCCACATCAGGAAATCCAAAAACCCCCAAATCCACCCCAAAAACCCCAAAATCCCCCCAAAATCCACCCCAAAACCCTCAAAATCCACACCAGGAACCCAAAAATCCAGCCCAGGAAACCCAAAATCCCAAAATCCCCCCAAAATCCACCCCAAAAACCCCCAAAAATCCCGCCAAAATCCAGCCCGGGAATCCCAAAAAACCCAAAATTCACCCCAAAATCCAGACCAGGAACCCCCAAATACCCCCCAAATCCAGACCAGGAATACCAAAAACCCCAAAATCCACCACAAAACCCCCAATATCCACCCCCAAAACCCCCAAAATCCCCCAAAAATCCAGACCAGGAACCTGAAAATCCAGACTAGGACCCCCAAAAACCCCAAAAATCGACCCCAAAAACCCCAAAATCCCCCCAAAATCCACCCCAAAACCCTCAAAATCCACACCAGGAACTCCAAAATCCACCCCAAAAACCCCAAAAATCCACCCCAAGACCCCCAAAATCCCAAAATCCCCCCAAAATCCATCCCTGAACCCCAGAAATCCATCCCAGACCCCCCCAAACCCCCAAAAATCCATCTTGGGAACCCCAAAACCCCAAAAATCCACCCCAGAATCCCCAAAATCCCCCTCAGAACCCCAAAATCCCTCTTAGAACCCCAAAATACAACCCTGAACCCCAAAAATCCACCCCAGATCCCCCCAAAACCCAAAAATCCCCCCAAAATCCAAACCTGAACCCCAAAATCCATCCTGGGACCCCCAAAATCCATCCCAGGAACCCCAAAATCCACCCTGGGACCCCCAAAATCCCCCTGAGAACCCCAAAATCCAGGCCAGGAACCCCCAAAAAACCCAAAAATCCATCCCAGACCCCCCCAAAAACCCCCAAAATCCATCTTGGGACCCCCAAAAATTCACCCTTGAATCCCAAAAATCCACCCTGGGACCCCCAAAATCCATCTCAGACTCCCCAAAATCCCCCTTAGAACCCCAAAAAATTCATCCCAGAACCCCAAAATCCACCCCAAAAACCCCAAAAATCCCCAAAAATTCCCCCAAATCCCCCCCAGGACCCCCCAAAATCCCCTCAGGACCCCCCCAAAACCCCAAAATCCACCCTGGGACCCCCAAAAATCCCAAAAAATCCCCCCAAAATCCCCCCAAGGACCCCAAAAATCCACCCCAGACCCCCCCAAATCCACCCCAGACCCCCCAAAACCCCAAAATCCCCCTCCCCATTTTTGGGTCCCTCCCTTTTTTCCCCTCCCTATAAATTCAGAAAATTTTTGAGGACCCTCCCCGGGGGTTTTTGGGACCCCTCCCGACTTTGGGGACCCCCCCCAGATTTTTGGGGACCCCCCCCCCAGATTTTTTAGGATTTTGGGACCCCCTCACCTGTGGGGCAGCCCCCTGGAGATGGCCCCAATCAGCCCCAGGGAGGGGTCGGGTCCGAGGGCGTGGCAGAGCCCCAGAGCGCCCCCCAGAAACAGCCAGGAGCGGGGTCCGGCGGGGTGCGTCTGGGGGAGCCCAAAATCACATCGGGACCCCAAAAATCACATCGGGACCCCAAAAATCCCCCCAAAACCCCAAAAAAATCCCAAAAATCCACCCCAAAAACAGCCAGGAGCGGGGTCCGGCGGGGTGCGTCTGGGGGAGCCCAAAAATTGAACTGGGCACCCCAAAGACCCCCAGGACAACAAAAATCCCCAAAAAAATCCCAAAAAAATAACAAAAATCCCCCAAAAAATCGCAAAAATCCCCAGAAAAATCCCAAAAAAAATCCCAAAAAAAATCCCAAAAAATCACAAAATAATCCCAAAAAAATCCCCAAAAAAATCACAAAATAATCCCCAAAAAATCTCAAAAAAATAAAAAAAAAATCCAAAAAAAATCCCAAAAAATCAAAAAAAATTTCCCAAAAAATCCCAAAAAAAATCCCAAAAAAATCCCCAAAAAATCCCAAAAAATCCCAAAAAAATTTAAAAAAAAATCCCAAAAAATCCCTAAAAAATCCCCAAAAAATCACAAAAAAATCCCAAAAATCCCCCCAAAAAATCCCAAAAAAATCCCAAAAACCCCCCAAAGAATCCCAAAAAATCCCCAAAAAATCCCAAAAAAATCACTAAAATCCCCAAAAAAATCCCAAAAATCTGCCCTGGAATCTCAAATTTTTTGACTCCCCCTCCCCATTTTTGACCCCCCCCTCCCCATTTTCGGTCCCCCCTCCCCATTTCGTGTCCCCCCTCCCCATTTCTGTTCCCCCCTCCCCATTTTTGACTCCCCCTCCCCATTTTTACCCCCAGTCTCCGCAGTCTCCTCGGGGCCGAGTTCAGGATCCCCCTCCCCATTTTTTAGGATCCCCCTCCCCATTTCCATGTCCCCCCTCCCCATTTTTGTTCCCCCCTCCCCATTTTGGACCCCCCCTCCCCATTTTTACCCCCAGTCTCCGCAGTCTCCTCGGGGCCGAGTTCAGGATTCCCCTCCCCATTTCCATGTCCCCCCTCCCCATTTCCATGTCCCCCCTCCCCATTTTAGGATCCCCCTCCCCATTTTTTGTTCCCCCCTCCCCATTTTCGCCCCCCCCCTCCCCATTTTTACCCCCAGTCTCCGCAGTCTCCTCGGGGCCGAGTTCAGGATTCCCCTCCCCAGATGTTTCAGCGGCCCCGGCTCAGGGGGGAGCCCCCCCAGGGACCCCCCGAAAGCGCCCACGACAGCGGCCTCGGCCATCTGGGGAACCCCAAAATCCTGAACCCCAAAATCCCAAATCCCAAATCTGGGGGGACAGGGAACCCCAAAATCCCAGACCCCAAATCTGGGACCCCAAAGTCCAGAAACCCAACAGAGAACCCCAAAATCCCAGACCCCAAATCTGGGACCTCAAAATCTGGGACCCCAAATCTGGGACCCCAAAATCCCAGACCCCAAAATCCCGAACCCCAAATCTGGGGGGACAGGGAACCCCAAAATCCCAAATCCCAAATCTGGGGGGACAGGGAACCGCAAAATCCTGAACCCAAATCTGAAACCCCAAAATCCTGAACCCCAAATCTGGGGGGACACGGGAACCCCAAATCCTGAATCCCAAACCTGGGGGGAACCCCAAAATCCTGAACCCCAAATCTGGGGGGACAGGGGACCCCAAAATCCCAAATCTGGGGGGACAGGGAACCCCAAAATCCTGAACCCCAAATCTCAGAGCCCAAATCTGGGACCCCAAAATCCCAGACCCCAAAATATGGGGGGACAGGGAACCCCAAAATCCTGAACCCCAAATCCGGGACCCCAAATCCCAGATCCCAAAATCCCGGACCCCAAAACCCCAAACCCCAAAATCCCAGAAAATCTGGGACCCCAAAATCCCAGACCCCAAAATCCCGAACCCCAAATCTGGGGGGGACAGGGAACCCCAAAATCCCAGACCCCAAATCTGGGATCCCAAATTCGGGACCCCAAAATCCCAGACCTTAAATCTGGGGGGGGGACACAGGACCCCCCAAATCCACCCCAAATCCATCGGGACCCCAAAATTCCACCCAAAAAATCCATCAGGACCCCCCAAATTCACCCCAAAATCCATCAGGACCCCCCAAAATCCATTGGGACCCCCCAAACTCGGCCCAAAAATCCATCAGGACCCCCCAAATCAACCCCAAATCTATTAGGGACCCCCCCAAATCTATCAAGACCCCAAAATTCCACCCCAAAAATCCATTGGGACCCCCCAAATCCACCCCAAATTCCATCAGGACCCTCCAAAATCCATCGGGACCCCCCAAACTCGGCCCTAAATCCTTTG
Organism: Catharus ustulatus; assembly: GCF_009819885.2. Classification (NCBI taxonomy): domain Eukaryota; kingdom Metazoa; phylum Chordata; class Aves; order Passeriformes; family Turdidae; genus Catharus; species Catharus ustulatus. Next base: position 1,174,809 of record NC_046255.1, read on the forward strand.
GGACCCCCCAAATCCGCCCCAAATTCCATCGGGACCCCCCAAATCCACCCCAAAACCCATCCAGACCCCCCAAACTCGGCCCCAAAATCCATCGGGACCCCCCAAAATTCCGCCCCAAATCCCCCTAGGACCCCCCAAATTCCATCGGGACCCCCAGAACTCGGCCCTAAATCCTTTGGGACCCCCCAAATGCACCCCAAATCCATCGGGATCCCCCAAAATCCACCCGGGACCCCCCAAACTCTGCCCCAAAATCCATCAGGACCCCCAAATACGCCCCAAATCCCACTAGGACCCCCCAAATCCACCCCAAAATCCATCGGGACCCCCCAAACTCGGCCCCAAAATCCATCGGGACCCCAAAATTTCACCCCAAATCCATTGGGACCCCCCCAAAATTCCGCCCCAAATCCCCCCAGGACCCCCAAATTCCATCGGGACCCCCTAAATCCACCCCAAAATCCATTGGGACCCCAAAATTTCACCCCCAAATCCACCCAGGACCCCCAAAAATCCACCCAGGACCCCCCAAATTCCATCAGGACCCCCAAATCCACCCCAAAATCCTTTGGGACCCCCCAAATCCAACCCCAAATCCATCTGGGACCCCCCAAATCCCACCAGGACCCCCCAAATCCACCCCAAATTCCATTTGGACCCCCCAAATCCCCCCAGGATCCCCCAAACTCGTCCCTAAATCCTTTGGGACCCCCCAAATCGGCCCCAAAATCCACCCAGGACCCCCCAAATCCACCTCAAATCCATCAGGACCCCCCAAAATTCATCGAGACCCCCCCAAATCCACCCCAAATCCCCCCAAATCCCCCCCAAACCCATCGTGACCCCCCCAAATCCCCCCCAAATCCACCCCAAATCCACCCCAACTCCCCCCAGGACCCCGCAAACCCATCGTGACCCCCCCCCCAAATCCCCTCCCCTCCCCCACCCGCGATGCTCTGCCCCTCCCCCACCCCCACGGGGGGATTTCGATCCGCCCCTCCCCCCCACTTTCCCTTCCCGACAGCCCCCGCGAGGGTCGATATTGTGGTGGGGGAGGGGCTGTGGGGGTGGGGGAGGGGCTGGGGGGGGGGGTCCCTCGGTCCCTCCCCCACCCTCCCCTCCCCTCCCCCCCCTCACCTCGGAGCAGCCGCGGGCTCGGAGCGCGGGGTGGGGGAGGGGAAGGTTTCGGGATTTTGGGGAGGGGTCCCCGATGCGATGGGGGGGGAGGGGGGAGGGGGGATTTTGGGGAGGGGTCTCCCCGATTTTTTGGGGGGGTTTGGGGACCCCCCGAGGCCGAGGATGCTGCGGAGGAGGAGGCGGGAGCGGCCCCTCCCCCACCCCGCTCTGCCCCTCCCCCCGCGGGGCGGGGAAAGGCAAAACCAGCGGGGGGGGAGGGGACAGCCCGGAATGAGGGAGGGGACACTGGGGACATTCTGGGGACACTGGGGGGACACTGAGGTGACACTGGGGACACTGAGGGGCACTGGGGGGACACTGGGGGGGCACTGGGGGGACAATAAGGTGACACTGATGACACTGGGGGTGGCACTGGGGTGACAATAAGGGGACACCGAGGTAACACTGAGGTGACACTGAGAGCACTGGTGACACTGGGGACACTGAGGGGACACTGTGGGGGGCGCTGGTGACACTGGGGTGACAGTAAGGTGACAATAAGGTGACACTGGGAGACATTGAGGGGCACTGGGGGGACACTGGTTGACACTGGGGGACACTGGGGTGACATTCATGACACTGGGGGGAGCACTGGTGACACTGGGGGGATACTGGGGACAGTGGGGGACACTGGGGGGACACTCAGGTGACACTGGGGGGACATTGATGACACTGGGGGGACACTGGGGGGACACTGGGGGACACTGAGGTGACAATAAGGTGACACTGGGGACACTGGGGTGACAATAAGGTGACACTGGGGACACTGGGGGAACAGTGGGGGGCACTGGTGACACTGGGGGGACAATAAGGTGACAATAAGGTGACACTGGGGGGACACTGGGGTGACACTGGGGACACTGGGGGGACACTGGGATGACAATAAGGTGACACTAGGGTGACACTGGGGTGACATTAATGACACTGGGCGCACTGGGGGGGCACTGGGGTGACAATAAGGTGACACTGATGACACAGGGGCACTGGGGTCCACTGGTGACACTGGGGTGACACTGGGGACACTGAGGTGACACTGGGGGTGACACTGAGGTGACACTGGGGACACTGAGGGGCACTGGGGGGCACTGAGGTGACACTAGGGTGACACTAGGGTGACACTGGGAGGGCACTGGGGGACATTCTTGGGACACTGGGGGGACATTGGTGACACTGGGGGGACAATAAGGTGACAATAAGGTGACACTGGGGGGACACTGGGGGGACACTGGGATGACAATAAGGTGACACTGGGTGACACTGGGGTGACATTAATGACACTGGGGCACTGGGGTGACGTTGATGACACCGACGTGACACCGAGGTGACACTGAGGGCACTGGGGTGACAATAAGGTGACCATAAGGTGACAATAAGGTGACACTGGGGGGCACTGATGACACTGGGGGGCACTGGGGTGACACTGGGGTGACATTGATGACACTGAGGTGACACCGAGGTGACACTGATGACACTGGGGTGACCATAAGGTGACAATAAGGTGACACCGAGGTGACACTGAGGTGCCACTGGGAACACTGGGGTGACGTTGGTGACACTGAGGTGACACTGATGACGCTGGGGGCACTGGGGTGACAATAAGGTGACACTGGGGTGACAATAAGGTGACACTGATGACACTGGGGGGCACTGGGGTGACAATAAGGTGACACTGGGGGGACACTGGGGTGACACTGATGACACTGGGGGCACTGGGGTGACAATAAGGTGACACTGGGGGCACTGGGGTGACAATAAGGTGACACCGAGGTGACACTGATGACGCTGGGGGCACTGGGGTGACAATAAGGTGACAGTAAGGTGACAATAAGGTGACACTGAGGTGACACCGGGGGGGTCTCAGCCGGCAGCGCCTCCTCCCGCCCCCCCCATCCCCCGCACCGGGGCGGTGACAATGACAGTGACACCGGTACCGGGGTTGGGAGAGACCGGGGGGGACAGGGACCCCAGAGACCCCAGTGACAGTGACACAGTGACAGGGACAGTGACACAGTGACAGTGACACAGTGACAGTGACACAGTGACAGTGACACAGTGACAGTGACACCGGTACCGGGGTTGGGAGAGACAGGAGGGGACAGGAGAGAAACCCCAGAGACCCCAGTGACAGTGACACAGTGACAGGGACAGTGACAGGGACAGGGACACAGTGACAGGGACAGTGACACAGTGACAGTGACACAGTGACAATGACAGTGACACCGGTACCGGGGTTGGGAGAGACCGGAGGGGACAGGGACCCCCAGTGACAATGACAGTGACACAGTGACAGTGACACAGTGACAGTGACACAATGACAGTGACAGTGACACAATGACAGTGACACAATGACAGTGACAGTGACACAATGACAGTGACACAGTGACAGTGACAGTGACACAGTGACAGTGACACAATGACAGTGACAGTGACACAATGACAGTGACACAATGACAGTGACAGTGACACAATGACAGTGACACAGTGACAGTGACAGTGACACAGTGACAGTGACACAGTGACAGTGACACAGTGACAGTGACAGTGACACAATGACAGTGACACAATGACAGTGACAGTGACACAATGACAGTGACACAGTGACAGTGACAGTGACAGTGACACAATGACAGTGACACAATGACAGTGACAGTGACACAATGACAGTGACACAGTGACAGTGACACAGTGACAGTGACAGTGACACAGTGACAGTGACACAGTGACAGTGACACAGTGACAGTGACAGTGACAGTGACACAGGGACACAGTGACACAGTGACAGTGACAGTGACACAGTGACAGTGACACAGTGACAGTGACAGTGACACAGTGACAATGACAGTGACACAGGGACAGTGACACAGTGACAGTGACACAGTGACAGTGACACAGTGACAGGGACAGTGACAGTGACACAGGGACAGTGACAGGGACACAGTGATAGTGACAATGACAGTGACAGTGACACAGTGACACAGTGACACAGTGACAGTGACAGTGACACAGTGACAGTGACAGTGACACAGTGACAGTGACACAATGACAGTGACAGTGACAGTGACACAGTGACACAGTGACAGTGACAGTGACACAGTGACAGTGACACAGTGACAGTGACAGTGACAGTGACAGTGACACAGTGACAGTGACAGTGACACAGTGACAGTGACAATGACACAGTGACAGTGACACAGTGACAGTGACAGTGACACAGTGACAGTGACACAGTGACACAGGGACACAGGGACACAGGGACACAGTGACAGTGACACAGTGACAGTGACACAGTGACAATGACAGTGACAGTGACACAGTGACACAGTGACAGTGACAGTGACACAGTGACAGTGACAGTGACAGTGACACAGTGACAGTGACACAGTGACAGTGACAGGGACAGTGACAGTGACACAGACAGTGACACAGTGACAGTGACAGGGACAGTGACAGTGACACAGTGACACAGACAGTGACACAGTGACAGTGACAGTGACACAGTGACAGTGACAGTGACAGTGACACAGTGACAGTGACAGTGACACAGTGACAGTGACACAGTGACAGTGACACAGTGACAGTGACAATGACAGTGACACAGTGACAGTGACAGTGACAGTGACACAGTGACAGTGACAGTGACAGTGACACAGTGACGGTGACAGTGACACAGTGACAGTGACACAGTGACAGTGACAGTGACACAGTGACAGTGACAGTGACAGTGACAGTGACAATGACAGTGACACAGTGACACAGTGACAGTGACAGTGACACAGGGACAGTGACACAGTGACAGTGACAGTGACAATGACAGTGACACAGTGACAGTGACAGTGACACAGTGACAGTGACACAGTGACAGTGACACAGTGACAGTGACAGTGACAGTGACAGTGACAATGACAGTGACACAGTGACAGTGACACAGTGACAGTGACAGTGACACAGTGACAGTGACACAGTGACAGTGACACAGTGACAGTGACAGTGACAGTGACAATGACAGTGACACAGTGACAGTGACACAGGGACAGTGACAGTGACAATGACAGTGACACAGGGACAGTGACAGTGACACAGTGACAGTGACAGTGACAGTGACACAGTGACAATGACAGTGACAGTGACAGTGACACAGTGACAGTGACAGTGACACAGTGACAGTGACACAGTGACAGTGACACAGGGACAGTGACAGTGACACAGTGACAGTGACACAGTGACAGTGACAGTGACAGTGACACAGTGACAGTGACACAGTGACAGTGACAGTGACAATGACAGTGACACAGGGACAGTGACACAGTGACACAGTGACAGTGACACAGTGACAGTGACAGTGACACAGTGACAGTGACAGTGACAATGACAGTGACACAGGGACAGTGACACAGTGACACAGTGACAGTGACACAGTGACAGTGACAGTGACACAGTGACAGTGACAGTGACACAGTGACAATGACAGTGACAGTGACAGTGACACAGTGACAGTGACAGTGACACAGTGACAGTGACACAGTGACAGTGACACAGGGACAGTGACAGTGACACAGTGACAGTGACACAGTGACAGTGACAGTGACAGTGACAGTGACACAGTGACAGTGACACAGTGACAGTGACAGTGACACAGTGACAGTGACACAGGGACAGTGACAGTGACACAGTGACAGTGACACAGTGACAGTGACACAGTGACACAGTGACAGTGACACAGTGACAGTGACAGTGACACAGTGACAGTGACAGTGACAGTGACAGTGACACAGTGACAGTGACAGTGACACAGTGACAGTGACACAGTGACAGTGACAATGACAGTGACACAGTGACAGTGACACAGTGACAGTGACAGGGACAGAAACCCCAAAATCAGGACCCCAAAATCCCCCCAAATTCCCCCAAATCAGGGCCCCAAAACTCCCAAAAAATCCCAAATCTCCCCCCTAAAAAACCCCAAATCCCCCCAAAAATCCCAAATCCCCCCAAAAATCCCAAATTTCCCCCCAAAAATCCCAAATTTCCCCCCAAAAAATCCCAAATCCAGGATGAGGGGAAGGGTTGGGATCCCATTTTTTGGGGTTTCTCATTTTAGGATTCTCATTTTTTGGGGTTCCCAATTTTGGGGGTTTCTGAATTTTTGGGGAGTTTCTCATTTTAAGGTTCCAAATTTTGGGGTTCCCATTTTTTGGGATTTCCCATTTTTTGGGGTTTCCCAATTTTAGGATTCCCATTTTAAGGTTTTCCTTTTTTTTTTGGGTTTCTATTTTTTGGGGTTCCCAGTTTGGGGGGTTTCTCATTTTAGGGTTCCAAATTTTGGGGTTTCTCAATTTTTAGGGGTTCCCAATTTTTGGGTTCCCAATTTTAGGATTCCCATTTTAGGGTTTCCCTTTTTTTTTGGGTTCCTATTTTTTGGGGTTCCCAATTTTAGGGTTTCTCATTTTGGGGTTTTCTCATTTTAGGGTTCCCATTTTTGGGGGTTTCTGAATTTTTGGGTTCCCATTTTCTGGATTTCCCAATTTTAGGATTCCAAATTTTGGGGGAGTTCCCATTTTAGGGTTCCCATATTTTGGGGTTTTCTCAATTTTTGGGGTTCCCAATTTTGGGGATTTCTTATTTTTCGAGGGGTTTCTCGTTTTAGGATTTCAAATTTTGGGGTTTCTCATTTTAGGGTTTCTCATTTTTGGGGTCCCAATTTTAGGAGTTCCCAATTTTGGGGAAATTCTCAATTTTAGGGTCCCAAATTTTCTGGATTTCCCATTTTTTGGGTTCCCAATTTTGGGGATTTCTCATTTTAGGGTTCCCATTTTTGGGGGGGTTTCTCGTTTTAGGATTTCCAATTTTGAGGTTTTCTCATTTTAGGGTTCCCAATTTTGGGGGTTTCTGAATTTTAGGGTCCCAAATTTTAGGGTTTCTCATTTTGGGGTTTTCTCATTTTAGGGTTCCCATTTTTGGGGGTTTCTGAATTTTTGGGGCTCCTAATTTTGGGGGTTTCTCATTTTAGGATTTCCAATTTTTGAGGTTTTCTCATTTTAGGGTTCCCAGTTTTTGGGGTTTCTCAATTTTGAGTCCCCAATTTTCTGGATTTCCCAAATTTGGGTTCCCAATTTTTGGGGTTTTCTCAATTTTGGGTTCCCATTTTTTGGGATTTCCCATTTTTTGGGGTTTCTCAATTTTGGGGTTCCCATTTTCCCTCTTTTTTTGGGTTCCTATTTTTTGGGTTCCCATTTTCTGAATTTCCCAATTTTGGGGAGTTTCTCATTTTAGGGTTTCTCATTTTTGGGGTCCCAATTTTAGGAGTTCCCAATTTTGGGGAATTTCTCAATTTTGGGTCCCAAATTTTCTGGATTTCCCATTTTTTTGGGATTCCCATTTTTTGGGGTCCCAATTTTTGGGGATTCCAATTTTTTGGGTTCCCAATTTTGGGGATTTCTCATTTTAGGATTTCCAGTTTTGGGGGTTTTCTCAATTTTAGGGTTCCCATTTTTGGGGGTTTTCTCAATTTTAGGGTTCCCATTTTTGGGGTTTTTTAATTTTGGGTTCCCAATTTTCTGGATTTCCCATTTTTTTCGGTTCCTATTTTTTGGGTTCCCAATTTTGGGGATTTCTCAATTTTAAGGTTCCCATTTTTGGGGGGGATTTCTCGTTTTAGGATTTCCAATTTTCAGGGTTTCTCAATTTTGAGTCCCCAATTTTCTGGATTTCCCATTTTTTTGGGATTCCCATTTTTGGGGTCCCATTTTTTTGAGTTTTCTCAATTTTGGGGTTCCCAATTTTGGGGGTTTCTCAATTTTAGGGTTCCCATTTTTTGGGGGGATTTCTCATTTTAGGATTTCCAATTTTTGGGGTTTTCTCAATTTTAGGATTCCCCAATTTTCTGGATTTCCCATTTTTTTGGGTTCCTATTTTTTGGGTTCCCATTTTTGGGGGGGGTTTCTCAATTTTGGGTCCCCAGTTTTGGATTTCCCATTTTTTTGGGGTTTCCCATTTTTGGGATCCCAATTTTGGGGGTTTCTCATTTTAGGATTTCCAATTTTGGGGGGGTTTCTCATTTTAGGATTCCCATTTTTTTGGGTTCCCATTTTTTTGGGGAGTTTTCTCATTTTAGGATTTCCAATTTTTGGGGTTTTCTCAATTTTAGGATTCCCCAATTTTCTGTATTTCCCATTTTTTTGGGATCCCCATTTTTTGGGGTCCCATTTTTTTGAGTTTTCTCAATTTTAGGGCTCCCATTTTTGGGTTTCCCTTTTTTTTTGGGTTCCTATTTTTTGGGGTTCCCAATTTTGGGGTTTTCTCAATTTTTGGGGTCCCATTTTTTGGGGTTTTCTCAATTTTTGGGTCCCAATTTTTGAGGTTTTCTCAATTTTTGGGTCCCAATTTTTGGGGGTTTTCTCTATTTTGGGTTCCCATTTTTTGGGGGGATTTCTCGTTTTAGGATTTCCAATTTTTGGGGTTTTCTCAATTTTAGGGTCCCCATTTTTTGGGGTTTTCCCAATTTTTGGGTCCCAACCCGGGGTCCCTCTCACCTGCTCCCTCGGGCGCTGCTCCCTCCCCTCCCCTCCCCTCCCCCCCCGTTTTTGTCCCCTCGCCCCTCCCCCCCCATTTCCTGCCCCCCCACAAACAACAGGAAGGGCGGGGGGGGAGGGGCCGCGTTCCCACGGGGCTGCCCCACACCCATCCGCTCTCACGGGACCAGTATGACCCAGTATGAACCAGTAAAACCCAGTATAAACCAGTATAAACCAATAAAACCCAGTATAACGCAGTACAAACCAGTATAATACTGTATAAAGCAGTATAACCCAGTGTGAACCAGTAAAACTCTGTATAACCCAGTATAAACCAGTATAGCCCTGTATAAACCAGTATCATCCAGTACACACCAGTATGAACCAGTAAAACACAGTATAAAACAGTAAACTCCAGTATAACCCAGTATAAACCAGTAAAACTGAGTATAATTCAACAAAAACCAGTATAACCCAGTATAAACCAGCATAACACAGTATAAACCAGTATAAACAGTATAACACTGTATAAAACCAGTAAAACCCAGTATGAACCAGTATAGCCCTGTTATAACCCAGTATAAACCAGTAAAACTGAGTATAACCCAGTATAAACCAGTATAACACAGCATAAACCAGTAAAACTGAGTGTAATTCAATAAAAAACAGTATAATCCAGTATAAACCATTATAACCCAGTATAAACCAGTATAACCCTGTATAAACCAGTATAAACCAGCGAAACCCAGTATAGACCAGTATAACCATATATAAACCAGTTTAAACCAGTATAAACCAGTATAACCAAGTATAAACCAGTATAAACCGTATAATACTGTATAAACCAGTATAACCCAGTATAAACCAATATAAACCAGTATAACACTGCATAAACCAGTATCATCCAGTATAAACCAGTACAAACCAGTATAACCCTGTATAAACCAGCAAAACCCAGTATAGACCAGTATAACCATGTATAAACCAGTATAACCCAGTATAAATCAGTATAACCCAGTATAAACAAGCATAAACCAGTATAAACCACTACAGCCCAATATAAACCACTATAACCCTGTATAAACCAGTATAGCTCAGTATAACCCAGTATAAACCAGTATAGCCCAGTATGAACCAGTATAACCCAGTATAAACCAGTAAAACTCAGTATAGCCCAATATAAACCAGTATAATCCTGTATAAACCAGATAAAAACCCAGTATAGCCCAGTATAACCATGTATAAACCAGTATAACCCAGTATAAACCAGTATAATCCAGTATAACCCTGTATAACCCTGTATAAACCAGTATAAGCCAGTATCATCCAGTATAAGCCAGTATCATCCAGTATAAGCCAGTATCATCCAGTATAAGCCAGTATCATCCAGTATAAGCCAGTATCATCCAGTATAAACCAGTATCATCCAGTATAAACCAGTATAACCCTGTATAAACCAGTACAAACCAGTATAAACCAGTATAACTGCTGTTAACCCACTGATGTTGCCCAGTATAAACCAGTATGAACCAGTAAAACCCAGTATAACGCAATATAAACCAGTATAATACTGTATAAACCAGTATAACCCAGTGTGAACCAGTAAAACTCTGTATAACCCAGTATAAACCAGTATAACCCAGCATGAACCAGTAAAACTGAGTATAACCCAGTATAAACCAGTATAACACAGTACAAACAAGTACAACACTGTATAAACCAGTATAACCCAGTACAAACCAGTATAAACCAGTATAACACTGTATAAACCAGTATAATTCAGTATAGACCAGTATAAACCAGTAAAACCCAGTAGAAACCAGTAAAACCCAGTAGAAACCAGTATAACACAGTACAAACCAGTATAACACAGTACAAACAAGTACAACACTGTATAAACCAGTGTAACCCTGTATAAACCAGTATAAACCAGTACAACACTGTATAAACCAGTATAAACCAGTATAAACCAGTATAAACCAGTATAACACAGTATAAACCAGTACAACACTGTATATCCAGTATCATCCAGTATAAACCAGTACAAACCAGTATAACCCTGTATAAACCAGTATACTCCAGTATAAACCAGTATCATCCAGTATAAACCAGTACAAACCAGTATAACCCTGTATAAACCAGTATAAACCAGTATAACACAGCATAAACCAGTATAAACCAGTAAAACCCAGTATAAACCAGTATAACCCTGTATAAACCAGTACAAACCAGTATAAACCAGTATAACAGCTGTTAACACACTATGGCCTGGTATAACACAATATGAACCAGTAAAACCCAGTATAAACCAGTATAACCCAGTATAAACCAGTAAAACTGAGTATAACCCAATATAAACCAGTACAACCATGCATAAACCAGTATAACACTGTATAAACCAGTAAAACCCAGTATAGCCCAGTAAAACCCAGTATAAACCAGTATAACTGCAGCTAGCCCACTAGGGCCCAGTACAACCCAGTATAAACCAGTATAACTGCTGTTAACCCACTATGGCCCAGTATAAACCAGTTTAACCCAGTATAACCCCATTTAACCACACATAACCCAGTTTAACTGCACTTAACCCAATATGGCCCATCATAAACCAGTATAAACCAGTACAAACCAGTATAACCAGTACAAGGCCTCATCTGTAGCTGCGTCCCCTCACGTTTTCCCGCTCTTTTTCCTCCCCTCACGTTTCCCGCTCTTTTTCCTCCCCTCACGTTTTCCCGCCCTTTTTTCTCCCCTCACGTTTTCCCGCCCTTTTTCCTCCCCTCACGTTTTCCCGCCCTTTTTTCTCCCCTCACGTTTTCCGCCCTTTTTCCTCCCCTTGCGTTTCCCGCCCTTTTCCTCATTTTCCAGCCATTTTTCCCCTCATGTTTCCCATAATTTCCCCCTCACATTTTCCAGCCATTTTTCCCCTCACGTTTCCCAGTTTTCCCTCATTTCCCACCCATTTTCCCCTCACATTTCCCAGTTTTTTCCTCATTTTCCAGCCATTTCCCCCCTCACATTTCCCATAATTTTTCCCCTCACATTTCCCACCCTTTTTCCTCATTTTCCAGCCATTTTCCCCTCACATTTCCCAGTTTTCCCCTCATTTTCCAGCCATTTCCCCCCTCACATTTCCCATAATTTTTCCCCTCACACTTCCCACCCTTTTTCCTCATTTTCCAGCCATTTTCCCCTCACATTTCCCAGTTTTCCCCTCACATTTCCCACCCTTTTCCCTCATTTTCCATCAATTTTTCCCCTCACGTTTCCCATAATTTTCCCCTCACCTTTCCCTCCGTTCATCCCCCTCACGTTTCCCGCCATTTTCCTCAAACTCCCTCACGCAGCCGAAAGGACCCGAACGCCGCTCCGAGGCGGCGCCGGAGACTGCCGAAAAGAGACGGAAAATCCCGAAAGAAACCGGAAATTTCCGAATGACTGCCCCGACTGACGAACACTGACGGAAACATCCGAGTGCTGGCGGAGAGATCCGAGCGAGGGGCGGAGATTCCCGAGCCGAGCCGAGCGGAGATTCCCGAAGCCGAGCGGAGATTGCCGAAGGGGGGCGGAGATTCCCGAAGCCGACCGGAGATTGCCGAAGGGGGGCGGAGCTTGCCGAAGCTCCCGTCGCTCTTTCCGTTTCCGGCGGCCGCAGGGAGCGGAGGTACCGCGTGGGGCTCCGCTGTGGGGCGGCCCGTGGGGGGTTCTTGGTACCGGGACAGGGCTCCCCAACCCCGGGGAGGGTCCCTAAGGGCGGGGGGGACGCGGGGCCGGCGGGATGGAGCCGCAAAGCGCGGCCCCGGTGTGGCGGTGGACGCTGAGGCCGCTCCCCGGGGCCCTCCCCGCTCTCCGCAGGCGCCATGTCGGCCCATTTGCAGTGGATGGTGGTGCGGAACTGCTCCAGTTTCTTGCTGAAGAGGAACAACCAGACCTACAGCACCGTCAGTGCGGGGAAGGGTCACCCCGAAAGCGGGAGGGGGAGCGGGGACCCCTCAGGATGAGGCTCTGACATTGATTCCCCCTAAACCGCAAAGAGACGATCCAGGCACCCAAATAACCCCATAAACACCCGGCTGCTCCCCTCAGATATTTGGGGTTCCCTCAAACGCCTCGGGACACCCCCCAGACCCTCATGGGACCCCCTCAAATTCTCTAAATCCACCCCAAACCCTTGGGCTTCCACCCTGCCTCTTCCATTTTTAGGAATCCCTACAAATTATCAGGGACACCCCCAGACCCTCAAATTCTCTAAATCCACCCCAAACTTCTGGGCTTCCACCCTGCCTTTCCCCTCATTTTTAGGATGCCCTACAAATTACCAGGGACACCCCCAGACTCTCAAATCCTCTAAATCCACCCCAAACTTCTGGGCTTCTACCCTGCCTCCCATTTTTAGGAATTCCTGCAAATTATCAGGGACACCCCCAGACCCTCAAATCCTCTAAATCCACCCCAAACTTCTGGGCTTCCACCGTGCCTCTCCTCACATTTTTAGGGTCCCCTAAAAATTGTCAGGGACACCCCCAGACCCTCCTGAATCCCTTTTGAACCCCCCCAAATCCCTGGACTTCCACTCTGCCTTTCCCCTCATTTTTAGGAATCCCTACAAATTACCAGGGACACCCCCAGACCCTCAAATCCTCTAAATCCACCCCAAACTTCTGGGCTTCTACCCTGCCTCTTCCATTTTTAGGAATCCCTACAAATTATCAGGGACACCCCCAGACCCCCCCAAATCCCTGCTAACCCCCCCCAAAAATCTCATAACCCCTCCCAAATCCCTCATCCCTGTCCAGAACCCCCCAAAATTTTTAGATCACCCCAAAATCCCCTCATAATTCCCCCCTCCAGGAACCCAACAACCTCAAGGCCCGGAATTCTTTCCGCTACAACGGCTTGATCCACCGCAAGACCGTGGGCGTGGAGCCGGCGCCGGATGGCAAAGGGATCGTGGTGGTCCTCAAGAAACGAGCAGGTGGCTGCATCCCCCATTTCTCAGAATTTAAACCCCAAATTTTCTGAGAATCCTCCACAAAAAATTAAATTTTAAATTTTTTTTGTTCCATCCCCAGGCCAGCGCAAGCCGGCCTCGTCGTACGTGCGCGTGCGGATCCGCCGCGATGCCCGCGGCTCCCTCAGGAGCCTCCGGCACCTGATCAGCAAGAACAGATACAGGAGGGACCTGCGCATGGTGAGGGGCGCCCCAAAATTTGGGAGGGGGTCCCCAACATCTGAGAGGAACCCAAAATTATGGAGAACCCCAAAAATGCGAAATTCAGGCTATAAAAATGCAAAAAGCCGTAGGAGGAGGGTGCTGAGGTTCCTCAAAAATGGTGCGGGGGGGTTACCCCAAAAGTGTGGGCACCCCAAAATTTGTGGGTGTGGTGACACAGCTGACAGAGGAGGGGGTCCCCAAAATTAGGGTGGGTTTTAAACACAGCCCAAAAAAAAAAAAAAAAAAAAGACTTAAAAAATGCCTTGAAACAACTTAAAACTCCTGGTGGGGGAGGGTCTGGGGTCTTTCCAAAACTGGGAGTGGTCCCCAAAATTAGGCTGGAAGCTCAGAGGGATAATTTAGAGCGTGCTCCCACCCATCTTTGGGGTTCTTTGTTATTTTTGTCCCCTTTTGACCCCATTTTTGTCCCCCGCAGGCCGCCCTGCGCCGGGCCAGCGCCATCTTGCGCAGCCAGAAGCCGGTGGTGGTGAGGAAGAAGAGGGTGAGGGCGGCGAAGGCCCCGTGAGCTCCATCAGAAATAAAAATGAGTTTGGGCAACCTCCAGAGTTCTGTGCTTCATTTGGGGAAGGGAACACGAGGAATTGAGGGGGACTTTGCCTTCGTTGTTCCCTCGTTTTTTACCTTTTTTTGTCCCTTCAGGTTTCTCGCCCTTTTTGTCCCCTCACGGCTTCCGTCGTTTTCTCCCCTCACGTTTTCCCGCCCTTTTTCTCCCCCTCACGTTTTCCCGCCCTTTTTGTCCCCTCACGGCTCCCGTAGTTTCCCCCCCCCCCCCCCACGTTTTCCCGCCCTTTTTCTCCCCTCACGTTTTCCGCCATTTTCCCCCTTCTTCCTTTCAGTACAGCCCAGTACAAACCAGTTTGGCCCACTACACCCCACTCCATCCCAGTACAAACCAGTTTGGCCCAGTACACCCCACTCCATCCCAGTACAAACCAGTTTGGCCCAGTACACCCCACTCCATCCCAGTATAAACCAGTTTGGCCCAGTACACCCCATTCCATCCCAGTACAAACCAGTTTGGCCCAGTACACCCCACTCCATCCCAGTAGAAACCAGTTTGGCCCAGTACACCCCACTCCAGCCCAGTATAAACCAGTTTCGCCCAGTACACCCCACTCTGGCCCAGTATAAACCAGTTTGGCCCAGTACACCCCACTCCGGCCCAGTACAAACCAGTTTGGCCCAGTACACCCCACTCCATCTCAGTACAAACCAGTTTGGCCCAGTATAAACCAGTTTGGACCAGTAGACCCCACTCCAGCCCAGTATAAACCAGTTTGGCCCAGTACACCCCACTCCATCCCAGTACAAACCAGTTTGGCCCAGTATAAACCAGTTTGGCCCATTACACTTCACTCCAGACCAGTATATCCCAGTACATCCCAGTACATCCCAGTATATCCCAGTATAAACCAGTACATCCCAGTATATCCCAGTATATCCCAGTGCCCCGCCCATCTCCCCCCGCTCATTTTGGGTTAAAAAAGCGGCTTTTCGGACGTGGCGCGCGGCAGCCAATCAGAGCGCGGCTCGCCCCGCCCCACGTGGGCTCGGCCAACGCTGATTGGTCGAGACGCCCAAAGGGGCGGGGCCAAGGCTGTGAGGGGACCCCAGGGTTGGGGCAGGACACGACGAGGTGAGGGGGGGGGGGGCGAATTTTGGGGGATTCCGTGAGGGAATTTTGGGGATTTTGAGGGTCCTGAAGGGTTTGGGGGGGTCTGAGGAGGATTTGGGAGGTCCTGGGTGGGATTTGGGGGGAGTTTTGAGAGAATTTTTGGGATTTCGTGAGGGAATTTTAGGGGGTCTTGAGGGTCCTGAGGGGTTTTGGGGGGGGGGTCTGAGGAAAATTTGGGCGAATTTTGGGGGGTTCGTGAGGGAATTTTGGGGATCTTGAGGGTCCTGAAGGGTCCTGAGGGGTTTGGGGGGATCTGAGGAGGATTTGGGGGAAATTTGAGGGGTCCTGAGTGAGGTTTGGGGGGAGTTTTGAGAGAATTTTTGGGTTTTCGTGAGGGAATTTTGGGGGCGTCTTGAGGGTCCTGAGGGGTTTGGGGGGGGGGGGGGTCTGAAGAAAATTTGGGCGAATTTTGGGAGGATTTTGAGGGAATTTTGGGGATCTTGAGGGGGATTTGAGGGTCCTGAGGGGAATTTTGGGGGCACCTTGAGGGTCTCGAAAGATCCTGAGGGGTTTGGGGGGGGTCTGAAGAAAATTTGGGGGAGATTTGGGGGGTCCTGAGGGGAATTTTGGGGGTCCTGAGGGGATTTTAGGGGGGTCTTGAGGGTCCTGAAGGGTCCTGAGGGGTTTAGGGGGGGATCTGAGGAAGATTTTGAGGGAGTTCTGGGCTCAATTTTGGTCTTTTTCGGCTCGTTTCTCTCAAATTTTGGGACATTTTGGGCTCAATTCTCTCAATTTTGGGCTCATTTCTCTCAATTTTTGGGGCATTTTGGGTTCATTTCTCTCCATTCTGGGCTCATTTCTCTCAATTTTGGAACATTTTGGGCTCATTCCTCTCAATTTTGGGACATTTTGTGCCCAATTTTCACAATTTTGGGCTAATTTCTCTCAATTTTGGGACATTTTGGGCTCAATTCTCTAAATTTCGGGCTCATTTCTCTCAATTTTGGGACATTTTGTGCCCAATTTTCACAATTTTGGGCTAATTTCTCTCAATTTTGGGACATTTTGGGCTCAATTCTCTAAATTTCGGGCTCATTTCTCTCAATTTTGGGACATTTTGGGTTAATTTCTCCCAATTTTGTGCTCATTTCTCCTCATTTTGGAACATTTTGGGTTAATTTCTCTCAATTTTGGGGCATTTTGGGTTCATTTCTCTCCATTCTGTACTCATTTCTCTCAATTTTGGGACATTTTGTGCTCATTCCTCTCAATTTTGGGACATTTTGTGCTCATTTCTTTGAATTTTGAGGCATTTTGGGCTCAATTCTCTCAATTTTGGAACATTTTGTGTTCATTTCTCTCAACTTTGGGACATTTTGGGCTCATTTCTCCCCATTTTGGGACATTTAGAGACATTTTGTGCCCATTTCTCACAATTTTGTGCTCAATTCTCTCAATTTTTCCCTATTTTGTGCTCATTTCTCTCCATTTTATGCTAATTCCTCTCAATTTTGGGACATTTTGTGTTCAATTCTCCCCATTTTGTGCTCATTTTTCTCCATTTTGGGTTCATTTTTCTCCATTTTAGGGATTTTTGTGCTGATTTCTCTCTATTTTATGCCAATTTCTCTCAATTTTGGAGCATTTTGTGCCCATTTCTCTCCATTTTGTGCTCATTTTTCTCCATTTTAGGGATTTTTGTGGTCATTTCTCTCAATTTTGGGACATTTTGTGTTCATATCTTTCCATTTTGGGACATTTTGTGCCCATTTCTCTCCATTTTGGGTTCATTTTTCTCCATTTTAGGGATTTTTGTGCTGATTTCTCTCTATTTTATGCCAGTTTCTCTCAATTTTGGGACATTTTGTGCCCATTTCTCTCCATTTTGTGCTCATTTTTCTCCATTTTAGGGATTTTTGTGCTCATTTCTCTCAATTTTGGGACATTTTGTGTTCATATCTTTCCATTTTGGGACATTTTGTGCCCATTTCTCTCCATTTTGTGCCCATTTCTCTCCATTTTGGGTTCATTTTTCTCCATTTTAGGGATTTTTGTGCTGATTTCTCTCTATTTTATGCCAATTCCTCTCAATTTTGGGACATTTTGTACCCATTTCTCTCCATTTTGTGCCCATTTCTCTCCATTTTGTGTCCATTTCTCTCCATTTTGTGCCCATTTCTCTCCATTTTGTGCCCATTTCTCTCCATTTTGTGCCCATTTCTCCCCATTTTGTGCCCATTTCTCTCCATTTTAGTGATTTTTGTGCTGATTTCTCTCAATTTCCCCCCTTTTCTCCCCAGATGCTGCCTTGCTGGTTGTGCTCCCTCCTCCCCCTGGTGCTTGGGGGGCACCCCCAGCACCCCCAGCCCCATTTTGGGGGTCCCCAAACCCTCCAGGAGCACGAGCACGACGCCCAGGGGCTCTTTTGGGACCACGCCGCCCTTTGGGGGGCACAGGAGGCTCGAGAGCAGCAGGAGCTGCCCCCAGAGGAGTCCAAAAGGAGATTGGGGTGAGGTTTTCCAAAAATAAAATTCCTGGGAAAATGCTCAGAAGTTGTTGGAAATATTAAAAAAAAATTGGTGGGGAAATGGCGAAAAATTGGCAGAAAAATGGTCAAAAAATCACAGAAAATTCGCAGAAAAAATAAAAAAAAATTCACAGAAAAATTGCCAAAAATTCAAAGAAAAATTGCTGTAAATTCAAAGAAAATTCAAAGAAAAATTGCTGAAAATTAACAGAAAATTCACAGAAAAATTACCAAAAATTCCCTGAAAATTCACAGAAAAATTACCGAAAATTCACAGGAAAATTGCCAAAAATTCACATAAAAATTACCAAAAATTCACAAAAAATTCACAGAAAAATGCCAAAAAATTCACAGAAAAATTGCCAAAAATTCACAAAAAATTCACAGAAAAATGCCAAAAAATTCACAGAAAATTCAAAGAAAAATGGCCAAAAATTGACAAAAAATTCACAGAAAAATTGCCAAAAATTCACAGAAAAATTGCCAAAAATTCACAGAAAAATTGCCAAAAATTCCCTGAAAATTCACAGAAAAGTTGTCCAAAATTCACAGAAAATTCACAGAAAAAATAAAAAAAAATCACAGAAAAATTACCAAAAATTCACAGAAAAATTGAAAAAATTCCCTGAATATTCTCAGAAAAGTTGCCAAAAAATCACAGAAAATTCACAGAAAAATTGCCAAAAATTTCCTGAAAATTCAAGGAAAAATTGCCAAAAATTTACAGAAAATTACCAAAAATTCCCCAAAAATTCACAGAAAAATTGCCAAAAATTCCATGAAAATTCAAGGAAAAATTGCCAATAATCCTCAGAAAAATTGCCAAAAATTCCCTGAATATTCTAAGAAAACTTGCCACAAAATTCCCTGAAAATTCACAGACAAATGCCCAAAAATTCACAGAAAAATTGCCAAATATACACAGAAAATTCACAGAAAAATTGTCAAAAATTCACAGGAAAATTGCCAAAAATTCCCTGAAAATTCAAGGAAAAATGGCCAAAAATTCACAGAAAATTCAAAGAAAAATTGGCAAAAATTACCCAAAAATTCAAGGAAAAATTGCTGAAAATTCACAGAATATTCACAGAAAAATTGCCAAAAATTCACAGAAAATTCACAGAAAAAATAAAAAAATTCACATAAAAATTACCAAAAATTAATAGAACATTCAAAGAAAAATTGCCAAAAAAACACAGAAAAATTGCCAAAAATTCCCTGAAAATTCAAAGAAAAATTACCAAAAGTTCACAGAAAAGTTGCCAAAAATTCACAGAAAAATTGAAAAAATTCCCTGAAAATTCACAGAAAAATTGCCAAAAATTCCTTGAAAATTCAACAAAAAATTTCCAAAATTCACAGAAAATTCACAGAAAAATTTCCAAAAATTACCCAAAAATTCACAGAAAAAAATCCCAAACATTCAAAGAAAAATTGCCAAAAATTCACAGAAAATTCACAGAAAAATTACCAAAAATTCACCAAAAAATTGCCAAAAAATCACAGAAAATTCACATTAAAATTGCCAAAAATTTGCTCAATTTTGGGTCAAATCATCGCGATTTTGGATTTTTTTGTAGTTTCATCAATCCAACTTCAATTTTTTTTGAATTTTGGCAATTCCACCTCCCAAATTCCCATTTTTTCCCCAATTCCAGGCTCCTTCTTGGGTCTGATGGATTTGGCTTGGGATTTTTGGGTAAATTCTACAAAATTTTGGTCAAATTCTGCAAAATTTTTCGTCAAATCTTCGCGATTTTGGATTTTTTCGATTCCTCACCGATTTTTTTTGCAATTTTGGCAATTCCAACTCCAAAATTCCCATTTTTTCCCCAATTCCAGGCTCCTTCTTGGATCTGATGGATTTGGGTTGGGAATTTTGGGTAAATTCTGCAAAATTTTGGGTCAAATCTTCGCGATTTTGGATTTTTTTGTAATTTCATCAACCCAACTTCAATTTTTTTTTTAATTTTTGGCAATTCCAGCTCCCAAATTCCCATTTTTTCCCCAATTCCAGGCTCCTGCTTGGATCTGATGGATTTGGGTTGGAAATTTTGGGTAAATTCTGCAAAATTTTGGGTAAATTCTGCCCAATTTTTGGTGAAATCTTCGCGATTTTGGATTTTTTTTGTAATTTCATCAATCCAACTTCAATTTTTTTTTAATTTTGGCAATTCCAGCTCCCAAATTCCCATTTTTTCCCAACATTCCTTCTTCTGCTTGGGTCTGATGGATTTGGGTTGGAAATTTTGGGTAAATTCTGCAAAATTTTGGGTGAATTCTGCAAAATTTTGGGTCAAATCTTCGCGGTTTTGGATTTTTTTGTAATTTCATCAATCCAACTTCAATTTTTTTTAAATTTTAGCAATTCCAGCTCCCAAATTCCCAATTTTTTACCTCATTCCTTTTCCTGCTTGGGTCTGATGGATTTGAGTTGGGAATTTTGGGTAAATTCTGCAAAATTTTGGTCAAATTCTGCAAAATTTTGGTTCAAATCTTCGCGATTTTGGATTTTTTCGATTTCTCATCCATTTTATTTCCAATTTTGGCAATTCCAGCTCCAAAATTCCCATTTTTTCCCAACATTCCTTCTCCTGCTTGGGTCTGATGGATTTGGAGTGGGAATTTTGGGTGAATTCTGCAAAATTTTTGGTCAAATCTTCGCGATTTTGGATTTTTTCAATTTCTCATCCATTTTATTTCCAATTTTGGCAATTCCAACTCCCAAATTCCCATTTTTTCCCAACATTCCTTCTCCTGCTTGGGTCTGATGGATTTGGAGTGGGAATTTTGGGTAAATTTTGCAAAATTTTGGGTAAATTCTGCAAAATTTTGGGTCAAATCTTCGTGATTTTGGATTTTTTCGATTTCTCACCCATTTTATTTCCAATTTTGGCAATTCCAGCGCCCAAATTCCAAATTTTTTGCCCAAATTCCAGGCGCCTGCTTGGGTCTGATGGATTTGGGCTGGGAATTTTGGGTAAATTCTGCAAAATTTTGGTCAAATTCTGCAAAATTTTGGGTCAAGTCTTCGCGATTTTGGATTTTTTTGTAATTTCATCATCCAACCTCAATTTTTTTTTTAATTTTGGCAATTCCAACTCCCAAATTCCCATTTTTTCCCAACATTCCTTTTCCTGCTTGGGTCTGATGGATTTGGAGTGGGAATTTTGGGTAAATTCTGCAAAATTTTGGTCAAATTCTGCAAAATTTTGGGTCAAATCTTCGCGATTTTGGATTTTTTCGTAATTTCATCAATCCAACTTCAATTTTTTTTAAAATTTTGGCAATTCCAGCTCCCAAATTCCCATTTTTTCCCAACATTCCTTCTCCTGCTTGGGTCTGATGGATTTGGGATGGCAATTTTGGGTGAATTCTACAAAATTTTGAGCAAATTCTGCAAAATTTTTGGTCAAATCTTCGCGATTTTGGAATTATTCGGTTTCTCATCCATTTTATTTCCAATTTTGGCAATTCCACCTCCCAAATTCCCATTTTTTTTTTCCAATTCCAGACTCCTGGGATTGATCCAGACTGGGAATTTTGGGTGAATTCCACAAAATTTTGGTCAAATTCTGCAAAATTTTGGGTCAAATCTTCGCGATTTTGGATTTTTTTGTAATTTCATCAATCCAACTTCAATTTTTTTTTAATTTTGGCAATTCCACCTCCCAAATTCCCATTTTTTCCCAACATTCCTTCTCCTGCTTGGGTCTGATGGATTTGGGGTGGGAATTTTGGGTAAATTCCACAAAATTTTGGTCAAATTCCGCAAAATTTTGGGTCAAATCTTCGCGATTTTGGATTTTTTTTGTAATTTCATCAATCCAACCTCAATTTTTTTTAAATTTTGGCAATTCCAGCTCCCAAATTCCCATTTTTTCCCCCAATTCCTTCTCCTGCTTGGGTCTGATGGATTTGGGTTGGGAATTTTGGGTAAATTCCACAAAATTTTGAGCAAATTCTCCAAAATTTTTGGTCAAATCTTCGCGATTTTGGATTTTTTTGTAATTTCATCAATCCAACTTCAATTTTTTTTTAAATTTTGGCAATTCCAGCTCCCAAATTCCCATTTTTTTCCCCAATTCCAGGCTCCTGCTTGGGTCTGATGGATTTGGAGTGGGAATTTTGGGTAAATTCTGCAAAATTTTGGTCAAATTCTGCAAAATTTTTGGTCAAATCTTCGCGATTTTGGATTTTTTTGATTTCTCATCCATTTTATTTCCAATTTTGGCAATTCCAACTCCCAAATTCCCAATTTTTCTCCCCAATTCCAGGCTCCTGCTTGGATCTGATGGATTTGGAGTGGGAATTTTGGGTAAATTCTGCAAAATTTTGGTCAAATTCTGCAAAATTTTGGGTCAAATCGTCGCGATTTTGGATTTTTTTGTAATTTCATCAATCCAACTTCAATTTTTTTTAAATTTTGGCAATTCCAGCTCCCAAATTCCCATTTTTTGTCCAATTCCAGGCTCCTGCTTGGGTCTGATGGATTTGGGTTGGGAATTTTGGGTAAATTCTGCAAAATTTTGGGTAAACTCTGCAAAATTTTGGGTCAAATCTTCGCGATTTTGGATTTTTTTGTAATTTCATCAATCCAACTTCAATTTTTTTGAATTTTGGCAATTCCACCTCCCAAATTCCCATTTTTTTTGCCTCATTCCTTCTCCTGCTTGGGTCTGATGGATTTGGGTTGGGAATTTTGGGTAAATTCTGCAAAATTTTGGTCAAATTCTCCAAATTTTTGGTCAAATCTTCGCGATTTGGATTTTTTCAATTTCTCATCCATTTTTTTGGTGATTTTGGCAATTCCAACTCCCAAATTCCCATTTTTTTCCCAACATTCCTTCTCCTACTTGGGTCTGATGGATTTGGGGTGGGAATTTTGGGTAAATTCTGCAAAATTTTGGGTAAATTCTGCAAAATTTTGGGTCAAATCTTCGCAATTTTAGATTTTTTTGATTTCTCATCCATTTTTTTTTTAATTTTGGCAATTCCACCTCCCAAATTCCCATTTTTTCCCAACATTCCTTCTCCTGCTTGGGTCTGATGGATTTGGGTTGGGAATTTTGGGTGAATTCTGCAAAATTTTGGTCACATTCTGCAAAATTTTTGGTCAAATCTTCGCGATTTTGGATTTTTTTGTAATTTCATCAATCCAACTTCGATTTTTTTAAAATTTTGGCAATTCCAGCTCCCAAATTCCCAATTTTTTGCCTCATTCCTTTTCCTACTTGGGTCTGATTGACTCTGATGGATCCAGGCTGGGAATTTTGGGTAAATTCTGCAAAATTTTGGATCAAATCTTCGCGATTTTGGATTTTTTCGATTTCTCATCGATTTTTTTTGCAATTTTGGCAATTCCAACTCCCAAATTCCAATTTTTTTCCCCAATTCCAGTCTCCTGCTTGGGTCTGATGGATTTGGAGTGGGAATTTTGGGTAAATTCTGCAAAATTTTTGGTCAAATCTTCGCGATTTTGGATTTTTTTGTAATTTCATCAATCCAACTTCAATTTTTTTTTAATTTTGGCAATTCCAGCTGCCAAATTCCCATTTTTTCCCAACATTCCTTCTCCTGCTTGGGTCTGATGGATTTGGGGTGGGAATTTTGGGTAAATTCTCCAAAATTTTGGGTCAAATTTTTGCGATTTTGGATTTTTTTGATTTCTCATCCATTTTATTTCCAATTATTGGCAATTCCAGCTCCCAAATTCCAAATTTTTTACCTCATTCCTTCTCCTGCTTGGGTCTGATGGATTTGGGGTGGGAATTTTGGGTAAATTCCACAAAATTTTGGTCAAATTCTCCAAAATTTTGGGTCAAATCTTCGCGGTTTTGGATTTTTTTGATTTTTCATCCATTTTATTTCCAATTTTGGCAATTCCAACTCCCAAATTCCCATTTTTTTTTCCAATTCCAGACTCCTGGGATTGATCCAGACTGGGAATTTTGGGTGAATTCCATCAAATTTTGAGCAAATTCTGCAAAATTTTGGGTCAAATCTTCGCGATTTTGGATTTTTTTTGATTTCTCACCCATTTTTTTTTTTAATTTTGGCAATTCCAACTCCCAAATTCCCATTTTTTCCCAACATTCCTTCTCCTGCTTGGATCTGATGGATTTGGGGTGGAAATTTTGGGTAAATTCTGCAAAATTTTGGTCAAATTCTGCAAAATTTTAGGTCAAATCTTCGCGATTTTGGATTTTTTTGTAATTTCATCAATCCAACTTTGATTTTTTTTGAATTTTGGCAATTCCAACTCCCAAATTCCCATTTTTTCCCAACATTCCTTCTCCTGCTTGGGTCTGATGGATTTGAGTTGGGATTTTGGGGTAAATTCTGCAAAATTTTGGTCAAATTCTCCAAAATTTTTGGTCAAATCTTCGCGATTTTGGATTTTTTTGATTTCTCACCGATTTTTTTTGCAATTTTGGCAATTCCAGCTCCCAAATTCCCATTTTTTCCCAACATTCCTTCTCCTGCTTGGGTCTGATGGATTTGGGTTGGAAATTTTGGGTAAATTCTGCAAAATTTTGAGCAAATTCTCCAAAATTTTGGATCAAGTCTTCGCGATTTTGGATTTTTTCGATTTCCCATCAATTTTTTTTTAATTTTGACAATTCCAGCTCCCAAATTCCCATTTTTTTTTCCAATTCCAGGTTCCTGGGATTGATCCAGACTGGGAATTTTTGGGTGAATTCCACAAAATTTTGGTCAAATTCTCCAAAATTTTGGGTCAAGTCTTCGCGATTTTGGATTTTTTCGATTTCTCACCGATTTTTTTTGCGATTTTGATGATTCCACCTCCCAAATTCCCATTTTTTCTCCCCAATTCCAGGCTCCTGGTGGCACTGATGGACTCAGACACCTCTGGAGGGGTCTCCAGGGAGGAGCTCCGGGCCTGGATCCTGCGGCGGCACCGCGGGGCCCGGCAGGAGGAGCTGAGGGAGGAGCGGCGGCGCCTCGATGGCGACGGAGACGGCGTCGTGACGTGGCAGGAGTACAAGGAGATCAGCTTTGGAGAGGGGGGTGAGAGCTGGGGGAGCTTGGGAAATTTGGGGAAAATTTGGGGATTTTTTTGGGATTTTTTTGGGATTTTTTTGGGATTTTTTGGGATTTTTTTGGGATTTTTTGGGGATTTTTTGGGGATTTTTTGGGATTTTTTTGTGGAATTTTTAGGGATTTTTTGGGGATTTTTTTGGATTTTTTTGTTGAATTTTTAGGGATTTTTGGGATTTTTTGTGGAATTTTTAGGGGATTTTTTAGGATTTTTTGGGATTTTTTTATGATTTTTTGGGATTTTTTTGTGGAATTTTTAGGGATTTTTTTGGGATTTTTTTGTGGAATTCTTAGGGATTTTTTGGGGATTTTTTTGGATTTTTTTGGGGATTTTTGGGGAATTTTTGTGGAATTTTTAGGGATTTTTTTGGGGATTTTTTTGGGGATTTTTTGGGATTTTTTGTGATTTTTTTGGGATTTTTTTTGGGATTTTTTGGGATTTTTTTTGGGATTTTTTGGGATTTTTTTGGGATTTTTGTGGAATTTTTAGGGATTTTTTGGGGATTTTTTTTGGGAATTTTTGTGATTTTTGGGGATTTTTTTGGATTTTTTGGATTTTTTGGGGATTTTTTTGTGGATTTTTTTGGATTTTTTTGTGGAATTTTTAGGGATTTTTTGAGGATTTTTTGGGGATTTTTTGGGATTTTTTGTGATTTTTTTGGGATTTATTTGTGGAATTTTTAGGGATTTTTGGGGGATTTTTTTGGATGTTTTTGGGGATTTTTTGGGGATTTTTTTGGATTTTTTTGTGATTTTTTTGTGATTTTTTGTGATTTTTTGGGGGATTTTTTGGGGATTTTGGGGATTTTTTGGGGGGATTTTTTGGGATTTTTTTGGGATTTTTTTGGGATATTTTAGGGATTTTATTTTCATTTTTTGAGGATTTTTTTTATTTTTGTGAATTTTTGTGGGGATTTATTTGATTTTTAGAAAAATTTTTGTAGTTTTTATTGCAATATTTTCATGATTTTTTTTGGATTTTTGGGGGATCTTTGCTGGATTTTGGGGGGATTTTTTGGGGGAGTTTTAGAGAAATTTTTGGGGTTTTTTTATTTTTAATGAAGTTTTGGGGGATTTTTGCAATTTTTGTGTGATTTTTTTTTTTATTTTTGGGGATCTTTGGGGTTCTTTTTAGGGATTTTTTTTTTAATTTTCTGGGATTTTAAGGAGAATTTTGGGAGAAATTTTGGGATTTTTGGGGGTTTTTTTGAGCATTTTTTTGGGATTTTTGGAGAATTTTTTGGGTTTTTTTGACGATTTTTTGGCGTTTTTTGCGCGATTTTCGCGGGGAATTTTTTTGGGAATTTTTTAAAATTTTTCCACACATTTTTAATAATTTTTAAAATTAATTTTCTCCATTCCCAGAGGATTTCCAGGGCTCTCCAGACCCCGATTCCCACCGGCAGCTCCTGCTCCGCTCCCGCCGTCGTTCCCTTGGGAATTTTGGGGAATTTTTTAGGAATTTTTTGGGATTTTTTTTTTATTTTTTGGAGAAATTTTCTGGGATTTTTAGGATTATTCTTTTGGGATTTTTTCTAAATTTTCTGGGATTTTAAAGAGAATTTTGGGAGGAATTTTAGGGATTTTTTTAGGATTTTTTGGAAATATTTTGGGATTTTTTGACGATTTTTTTGGCGTTTTTTGCGCGAGTTTTGCGGGAATTTTTTTGAGCATTTTTAAAAATTTTTCCACACATTTTTACTGATTCCTTTTAAATTTTTTTCGAATTCCAGAGGATTTCCAGGGCTCTCCAGACCCCGATTCCCACCGGCAGCTCCTGCTCCGCTCCCGCCGCCGTTTCCAGGCCGCCGACGAGGACGGGGACGGGCGGCTCCGCGAGCCCGAGCTCGACGCCTTCCTGCACCCCGAGGACTTCCCCCAGCTCCAGGAGATCGTGGTGCAGGTGAGAATTCCCAAAAATTCATCAAATTTACCAAAAATATCAAAATTCCCAAAAAAATCCCGGGCGAAATCGCGAAAACCGCGTCGAAAATGGTGAAAATTTGAATTTTTTTGGAATTTTTTTGGATTTTTTGGGGGATTTTTTGGGAGTTTTTTGGGAATTTTTTGGTGAACTTTTAGGTGTTGTTGAAAAATTTATTTCAGGATTTTCTGGAATTTTTTGGAATTTTTTGGGGAATTTTTTAGGATTTTTTTGGGATTTTTTTGGGAATTTTTTGGGATTTTTTTGGGATTTTTTGGGGATGTTTTGGAATTTTTTCGGGATTTTTTTGGGGGTTTCTTTAGGAAGTTTTGGGTGAATTTTTAGGTGCTTTTAGAAAATTGATTTCATGATTTTAGGGAATTTTTTTGGAATTTTAGGGGATTTTTGGGGATTTTTTGGGATTTTTTGGGAGTTTTTTGGGAATTTTTTGGTGAACTTTTAGGTGTTGTTGGAAAATTTATTTCAGGATTTTCTGGAATTTTTGGAATTTTTGGGGATTTTTTAGGATTTTTTAGGATTTTTTTGGGATTTTTTTGGGATTTTTTTGGGATTTTTTTGGAATTTTTTTGGAATTTTTTTGGGTATTTTTTGGAATTTTTTTTTTATTTTTTGGATGTTTTGGGAATTTTTGGGTGAATTTTTAGGTGCTTTTAGAAAATTGATTTCATGATTTTAGGGATTTTTTTTGCAATTTTTTGGGATTTTTTTGGGATTTTTTTGGGATTTTTTGGGGATTTTTTTGGAATTTTTTTGGAATTTTTTGGGAGTTTTTTGGGGGGTTTTTTGGAATTTTTGGGTGAATTTTTTGGTGGTTTGAAAAAATTTTTTTTGGGATTTTAGGGAATTTTTTTGGAATTTTTGCATGATTTTTTTGGGATTTTTTTTGAATTTTTTTGGAATTTTTTGGGGATTTTTTTGGGTGTTTTGGGAATTTTTGGGGGAATTTTTAGGTGCTTTTAGAAAATTGATTTCATGATTTTAGAGAATTTTTTTGGAATTTTTTGGGATTTTTTGGGTTTTTTGGGATTTTTGGGGGATTTTTTGGGGATTTTTTTGGGATTTTTTTGGGAATTTTTTTGGGATTTTTTGGGGGGTTTTTTGGGGTTTTTTGGGAATTTTTGGGTGAATTTTTAGGTGATGTTGGCAAATTTGTTTTAGGATTTTCGGGAATTTTTTTTTAATTTTTACGGGATTTTTTGGGATTTTTTTGGGAATTTTTTGGATTTTTTTTTGGAATTTTTTGGAATTTTTTGGAATTTTTTGGGATTTTTTTGGAATTTTTTGGGGATTTTTTTGGGTGTTTTGGGAATTTTTGGGTGAATTTTTAGGTACTTTTAGAAAATTGATTTCATGATTTTAGGGAATTTTTTTGCAATTTTTTGGGATTTTTTGGGGGTTTTTTGGGATTTTTTGGGGATTTTTTTTGGGATTTTTTTGGGATTTTTTTGGGATTTTTGGAATTTTTTTGGGATTTTTTCGGGTTTCTTTGGGAATTTTTGGGTGAATTTTAGGTGATGTTGGCAAATTTATTTTAGGATTTTAGGGAATTTTTTTTTCATTTTTAAGGATTTTTTAGGGTTTTTTTGGAATTTTTTTGGAATTTTTTGGGGGATTTTTTGGGGATTTTTTTGGGGTTTTTTTGGAATTTTTGGGTGAATTTTTTGGTGGTTTGAAAAAATTTCTTTTGGGATTTTAGGGAATTGTTTTTGAATTTTTACAGGATTTTTTTGGGATTTTTTGGGATTTTTTTGGAATTTTTGGGATTTTTTTTGAATTTTTTGGGGATTTTTTTGGAATTTTTTCGGGATTTTTTTTGGGGTTTATTTGGGGATTTTTGGGTGAATTTTTGGGTGATGTTGGCAAATTTGTTTTAGGATTTTAGGGAATTTATTTGGAATTTTTAGGGGATTTTTTGGGATTTTTTTGGAATTTTTTGGAATTTTTTGGGATTTTTTTGGGATTTTTTTGGGATTTTTTTCGGGATTTTTTGGGGTTTTTTTGGAATTTTTGGGTGAATTTTTAGGTGATGTTGGTGAATTTATTTTAGAATTTTAGAGACTTTTTTTGGAATTTTTTGGGGATATTTTTTAAATTTTTAGGGGATTTTTAGGACTTTCTTTAATTATTTAGGAATTTTTTTGAAATTTGTTGGGGAATTTGTTGGTAATTTTTTTTTTTAAGTTTTTAGGGTTTTTTAAAGATTTTTTTGGGGAATTTGTTTTGAATTGTTGAGGAATTTTTGGGGAACTTTTTAGAGGTTTTGAGAAACTTTTTTCAAATTTTTTTGAAAAATTTTGGGGGTTTTTCTGGAGTTTTCTTGGATTTTTTTTGTGAAGTTTTTGGGGGAATTTTCTGGGATTTTTTAGGGAATTTTTTTGTATTTTTTTGATTCTATTTGGAATTTTGTGGGAATTCTGGGGAAAATATTTTTTATTTTTATTGGGAATTTTGTTGGAATTTTGTGAGATTTTGTTTTAATTTTTATTGATAATTTTGAGGGATTTTGGGCAGGAATTTTGGGGTGAATTCCCCAAATTTTTGCTTTTCCAGGAGACCATGGAGGATCTGGATCGGGACGGGGACGGATTCGTGCAGGTGGACGAGTACATCGGTGAGAAAGGAGAATTTGGGGGAAATTTGGGCAAATTTGGGCAATTTTGGATAAATTTTAAATTTTTTATTTGGGGAATTTTTTGGAATTTTTTTGGAATTTTTTGGGATTTTTTGGGGGATTTTTTGGGGATTTTTTGGGATTTTTTTGGGATTTTTTGGGATTTTTTGAGATTTTTTTAGGGGGATTTTGGGGGATTTTTTAGGATTTTTTTGGGAATTTTTGAGGGAATTTTTGGGGATTTTTTTAATTTCTTGAAAAATTTTGTGGGGAAATTTTTTGGGATTTTTTGGGGGATTTTTTGGGGATTTTTTGGGATTTTTTGAGATTTTGGAAGGAATTTTTTGGAATTTTTTGAGATTTATTGGGGGATTTTTTTGGAATTTTTTGGGATTTTTTTGGGATTTTTTGGGATTTTTGAGATTTTTTTAGGGGGGATTTTTGGGGATTTTTTAGGATTTTTTTGGGAATTTTTGAGGGAATTTTTGGGGATTTTTTTTAATTTCTTGAAAATTTTGTGGGGAATTTTTTGGGATTTTTTGGGGGATTTTTTGGGGATTTTTGGGGATTTTTGAAATTTTTGAAGGAATTTTTTGGAATTTTTTAGGATTTTTTAGGAAATTTTTTTTTAATTTTGGAAGGATTTTTTTGAGATTTTTAGGAATATTTTGAGAATTTTTTTGGAATTTTTTGGGATTTTTTGGGGGATTTTTTTGGGGATTTTTTGGGGATTTTTTGGGGATTTTTTGGGATTTTTTTAAATTTTTGAAGAATTTTTTTAATTTTTTAGGATTTTTTAGGAAATTTTTTTAAATTTTGGAAGGATTTTTTTGTAGATTTTTAGGAATATTTTGAGAATTTTTTTGGAATTTTTTTGGATTTTTGGGGGATTTTTTGGGGATTTTTTGGGATTTTTTGAGATTTTTGAAGGAATTTTTTGGAATTTTTTGAGATTTATTGGGGAATATTTTTTTTTATTTTGGGAGGAATTTTTTGGAGATTTTTAGGAATATTTTGAGGATTTTTTTGGAATTTTTGGGGATTTTTTGGGGGATTTTTTTGGGGATTTTTGGGGGATTTTTTTGGGATTTTTTGGATTTTTTTTAATTTTTGAAGGAAATTTTTTTTTATTTTTAGGATTTTTTTGGGAAATTTTTTTTAATTTTTGAAGGATTTTTTTTGGAGATTTTTAGGAATATTTTGAGAATTTTTTGGAATTTTTTGGGATTTTTTGGGGGGGATTTTTTTTGGGATTTTTTGGGATTTTTTTTAATTTTTGAAGGAATTTTTTTTAATTTTTTAGGATTTATTGGGGAATTTTTTTTTTTATTTTGGGAGGAATTTTTTGGAGATTTTTAGGAATATTTTGAGAATTTTTTTTGGAATTTTTGGGATTTTTTGGGGATTTTTTGGGATTTTTTGGGATTTTTTGAAATTTTGGAAGGAATTTTAAAAAATTTTTTAGGATTTTTTTGGAAATTTTTCTTTTAATTTATGAGGAATTTTTTGGAGATTTTTAGGAATATTTTGAGGATTTTTTTTTAAAATTCTGGGATTTTTTGGGGTTTTTTTTGGGAATAATTTGGGATTTTTTGGGGAATATTTTGGGATTTTGGGGGGGGAATTTTGGGGATTTTTTGGAAATTATTTTGGGATTATTTTGGGATTTTTGGGAATAATTTGGGATTTTTTTTGGGAATACTCTGGGAATATTTGGGGATTTTTGGGAATATTTTGGGATTTTTTGGGATTTTTTTTAATACATTTGGGGTTTTGGGGGAGATTTTTTGGGATTTTTTGGGACTATTTTGGGAATATATTGGGGATTTTTTGGGGGATTTTTTTGGGAATATTTTGAGATTATTTGGGGAATTTTGTTTAATTTTTTGGGATTATTTTGGGATTTTTTTGGGAATTTTTTTGGGATTAATTTGGGATTTTGGGGGGGATTTGTTGCTTGGGTTTTTTGGGAATATTTTGGGATTTTTGGGGAGAATTTTTGGTTGATTTTGGGAATATTTTGGGATTATTTGGGGGGGGCGTTTGGAATTTTGGGGGATTTTTTTGTGAATTTTTGTGAATTTTTGGGAGAATTCTTGGGGATTTCTTGGAAATTTTTTGAATTTTTTGGGTGATTTTTTAGGGGATTTTTGGGGGGAATTTTCTAGGATTTTTTGGGAATTTTTTTTTTGTTTTGGGGGTTTTAGGGAATTTTTTCAGATTTTAAAAATTATTTTTTTGGGGAATTTTTGGAGGAACTTTGGGAATTTTTGGGGAATTTTTGAGGAATTTTTGGAATTTTTTTGGAATTTTTTTGGGTAATTTTTTGTGAATTTCTTGGGAATTTTGGGGGAATTTTTGAGGGAATTTTGGGGATTTTTTTGGGAATATTTTGGGAATTTTGGGGACAATTTTTAGGGGATTTTTTGGGATTTTTTGGGAAATTTTGGCTTCTCTTTTTATGGAATTTTTTACATTTTCTCTCTGATTTTTTTTTGCGATTTTTGCGATTTTTTGGGAATTTTTGGGGGAATTTTTGGGAACTTTTGGGGATTTTTAAGGAATTTTTTTGGGAAATTTTTGAGGGAATTTTTGGGGATTTTTTTTTTAATTATTGGAAATTTTGGGGGGAATTTTGGGGGATTTTTTGGGTGAGATTTAGGAATTTTTTGGGATTTTTTTGGGGGTTTTTAGGGAATTTTTTGGGGTTTTTTTTCAGGGAAATTTTATGTTTTTTTTTTTTAATTTTGGGATTTTTTGGGAAATTTCTGAGATTTTTTTAAAATTATTTTTTGAGGAATTTTTGAAGGACTTTTTTAGGATTATTTTGGGAATTTTGGGAGGAATTTTTGGGAATTTTTGAGGGAATTTTTTGGGATTTTTTGGGAGATATTTTGGGAATTTTAGGGGCAATTTTTAGGGGATTTTTTGGGAATTTTTTAGGAATTTTTTTGAGATTTGTTGGCTATTTTTGAGGAATTTTTAGGAGATTTTTTGGGAATTTTTTGGAGGTTTTTTTGGGAAATTGTTGGGGAATTTTTAAAGAACTTTTTGGGGATTTTTAGGGAATTTTTTGGGAATTATTTTGGGATTTTTTGTGAATTTTTGGAGATTTTTCGGGACATTTTTGGGGAATTTTTGGGGAATTTTTATGGATTTTGGGGGAATTTTGTTGTGGAGTTTTAGAGAAGTTTTTGGGGATTTTTAGGGAATTTAGGGGGAATTATTTTGGGATTTATTGTGAATTTTTGGAGAAATTTTTGGGATTTTTTGTGAATTTTTGGGGGAATTTTTGGTGCAATTTTGTTGGAATTTTTTTTTTTTTTTAATTTTTTGGGTTTTTTTGGGGAATCTTGAGGGAATTTCTGGAGGGAATTATTGGGAGGATTTTTTTTTAATTTTTGAGGAAATCCCTGTCTCCATTTGGGGAATTTTTGGGTAAATTTTGGTTTTTCTTTTTATGGAATTTTGGGCGTTTTTCGCTCCGATTTTTTTTTGCGATTTTTGCGATTTTTTGGTATTTTTTGGGATTTTTTGGGGGGAATATTTTAGGAATTCTAGGGGTAATTTTTAGGGGAATTTTTGGGCATTTTTTAAGAATTTTTTAGGAATTTTTTGGTAAATCTTGGTTTCTATTTTTATGGAATTTTGGGCGTTTTTCGCTCCCATTTTTTTCACGATTTTTGCGATTTTTTTTGCGATTTTTGGGGTGATTTTTGGGTTTTTTTGACTGGAATTTTTTTGGGATTTACTCCTGATCTCTCTCCTTCAGCTGATTTGTACCAGGGCTCCCCAGGCTCCCCAGAACCCCCCGAGATCCTTCGGGAACGGGAACAATTCCTGCGGCAGCGGGACCGCGACGGCGACGGCCGCCTGGGCCCGGCCGAGGTTCAGCTCTGGCTCAGCCCCCCCAGCCCCGACTGGGCAGGGGTGGAGGCCGAGCACCTCATCCACCATGCTGACCTGGACAAGGTGAGAATCCAAAAAATTCCAAAATTCCCAAAAAAACCAAAATTCCCAAAAAAATCCCGGTCAAAATCGCGAAAACAGCGTCGAAAACGGTGAAAAAATGGTGAAAAAATGGTGAAAAAATGGTGAAAAAATGGTGAAAAATTGTGAATTTTTAGGATTTTTTGTGGTGTTCATGCTGACCTGGACAAGGTGAGGATCAACAAAATTATTAAATTCCTGAAATTTCCAGAAAAATCCCCAAAAAAATCCGGTCAAAATCGCGAAAACGGCGCCGAAAACGGCCAAAAAACAGTGAAAAAATGGTGAAAAATTGTGAAAAAAATGGGAATTTTCAGGTTTTTTGTGGTCTTCATGTTGACCTGGACAAGGTGAGGATCAACAAAATTATCGAATTCCTAAAATTTCCAGAAAAATCCCCCAAAAAAATCCGGTCAAAATCGCGAAAACGGCATCAAAAATGGTGAAAAAATGGTGAAAAAATGGTGAAAAAATGGTGAAAAATTGTGAATTTTTAGGATTTTTTGTGGTGTTCAGGCTGACCTGGACAAGGTGAGGATCAACAAAATTATCAAATTCCTAAAATTTCCAGAAAAATCCCAAAAAAAAATCCGGTCAAAATCGCGAAAACGGCGTCAAAAATGGTGAAAATACGGTGAAAAAATGGTGAAAAAATGGTGAAAAATTGTGAATTTTTAGGGTTTTTGTGGTCTTCATGTTGGCTTGGACAAGGTGAGGATCAACAAAATTATCGAATTCCTGAAATTTCCAGAAAAATCCCCAAAAAAATCCGGTCAAAATCGCGAAAACGGCGTCGAAAACGGTGAAAAAATGGCGAAAAAATGGTCAAAAAACGGTGAAAAATTGTGAATTTTTAGGGTTTTTTGTGGTGTTCAGGCTGACCTGGACAAGGTGAGGATCAACAAAATTATCAAATTCCTGAAATTTCCAGAAATATCGGCAAAAAAATCCGGTCAAAATCGCGAAAACGGCGTCGAAAACGACCAAAAAACGGTTAAAAAATGGTGAAAAAATGGTGAAAAAATGAGAATTTTTAGGGTTTTTTGTGGTCTTCATGCTGACCTGGACAAGGTGAGGATCAACAAAATTATCAAATTCCTAAAATTTCCAGAAAAATCCCCAAAAAAATCCGGTCAAAATCACGAAAACGGTGAAAAAATGGTCAAAAAATGGTCAAAAAATGGTCAAAAAATGGTGAAAAAATGGTGAAAAAAAAGGGAATTTTCAGGTTTTTTGTGGTTTTCATGTTGGCCTGGACAAGGTGAGGAGCAACAAAATTATCAAATTCCTGAAATTTCCAGAAAAATCCCCAAAAATTCCGGTCAAAATCGCGAAAACGGCGTCGAAAACGGTGAAAAAATGGCGAAAAAATGGTGAAAAAAACGGTGAAAAAATGGGAATTTTTAGGGTTTTTTGTGGTCTTCATGCTGACCTGGACAAGGTGAGGATCCACAAAATTATCAAATTCCTGAAATTTCCAGAAAAATCCCCAAAAAATCCGGTCAAAATCGCGAAAACGGCGTCGAAAACGGCCAAAAAACAGTTAAAAAATGGTGAAAAAATGGTGAAAAATTGTGAATTTTTAGGGCTTTTTGTGGTCTTCATGCTGACCTGGACAAGGTGAGGATCAACAAAATTATCGAATTCCTGAAATTTCCAGAAAAATCCCCAAAAAAATCCGGTCAAAATCGCGAAAACGGCGTCGAAAACGGTGAAAAAATGGTGAAAAAATGGTGAAAAAATGGTGAAAAATTGTGAATTTTTAGGATTTTTGTGGTGTTCAGGCTGACCTGGACAAGGTGAGGATCAACAAAATTATCAAATTCCTAAAATTTCCAGAAAAATCCCCAAAAAAATCCGGTCAAAATCGCGAAAACGGTGTCGAAAACGGTGAAAAAATGGTGAAAAAATGGTGAAAAAATGGTCAAAAAATGGTGAAAAAACGGTGAAAAAATGGGAATTTTTAGGGTTTTTTGTGGTCTTCATGCTGATCTAGACAAGGTGAGGATCAACAAAATTATCAAATTCCTGAAATTTCCAGAAAAAATCCCCAAAAAATCTGGTCAAAATCGCGAAAACGGCGTCGAAAAACGGCCAAAAAACGTTTAAAAAATGGTGAAAAAAT